>NC_064770.1:25016352-25380727 GCF_011397635.1 Epinephelus fuscoguttatus | reverse complement strand
AGATCAGAGACTTGAATGAGCTACGAATGGTAGCTAGCTTAGCTTGGCTGCACACTGGCCTGAAGTGGCTGACCTAACCACACCAGCATCAGGGACTCCTGACGTCAGATTGTCTGAAGTGAGACATATTCTTGCTCTTGCCTGTATAGTGAGTACAGACTTTGACCAAACAGGGGTGAGCCTGCTGGCCAGCTGGGCCTGGCTTGGTGGGCTGGGCTGTTCCTGGCACCCAGCTGTGTTGATGTGGGTAGCAACTGTGAAATCTGTTTGTGCTTTCACTGTGCAGACACTGTTTGGTCGACCCATAGACTGTATATAAAGAATGATAACACCCCTCCACTTACTCCCACTTTACAGAAATGAAGCCAAAATCTCATGCCACTGGCTGCTGACCAGTTGTAAGCAACACCATTGATTGTGAGCACATTGACTGGTTCACACAGCTGTCAATCATGACATCAAAACCTCTATTTATAGCATCAAAAACTAATTAAAATCAAACTTATCAGAAAAACAAACACTTGAACAAACATCAGCGTGATAAGAACTGCCCGAAATGACACAAAGCATCTCTGGGAAAAATCTATTCTACAGTACATGTACTTTGATTCTTTAGTTTCACCCACGTCCCATCCACCTCCATGGAGGCAGCGGGATCTATGACTTACACTGCAGCCAGCCACCAGGGGGCGATTGAAATGTTTTGGCTTCACTTTTAGGGAGTTGTCATGTTGTCCATCTCTATATGGGTCTATGGGTCGACCACATACACATTGCACTGAGCAAACAAAATGGGACCAAAGACGGCTTTTCCAATTACGAAGGAGGAAGTTAAGGATATAGAAAGATGGTTGAACTTTATGTTGGGAGAGATTGCAGGTATCTCAAAACAACAAAAACCTCTGCTGTGTTCCATTTACCTTGGAAGCTGGAGGTGGAAGCAGGGAATGACATCAAGATGTTGTTAACATACCAGTTGTAGCAGAGTAAACGGATTACGCTGCCTTTTGCACATACGAACACCACGGCAACATGTCGACGATTATATTTGGATCGCAAAGTGTGATTGACTGTTTTAATGAGACACAACGAAGACTACTGATGATGTGCAAATAGCCATCTTGGATTTTGAGAACTTCCAGTTGAACTTCCCATCTGGGAACTTAAACATTCCACCTTCCCAGTGCAAATGGAACGCACCATAATACTGGACTTGACTTTTCTGTCCTCCCATATCGGACTGAGAGCAGACCGGACGCTACATTGCCCCATTATCGCCTCTCGAGATACAAGTGGTATTACAAGAGAGGACAGGCTATGGCTAGCTGGTTAGCATGCTAATTTCACTGATATCTCTGCAACACAATAAAAGATGTCTTTGATTATACTGTTACTTCTTCTTCTTAAAAATGTTAGTTCCGTTTTTGAATGTTTTAAACTAAAATTCTGGCTAAGTCTTACACATTGCACCTTTAAGCACAGATGAATCTGAATAAAAGTAACTTCACTCATACGTTTAAGCCTATTCACTTGGACAAACTGGGCATAATGAATGGCTGCGCTTCAGCCTTCCCTCCCACCTCAGTTCAGGGGGCAATTGTCACACAGAGCCAGTAAAGTGAACAACGGTTGATGTGGGGAGAAGCACAAAGAGAAAGCAGCAACCCAACCCCTTCTCAGTCTCCCAGGACTGAAGGCAGTGATGGGAGGGAGACAAAGGCCAGCCCTCTCTGAGCCTCAGTGCAGGAGGCCCTGCTGTTTGCCCCTGCTTTGCTCCTCCAAATGTGTTTTCTACCAGCAGTTTAATAGCTTCGTCCCTGCTGGTGATGCTGGATGCCACCTTGCTGGCACATGACAACATTACAGGGTCTCCCACAGTGCCAGGGGTGAGGAGGCCTGTGGATAAAGACTGGCCGGGCTCAGTATAGTGCTAAAACAACACACTTCCTCAGTCTAAAGGGAAGTCACAGGAATTCCGACGCGCTGCCCAGGCAGTCTGGTAGACGGACAGGAAGTCTTTGTATCGTGGGGCACACCCTAACCAAGCTTCCCCAAAGTGTTCTGACCCTGTGAAGAGAAACTCTCCGTCCCCAGGCTTCACGTGGCACTGCAGGAGCGTATGGATGTGTCCACGCCAAGACGGGACGGACCGAGGTGACACAGGGGCAGCCGCTTGTTGCTCAAACACTCCACTGCGCTGCCAGTACACCCTCACAGCTGCCACCTCCACCAACGACGTCTGGCGTTCAGAGTTGTGGGTGACATTTTTGATGCAGCCTCGGACCACTGAAAGAAAAAAGAGCAGAATTATACCTATACCCTTCATGCATTAAGGGAAGCAAATGAAAAATCAGTGAATAACCAGTGTGCTTTGGATGACGAAACTTCTTTAGCCAATCACACCTTCGCTGCTGAACTATTCCTTATCTTTAAATGAACATGGCAGGTTTGTGAGACTGAGGCACAAAAATGAAGACCTATTACTTGTGCTCTAAAGCACAGGTCTCTCCCATTCTGCAGCTCCCTCGACATCTGTTTGACCTCCTCTGTGCTACCAGCAGAGCTGCTGCCTCCTGGGCATTCACCAGATGATAGGATCAGCTTTTAATATTCATCTCAGGGGTGGAGGAAAAATTCAGACCATGCATTCAAAATCTTTTTTACTAAAAGTAACAGTACAAACGTATTCTCAGCATGGAAGCCACATGTGAATAGGATATTACTGGATTATAGTGATGCAACATTAACATGTAAGCAAAATTTTATTTTTGTTGTTTGTCCAGGTGGAGTTAATTTTATCTACTACGCTGAATCACATTTTCTAAGATGGTCTTGCAGGAATACTTCACCCACAAAATGATCATTTGTATATTAATTACTGATCCCGTGCTACCTTAAATTCATGAAGAAAACGTTCTTTTTCTCGAATGCCTCCATTGTGAACGCAGAATCCAAAAACAGAGAAAATTCTTGACGTATTGAAGTCATAGAGTTTCATGTTTAACAACAGCTATAGATATCAAAACATCCATTTACAAACTCTCACACAACTTCTGTAGTACAATCCAAGTGTCATTTATCCAGTCGTACACTCAGTCCAAACATCTTATAATTTATGGGTGCAACATGTGACTTTGAGAGCACTAATATATCAGCAAACCACTATTTGCTGTGTTAAGTTATCATGGAGTAATGGCGTCCAGAGCAGAGAATGAAGTCACGCTACTTCTGTGTCTGTTGTAGTCCGAGCTTCTCTGTGTTTTTTTCTGGCAAACCAGTCCGCCAATGCACGCATGTTGTGCATATGTGTATACCCTTCCCCAGTTCATCACAACTGCTTTGTACTGTGCTCATATGGCAGTTACCGCTGATATCAGGACAGTGTTGGTGTGGAAACATAGCGCTCGCCCTCCATTTCCCTACTGGTTAACACTGTTAGCTCTGTCAGCACTGTTACTGTTGTTTAGCGCTGTTTATGGCACTGTTAGCCACCAGCCACTGGCTTAGCCACCTCTATGTTATGAGAATATGCTCATATGCTCTAAATTTTGCATACAGCATGAACATTGCGCGTGCATTCCACTGAGCAGAGTTCAAATGTACATGCTTGCCTAGGTATGCTACTCATCCATGTGTGAGACTGTTTCAAATTGTTTTAAATAGTTACGTTTTAGCAAAAATACAGGTGTTTTGGTCAGTACTGAGCACACAGCTGAATAAATGAGGCTTGGATTATACTGCACAAGTTGTGAAAGAGTTTGTAAAGAGATGTTTTGGTACAGTTTTGCTGTTGCTAACTTCAGTTCACAAGGAATTCTCCCCAGTTTTGGATTTTTCATCCACTGCGGAGGCATTTTTAAAAAAGTTTTCTTGACAAATTCAACATTACACAAGGTAAGTAATTGAGATACAAATGATCATTCTTTTGGGTGAAGTATTTCTTTGTAAAATCTGCGAAGAAACTAGTGAGTGTAGCTGTCAAATAAATGTAGTAATATAAAAATTACAATATTTTACACAGCTTAAATAAATGCAGAGGGGTAAAAATTTGCAAAAACATGTAACAGCTTAAATGTAACACAAGCACATGAATGCTTATACTGCGTAAAATACTCAAATGAATGTGTCATATTAATTTCAAAAATTTAAATTTCTGCACAGTGATGCTCTTTTTGATGCAACTATTGCATCACACTTGACTACATCCACCATTTACAAGTCAGGTATCTCACAGTGTTTATCAGACCAAATCTCATTTATATTCTCCTTCATTTGTTTTTACACTTGGGCTACTTCTTTACATTGCTTTGTAGCTTCAGTATATCTCAGTGTGAATACACTCTGTTAGTGTGTTTTTACCGCAGATCTTTGGTTTGTAGTGTAAGATTGTTATGTACCCACCAAAGTCACTGTTGCAGATGGCCATGAGGAGTTCTGTATCATTGCAGGGTCGGCATGAAGCTGTAAGGAGACAAAATCAGTTCAGAAAATGACATTTTAAAAAAGTCCTGCATCCAATCTGTCAATCATAACCACCTTCTCCCAGTCCATGACCCAAAGCTCTATGACTGACACGGAGTGATAGATGGGTGTCATCTCTCCTCCCTACCACTCCACTGACCTAAAATCTGACACACATACCGACTCCATTCATCTCCCTCCTCACGTCAAAGAGTGAAGAAACCAGGGGCTCAATGAAGGAATGCTGCTCCTGTGTTTAAGTGCTCTGCCCACCACACCACCTCCAGATCAAAAACCCTCACTAGTCTTGACCCCGCGTTTGACTTCTATTGTGTCCACCTAATTGAATGACCCCGTGCCAATGCAGGAGACCGCAGGAGTCAAACACTTCTGCCAGACTGGCAGTGCAGAGAAGATAAACCAGCAGCTGTCTATTATGGACACAGAATGACATCACCACATTGAAAACAGCCCGCACACATGGATAAATGCTAATAAACAGACATGCACAATAAAAAGGCATTTGTGGAATCTGCAAAGTATTTGCAGTCTCAATTCAGGCCCCTTGGCCCGGTGCCCTTCAGCCGCCCTGTGGTCTGCTCCATCCTCGCTGCTTTGTCCCCACGATGGAAACCAGACAGCCAGACAAAACACACGACTGACCAGCAGCTGCATGCTCCAGTCAGCATGATTGGGGTCTGTAATTAAATAAGCGCTATTTTTTTCTGGGAATTAGGACTGGTAAGTCCCTCATACTCCATGACTGTTGGTGCAATACATGGGTTTTAAACTGTGTTTGAATTTTTAGTGCCACTTTCTAATAAGGCACCCTTTATAATGAGTTTGTAATAGGTTGTTAGCTTGTCTTAATACTTTATCAAACAGTTATTAACCATTAATAAGACTTTGGGTTGCCAGGTTGTAAAAAAAAAAAATCCCTTTTGTTAATATTTATCTTTTCAGTTTGGTGATAAGGCAGGTATAGGTGTTAGTGACCCATTAATAAATGCTTAATCAGTATGGATTATTTTGATTTATGATCTTCTGCAGGCGTTCTCCAGAAAGTACCAACCTGGCAACCCAAAGGATGGTCTTATTAATGGCTCATAACTGCTCTATAAAGCTTTAGTTAATGATTTATAAACCATTAATATTGCAGTTTGTTACATATAAAAGGGTCAAAATGTATAAATGCATCTATTTTGGACTGATCTTCATGAATCAAGAGTCACAGAGTAGCTACTCACTCTGAAGCCCGCTGTGGCCCACGAATGCAGCACTCCAGTTCCCCAGCAGCTCGTATCTGAAGCCCATCGTGCGTCTGCTCCAGGCTCCATCACTCTGCGGGCTGGCCTGGAGGTAGATAGCGGGCCTGTGCGGACCGTCTGCCCGGAAACAGAACACCTGCTGCTCGGGCCTCGCGCCCTCCGTCACCAGCAGCTCCAGCTCCCCGGCCCGTTCAATGAACACGCTGGCTCCGCGGAAGGAGGGAGAGGGTTTGATGCAGACGGTGGTGCGCCGGGCGGAGGACAGGTTGGGCTCCAGGACCACCCGGAGAGCCTGGCCTGGGTATATCCACCTCACCGAGCCTTCTGTGCAGCGCAGCCGCACCTGGAGGACAATGCGGGAGTCTACAGCAGCTGCAAAACCGCTGGATCCACGGGGAGAAAACGGGGAATTAAAAAGTGAATAATGTGCAATTAAAATTACTGCTATGGCATGAATCACATTGTTACTTATGGCTTTATTAATCAGTTATAAGACACTAATTTTAGGTTTCTAGGCTAAAGTTTATCCTTTCTATTTGGCAATAATGCAGTTAAAAATCATGAATAAATGCTCATTCGTTTCTTGACATATAATAAGCATTAAATCTGCAGTTACACATGTTAATAAGCCATTTTAAAAGTAAGTTTTAACACTTTTTGCGCGTGTGTGTGTGCAGCTCGCCTGCAGCTCATCTCTGGAAATAAGTGGTCAAACGAATCACCAGTAACCCAAAAGTTGTTCTTATTAATGGCTTTTAATGGATCTATTACGCATTACCACACCAGTACAGCCATTAGTGGCACTGCCCTTTAAATTGGCAAGTGTTTTCCTAACATTTCTTTCTTTTAAACACAATAATCTTGCAGAAATTAGAGAAGTTCCTCACCTTCCAGTCCAGTTGCATAGATCAGCCGCACAGTGCCGCAACTGAAGACCCAGGATGCACATCAAAATGATCACATTTGGCAACATCTCACTCACATAAAGATAAGAATCCAGACAGAAGTGGACGGAAGTGCATGGCTGGAAAGTTTGTGCGCTATCGAGAGGACATGAGCTCTGCTGCACCGCGACTCTGACTCCTCAGCTTCACTAGATGCGCTCTCTGTCCCTCCCTCTCTCTCTCTGTCTCATTAGGACTGATCCAGTTGTTGGGGGACTGCTGGACTCTGCAGGTCTTTGTCTTTGCTCTCTAAAGAGGCAATCAGTTTGAAAGCCCTCAGCCATCTGTTAACAGCAGTGCGCCTTTCTGCACAATAATTCATCCACTTCAGAGAAGTTTCCCGCTGTTAGTTATTTCACTTTTACACAAGTGCTCAGTAAGTTATACTTCTTATTTTATAGCTTACATTTATACAGGAAAACAGCAAAACTGAAATACAGCAGTTGAGTAAAAATGATAAAACTGTGAGTCCACCCATCCTCCCGAAGTCACCAAATCACGAGTCAAACTTTGTTCCTCTGCTGCGCTATAAGAGCAGTTAATCCAATCTGTATGCATGTCAAAAGTAGGCCAGCAGAAAAAAGAAATAAATAAATAAAGAGGGGGGGATATAGAAATGCCTGTGTTTCTGTGCTCGAGCTGCATCTAGTGGCGGGATGATGCACCGCACAATGCGCTCACACATCTGGAGGACAAAGTCCTGCTGCAGGCTTCCAGCAGGAGGAGGCTGTAACTCAACAGCCGCTAATATTGTTGATGAAAACAAACATTACCAGCTTTCACCAATGATTAATCCACTCGGGGTGAGTGGTTTCGCTTCATTCTTAACCTGTCCTGCAGGCTCTTTGTGCGAACATAACTTGGCACCGTTTCAAGGTCTTGCTGGTGGCGACATCTTGTGGAAGGTGAGGTCTGTGGAGCGGAACCATGCAGGCCGCTCTCAGGGCTCATGGCTCTCGAGGTATAGCTCGCATATAGGCCCTCGGGCAGCAGCATCAGATCAAAGGGTTGAGCTTCTTGATGGGTACGTCGTTGAGTAAATTACACTCACATGGAGAATTTAGCCAGATGTTGTCACAGCTGCAGGAAAAGTCTTCGCATGCTCAGATACTTTAAGAAGTTTGGAAGAATTTGTCACCACAACTTTGAAAAATCTACACGCCTAGTGGCCTAAAACATTTAAGGATGAATGCAGAATACGATTAAGTATTAAGATACATTTTAAACATGACGAAGTTGGCAATGCTGCAGTGCATTTTTAGGATATTTGCGTCAAAATGTATTTCAACAAAACTGCGCTTCTCCTCCACTTTTCATTAAACCACAACACCAAATCCAGATATTCGCCCACACGCATATTTAGACATTGCAAATAACCACTGGTGAGGCAGAAACCAGAAGCAGTGTCCTCACAGGAGTACCGAATGGTCAGATCGGGTCATGTGTCCCACAGAGACAAAGCAAAGTCAAATGAATGGAGGCTTTGTGCCGGAGAGAAGTGGCCTCTTATTGGCGCAGTGCAGCCTGGGTCCTGCGTGTACTGTACAGGCCTGATGGAGCAAGGTGATGCAAATTGTGTCCTGGTAGAAAACATGGACATTGATGGGGAAAATCACGGCCTCTGCATGATATTTTAGAATGACACAGCATTAAAAAAAGGGGGAAATAAAACCATTAACCTCCGTTTATTGAGCCTGACACGGGGTCACCGTTTGGGAAGCACTTTCCGCAGTCTGCGCACTGATGTTCTTAAGTTATCCTGTTTAAAACATTTATATTGTTTAAATTAAAACTGTCAGCTCACTTTTATAGACTCGCTGTAGGCTTTAAGGCCTACCTCGCCCTCTGAGGTCTGTAATCTTACCAATGAACATCAGTGCCGGTGCTGATGATGGAACAAGAAGAATATACGCGCAAGTTTTAATCAGTAATCAGGTCCACCGAAGCCCCACAGCTTTAATGCATGTTTTCATTCTCATGAGATATGCTTCATAACCTTTTCACTGCCGCTTACAAAAAAAGAAAGGCAATCAAATAAATGTTAAAATAATTAACTGCAGTATTTCTCCAACTTGAGATCAGGCCCTCATTGCTTCAAGTGAACCGTCGGGGTCACAGAACCAAAGTTGCTGGAGTTTTAATGTCACAATTAAGCTCCTGGTACAAAATTCCACCAGAAGAAAAGCCTTTTCAAAATAAATCCAACATGAGCACATTTTATCTCATGCATGTATTCAGCCCTCTTCCCAAAATTATTGTTGGAATAATTCATACACACAAAAACAGCAGGAATGATCAATTTCAGAGCCTGACCCCAGCAAAGAAACACTGCAAATCTTTTACAAGATCACTATTTTCTGCCCTGTGAGCGGTTTTATATTATAAATATAAAGGTGTCAACACTTTGTGAAACACGTGGCTAATTTATTTGGGTCGTCTAAATATGCTTGAGTTTAATTTTCCTGCAAAGCGATATTGCTAATTTAAAATGTGGCTGATTATTTCGATTATTTGACGTGATAATACTGCCAGCAAACATCCTTAATAATTAGTTAAAGAGTCAAAAATACTACACATAAAGCTTATTAGACAGAAGTGGCCTCTTGTTTAAAAAGTGACACACATGAATGGAAATAATCTTCAAAACCCAGACTTAGTTTGGGTGGTTAAATGCACATAAATATGAGTTTGTAACTTTATAATGTTGTTTAATTAGGAGGAAGATGTCACAATGGGTATCTGGGTGCGTTTTAGTGAAGTGGATATTATGGGATTATTCCACAAAGGTCATGACAAGCTTGTTTATGATGACATGCTTTAACAGTTTGTAGTTAAAATGACACAACAAGATGTTAGCTGAGTGCAAAAAAAACTCACAATGTCAATTTCATTTTTTATTTTCTCAGCAGCGTATTAAATATCTGTATGTACACGTTTGAAAGTTACATAGAAAAAATATAGTATTACAGTAGGCGTGTTAGTTTGTAGCTTGTTAAAGAATTATTTACGCATATATATATATATATATGTATTTGCCTCCTCTGACCCACATACTCATCTTTTCTCTCTGAAAAAGCCTTTCTCCGTGCTGCTCTCTCTGATGGTGACTGTCAAGAAGTTCATGGTGACATCTGTAACGGTCACAGTGTCCAGATTGGTGAAATTGGGGGTCCAGGTCGAGGTTGGTCGCGTGGACTGCTCATGGATGGACTGTGTGGAGATGTCAGCAGGCTGCTCCCGGGCCGGACAGCACTCCTTCATGCGATGCCTCTGATGCTCTGCAGAGCTGCTAGGCCGAGGAATAGCCATCCTGCTCAAACATTTAGTCCTGTGTCCCCCGTGATCGCTTTTACGCACATCTGGGTTGAACGCGCAGCTGTAAGACAACCCCGCGTGTCTCTGCTCGCTGCTGTGTTTGGGTGTAATTGTGGTCTCCTCCTGAAACCTCCTGGTCAGCTGGATGAGGCTGTGATCTGACGTCTCCCCATGATGAAGCAAGCGTCGGGACATGCTGGACAAACCGTGTGACACCGGCTCCGCCAGTGACCTGCTCCGTTTGGTGTCCGGCTCTCCGTCATCTTTATCATAATGCAAATGCAGCTTCGGTTTGCGCCCTCTCTTTTTGGGGAACCGGGCGGCTTCATGGACTGTAAGAGCAGCTGATGGAGTCGGTCTGGGCCTCCTCTCTGGCTCCGGTGGTCGGACGTGGACGCTCTCCCCTCTGTTGACCGCGCTCGGGGGGAAGATGGTGGGAACCACAGTGCGTAAACCCTCCCGGGCCCTCGGTGTTATGATAGGCTCCGGGATGGGATAGGAAACCTGGATCCCTCTGGGAGCCTCTCTTCTAAATTCATACGTCTTTTCTTTGGCTTTGGCTTTGGCCTGAGGACAGAGCAAATAACGTTTACGAGAAGAAATGAACATCTGAATTCTCCTGAGGAAATTTAAAGGTTTAAGAGAAGCAGCTGCAGATCTGTTTGGTTACACTGGGCGTTCGAGGCCTCGTCCAGAAGCTGCTTGGCTTCTTTTAAAGAATGCATGCCAATACATAAAACTATAACACTTCATATAATATATTAAGGATGCGTAAAATGTGTAGACACTGTACCCAACTTAACTTCATGAAAACCATTTGGGTGAATGACAGATTTTCTGTTGGGCTGCAGCTGTCATTCCACTAGTTTGTGAGTCACGCTCCAACAGTTTCAAAATTAACACGGCTGTAGTTTTCAGATCAAGGAAATTACTCATCAGCTGTATCGCCTCAGAAAGGCGGCGAGATCAAATGAAACACGGAGAAATGCGCATCAAATGATTCACCAACCTTTAAGAGAAATGTCTCGGGTTTGGGTCCCCTCTTCTTCGGACCGAACAGCTCCCTTTCGCGCTCCCTGACGAATGAAAATCATTAAACGATTCATCACAACACATTAACGAATATATTTTTATTTGGGCTCTAATTAAATCGGAAAATATAATTTGCCAAGCAAATGACAAACTCTGCAGATGGAGTAAGTTTTACTTGTTTCAATGCACTTTTTTTGATTGGAAGTAAGTTAAATTCGAATGAAAAACGTGTCAGAATAAAGCAGATAAGCTGTTTGGGATGAGAAAATGGCTTCACACATTGCAACTATCTAAAGTGGAAGCTGGATGAGCTCGCTCCACTGACACTTATTATCACTTTCTTTCTGAAAATATACGATTAAAGGGTCCAAATGTGAGCTTAGCATGTTATTTAAATGAACATGTTTGTGGCACAGAATGCGCGGCGGAGCAGAGAGGCCTACTGCTGCGCTGTCAAACCCTCACCTCTCCTCGAAGGCAGCGAAGAGCCGTGCGTCCAGAATGTTTTCCTCCGGCTCCCAGGTGCTGTACCTGCGTCCAAACAACGAAGAGGAGAGGTGTTTGTTACCACACGTTGGGCGGATCACATGTCAACGCGCACACACGCGGTTGAATACTTTTTTTTAATCAAAGCGATCTCGCTGCGTGAGCTGCAATTACAGACTACGTAGCGGACAGTGACGCATGGTGAACCCAGCCATTTGCTAAAGCTAGTTTAATAGATCCTGGCGGGCTGAAGCTCGGGCATTTACAACACCATGACAGGAGCCACCAAACGTACAGACTGCACTACGGCACAAACACAGCAGATGATATGATTAAAAAAACATCCACAAGCTGAATAAACGATAATGTGAGGTGGTGCAGTTGTGCGAGCGGCCAGGATGGAGCGCTGTCCTTCACAGCCTCCGCTACAATACTCACTTCTGAGACCAGCCCTTCCATTTCACGAGATATTCCCAGCGACCCTGCAAAACAGATCCGTAATACATTCAGGTTATCATTGGGTTGCCTGTAGGCGCAGCACAAACAAATGGTTGCGTAATAGGTGTGGAGACACAGCCTGTGGGCCACAGAAAAAGCAGCGAATACCCGTCTGATTCGCCGTTTAATGATGGACTCGGCTGCGAAGACGCTCTCACCAACAGCCGAGAGCTCCATGATTCACCATGCACCTCGTTTATTTCTGTCTCTTTTATTATTTTTGGCTTCCCCGTGTCCTCTTCGGGTTGTTTAATTCCGCACATCCCATAATACGCAATCTGGGGAGGACGTCATCACGTCTTTTTCTGTTGCCAGGCACCGCAGTCGGTAGGACGGATCGCGGTGGAGCACATTGGCTCAGTTGTTGCTACGTGCTCCGGGTTTCTGAGTGAAGGGGAGGAGCCCCGCTGCTCTGGCTGCTGTACAGGAATGTCTGGCACAGTGGGACAAGCAGAGTCAGAGGCTCCCGGAGCGGATCCACGGACCCCCTGAGGTCCCTGAGGGGGTCCTAAAAATCCAAACAAAAAGGAGAAAAATAATAATTTCACTTGCATGTAAAAACATTTAAAGAAATAAATTAAAAAATAAATAAATAAGTGAGAGAGGGTAATGGGTGGTTCAGTAAAAGATGCCATCCTCACGCACAACACATTCACACAAAACACCTGCAAATATTATATGTAAAATCATTAATAATTAAAAAGAATAATAAATTAAAATCCTCAAAAATTAAAATCCCTGCATACATTTTTTTTTGTTACCAGTTTACCAAATGGGTACATTAATGTTTCAATATCTGCCCCACTCCAGGTAAAAACTTTCACCCTCAGACACACTTTGGTTATCATTAGTTTACAGGTGCGTGACTGATTATTTCAAATAATTTGTTCAATAAAAAATGCGACAACACATTTTCTTTATCAATTCCAGCTTTTCAGGTGCTGAATATTAAGAGAAAATATTACACGGGCAACAATATAAAGCAATACCGTGCGTAATTGGACTTTTGCGCACTGAGATTTACGCACTGTCGGTGAGGCAGCACAACTATAGCGCACAAAGATTTATTGGATGCAGAATGGAGAGCGATTAAAAAACAAAAAATCATTTAATTCGGTCGGTTTTTAATGATCATGCAGAGGCTACATATTTTGTTCAATCTATTGCCCATCAGCACCAAATGGAAGTCGGGTTATTTAGCTATTTATGATATAATTTTTATAAGAGGAACCAGGCTACATGAAAACCACACAATGGTCAAAACGACCGCTTTCATGTCGATTTCTTCCCCTACAAACAAGCAGAATATCCACAGCCTTTAGATCTACATCAGCTTTTATTCTGAGCTAATAAATGACATTATTTAAGTCTTGGGTGACTTTTGAATTTCGGAAAGTATTGAGCCAAGGTGTTACTTTATTTAGTAAAGCAGACCCCACCCAGCAGGGCAGGGTGTGATTTACCTGCAAAGTTAAAGTTTGGCTAAATTTAAATTGTGTTATTAACCCGGATGAACTGTCTTTGGTTTGCGTAAAACAAAAACTACATTTCTGTAATCAGTGGAGGAATGTGTTGTGCATCTTTAGACAATAAAAATGCCTCAATTAATTAAATTTAATATTCTTTTTTTCCCCTTGCATAAATATGACCATGATGGCCTGTTGGGTCCAAGAAATTTGTTTTTTGGTTACTCCTCCATGACGACAGTGTTAATTTTATTATTAGAGTTTGGAAACATAATATAATAATTATTATTATTATGTTTTTTGATTTATGTTTGTGGGTGTCACAAATAAAACGAAGCACTTATAATTTAATTAAAAATAAAATGTTTTTCTGCAGTCAGTAGAAATTTATTACTATTATAATTATAATAATTATTACTACATTTTTTGCCTTTTTTGTAATATACTGAACAAATATCATGGTGGTAATAAAAAACATTTACTCGGAATATTACTCACATAATTGAGTGACAAACATGGACAAAAAAAATGACTGAATACATAACTGTGACTTAATTTTGTGTAGGCCTCAGGTGTCATTTTCTACACCCATCAGCCCTTCATTTTAAATGATAATGAAAATTAAATAAACAATAAATGTGGGACCAAAGCTTGGATACATTTTGTCAAGAGAAACATGAGCTTATCTTAATCTCGCCAAAGCCTCCAGGCCACACACATCCGCCTTTTAACTGAACTGAACGGAAGGTCAAACAGAAAACACGTTGAAAAATAATTTAATTAATTAAAAATGCTGTAAACACAATAAAGCATGGGCGCAAGACTGGATCATTTTCAGATTTTCTACTTCGATTTTCTTCCTTTTTTTCCCCTTAGTGTGATTAAAATGGATGCCAACATATATGTGCAGTCTGTGCAGGCCTGTGACTGCTGATTTATTTAATGAATAAAGCAGATATAAAGTCCCCGCATCAGTTATCTTGTCTACCACCAAAGCTTTTTGTTGATGCTGCCACTAACTGTGTGTGGGCCACACATTTCTGCTGACTGACAACACATTATTTGGCCACTGTGGCGGTTTTTAAAGTGGTTGCAGCTTTAAGGTGACAGTAAAACAGAAATCCTCATAGTTATTTCACACGCGTTCACCGCTGATTATTAGTATTAATGGCAAATATTGCATACAAATGTGCTTGTCTCCATTTTTGTCTTGATCTGCGCGCTTCATTGTGTTTTATAAACCATGAAATCCCGATTTAATATCTACAGTAAATGCCATCCATGAAAGTAAAAAGGCTGTCTCTTAATTAATTCTAATTATTTGTGATGTGATTGGATGTGGGATCGTGTCCTGCAGATGTGTGAAATGAAATGGCAACATAAGCAGGGAGGCGGTGTGTCCGTCTCCACCGTCGATCACGTTAAAGACACTGGATGATATATTTGCTGCTATCTGTTTAAATTCTCCCCGCTGTGGAGCAGACAAAGGCGGGCGCGCCGCGGACAAAAGATGCGTTGTGGCTGCCGTCGAAATATGAACCACCATTTTGATAGTCATAGCCTGTAGACCGACATTTCCTGTCGGTGCTATAATGGCTATAGCCTGCATGGTTTGTGTTCAGAGAGAAAGGCGGCTTGGTGCGTGCAGAGACGCAGGCAGCCTCGCGCACACTGCTGCGCTGCTGCGGTTCTCCATATTTGGCTGTGAGTCGATGAAAAGTGAGTCTGCGGGAGCCGCAATGGCGACAGCCGTACATGAATAAACAGTGCTGGCTCTGTGAGAACATTATTGGCTCTCTGGTTTCTGGGCAACTGCTGCACACAGCTCGCTGTTCACTGTCCTACTTTACCGGGCGACATTTTCTACTGAAGGTGGCTCTCACATTAAGAAGAAAAAAAAAAACCACAAGCAAGAAACTGTGAAGCGGTGTGGCTCAAACCTGCAGCTTTGCCACATTTCAGCGCATGCTTTGAATTAGAAAGCATCCTTTACAGCAGCCTGATACACCACAGAGTCATGCAGCTCTCATTTCTCACACTATTTTACATTTTTAGGTTGCATCTATTTGTGTTTAACAGCTCTGTCTGGATGAAAATGAAACACCAACTGATGCTTTTGTTCCACCTCGTATGTATTCTAAAAGAAAACACAGGTAATCCCCTAATTAATGCAAGCCCCTTTCATTATTTTATTCTCAAATATTACCTCTGTATTTAGATCTATTAAATTTTCTGAGCAACAGGCCTCCACCGGGTCACACACTGGGCTTTAAATTATCCAAACGATCCTGCTGCTGACATGATCCTGTGAGGCTGCCGCACTGTGCGGGGATGAAACCGACACTGAGCAGGCTGCTGCTGCTGCTGGGTACGATGATAAAGGGGGAATGTGAAACATCACACTTGGTCTATAAATATGTTGCCCCCTGCTCAACGATGTTTCAGTTTCCTACGGATGCATGACTGACTCACACAGTTGGTTCAAAGCCATGAAAGGCCTATATAGATACCCTTCACACACATACACACACAGTGAGACCTGCGAGCTGTGTGTGTGTGTGTGTGTGTGTGTGTGTGTGTGTGTGTGTGTGTGTGTGTGTGTGTGCGTTCGTGGGTTTTGAAATCCCGCTCATATCATTTGATTTCTGTTGAGAAAACGCGCGTCTTTCACGTCTTTGGTTGCCAGTTTTAGACAGTCCCCTCTGGGCCTGTTTGGACTAATCGATTGATCGTCATATTTTTGCCCTTTTTAGACTTCAGGAGCTCACACAGCCCAAATAACACCCGAAATACATTCTTAATTTATTAATTAATGGATTCATTCCCATGATAAAGAGGCCAAAGTCGGCGATATTTGAATTCTTAGTTAATTAACTCTTCATTTCCCACCTTGGCTGGTTATCTTAATTTCCAACACGAGATCTCAGAGAGGGAGAGGGAATTAAAAGTCTGTTTTTATGAGCGACATGAGGTTAGGACAAATATAAAGTTGAGGTAATTATTGTGAAAACTCCATGAGATCCATGTAGCTGACAGATCTGTAAATGTGCCGGATGGTGTTGCCTTTAGTGCTGGCCTTCAAGATATGAAAATATTTTCTTACTTTGGCTCAACGTGGATTTTACGCACATGAAACCCAGAAAACCACAGAGGCAATCTCTGCGAGAAATGACACTTAACTGGCAACAAAATGAAGATAACAGGGAAGAGTTCAGGGGGGGTTGATTCATTTTTAAAAATAGGTGGAAATGCTGGAAACTATGGCGACATTCGTTTCACTACAATCCATCTGAGTGGACATAGAAAGAGCTCCAGTTTCTGTCTTGTTTTTCCTTTTAGAGGTTTCTGTTTGTGTCACATTCTTTGATAGGCAACTCCCATGAATAAAGCACACACACACACACACACACACACACACACACACACTCCTCCAAGAGTTAACCTTTTTACACGCTTGAGATTCCAGTAGAACAACAATTTCTGCTCACATTTTCACGTCTGTCCAGGCTTACAGGCCCTTAAATGATCCTCCTTAAGTCAAATCAGTTTTATTTACACAGCCCAGTATCACAGATCACAAATTTACCTCCATTTTGTGCAGCACACAACACCCTCTGTCCTTAGACCACCACTTAGGATAAGGAGAATCTCCCCAAACACCCCTGTAATAAGGAAAAAGATGGAGGAAGTGTCAGAGAGATCAGCTGAGGAGAGCTCCCTCTCCCTGGACAGACGGATGAGCAATACATGTTGTGTGTGTAAATAGCCAGTATAATATAATTACAATACAGGTAATACTTACAAGACAGGGACAGAGAGGTCTGCAGCATTTGGAAATGTCATGCAAAGTCAGCATGAGGCCTTTTTGACAAGTCACAGCAGGAGCAAAACAGGTGTAAATAATATATATATATGATAGCTATATTCAATTAAGCTGCTTTGATTTCAGGATCCTTGCATGCTGGCTCACTATCAATGTCATTGGTGCACTTGAGAACAGAGCCATCGTCAGTGTTATTAGCAACACCTGTGCTTTTCCTGCTTTGACATGTCAAAATGTCTGCTGTGAGAAAAGCCTATTAAAGTCCATTCGTTAAGGCTGACGTGTGCACACGTGTATCCGAAGTTTGCATGTCTATCTGTGCCTCTGTAGGCCTGAACTCGCCTCTAAATTTCACTGTATGATAACAGTGTAGGGAGAACTGCTGTGTCATGGTGACACAGGCCTTTTTACGAGGCAACACAGCCATTTATAGCAACTTACCCAATGATCTGGAAATGCCACAAAGCCCAGTGCAGACACATCATATTTAAATGTCATATAACCGATGCGCTTCACTGCTACATTGTGTTGGGACGGCACACACACGCTTACAAGCCATGTGACGGCCAAATACTTGCTCCACATGACGCCTTTCTTCTTGATAAAATCTAAGAATTGCATAACAGCCTTCCCTGCAGTTATGTTGTGTGTTTACATTCCTGCTCGGAGTCGAGCTGCAGTAGAAAAATAATGCAGGGGTAATGTTTTAATAATACAAGCGGCTGGTGCTGTTATGCAATACAGAGGGCCCTTTGTGCAGGATCGTTTGTGATTATGCAACGTGATCTGTTTTTCTATTCATGGTTCACAAGTAAGTAAGTGTTTCTAGTGTTTATTATTCCGTTCTTTCTCCATATGAGCAGAAGGGCTTCATAACAACTGCGGGGCTAGAACAATCGTACATAAATCTTCCACTGGAATGCTAGAAACAACTGTGAAAAGACTGCCAATAGAACGTTCAATATATCCACACACCAACCAAACCCACCACATATCAATGCAACAACATATCAGAGGTCATTTCTCTTTCTTTATTGTGGAACATACCATCCAATAAGCTGTGCCAACAACAATGAGTCAGCCAACGTGTGGTAGAACATACTTTATATCAATCATTTTGATTTTGAACCAAGTGCGAGACAGAATGAACAAAACAAAGTCAGAGATGGAGCAGATAAAATGTCTTCCTAACTGTTCAGTGGAATCACGTGCAGCTTCGGATGCAGAGAGCATCTTTGTAGTTGTTTTTGAACAACAAATCAAACGTCAATAAATATGCTTCATTTTTACTATCATTTCAGCATTCTCACTGGTTTTGCATTAAACGTGCGTAGAAGGCAATTTAGACTCAAATGTAGGGGACATCCAACAGTTCTGACATTTGATTTATCAGCAGCATTATCAAAACAGCTTGCACTCATTGGATCGCATGTAACAGTATAAAAAGATAGCCTCGCCACTCACATTAAATCCGTGTGACATACTCATTAATGGAAGCTTTGTCTAAAGCAAATAGTAGTACAATGTGTTTTTCAGATCATGTGATGAGCTTCAAAAGCAAAATGAGATGATTATCGCTAATCTGTGCAACATTAGGAGGCTCCTAATGAGACTAGCATCATGTACTTTTAAAGTAACTCCAGCAGAATGAGAGCTCAACAGTAACATAATAAATTATGGTATGAATCCTTATGTCTTCTTAACAGTAAATGATCTTTGAGATGTCACATTTTATTCCCTAAATGTTTGCAAAAGCTGAAATGTGCAATAAAGTAAGATCTGGTTGCAACGGCATATTCACTGACAAAAATCAGACAAAGGAAGAAAAGCGCAGGACGTTTCTTAAAGGTTCTGACACAGTCGAGTGTGCCTCATGCTGTGTTTGCACTGTACGCAGACACACCTGCTTTTTAAATTTGGATGTCACAGCTAAATCGTGTTTTCTTAAGCAACCCACAAACAAAACATGTAATTACATATGCTAAGTCAGTTTGAGCACACCTGTGTGGAGTAAAAAGTGAAATAAGACTTTCTCCTCTCCTCATGACACAAACCGATGTATGAAAATGTAATTAAGTGCTTTCAATTGATCTTCGATCACCATATATTCAACAACATCCTCTCTACCTTCTATCAGGACCAAAATAAGTGATATTATTCATACAAAATATGTATAAACCTTCATACATCTCAGGTTATAAGTTTGGTACAGGTATGAAACAACAGCAAAAGTATCCCATCAAGCTCCATATGACAAATAAACAGCTTTTTTTTTTGTTTTTTTTTGTTTTTTTTGAAGTGGAACACATCCACCCGAATGCATTCGCTCAAATCCTCGAGGGCACTTTCTTGGCTATGATGTCACATTGGAGTTACAGTATAAAACATTATAAGAAACATATTGAATTTGAATGATAAATTATAAATTTCCACATATACAAAATTCTGATGTTTTTACATATGCACATATTCACAGGATTCATCCAATCGGTCACCGGTAGTCCCATTTTACAAACAGTCTCTCAAAAAGACACATATTCCTTGAAGGTGACGGTGAGACTGTTTGTCGTGATGTCAGTGATTATGATATTTCCCATAAAAGGGGAGATTTTTTTAACAGGTGCTTCTTTTGATTTCTCTGCAGGTGTCTGAGTGTCTTCTACGACGGGAGGCGTGTTTGTGACGGCAGGCTCGGGCTCTATTTCCGGCTCCACCTGCTTCTTAGTCTTTGGGCAGCTGAGATCCATCGGCTCCTCCTGGCTGCCAGAGTCCATAACCTCGTATGTACATGTGCTGCTGTGGCGTGGTCCACTGCAGTGGAGGTCCATAGGTTTGTCCTGAGGTGGTGTGACCACAGTGCTGGGGATGCTGAAGCTTCTACAAGTCAGGTAGGTTTTAGAGGCGCTCCTGTCCTCCACGGGACCTGACAGCTTTCGCTTGCGGTCGTTGGGGAAAGAAGGGATCCTGATCTGGTCGACAGATGTAGGGGTCGGGATGTTGGTGTCAACAGCCCAGGATGTCAAGGGCGAGCTAGCGGTTAACTGAAGGGGTAGATCATCCGGTAAATCAGCCTGACCACGAGCAACTTCGGTGTTGTATTCCTCTGCTGTGCTTGGCGATGGTTTGGAGAAATGTCTGTCCTTTGGGGAACACTTTATAGGATGCTCGGCGGCAGGGGGGGAGCTGCCGTTACAGAGCTCTTTGGGGATACCGTTCTCCGGGTGCTCCACCATTTTGGTCGTGTGCGCTGGATTGTTCTCTGACGGTTTGGTGTTCTGGGGTTTCACTTCGCCCGAAGATTCCCCGTGTTTACCCTTTGCTCCGTGAACCTTGTTGCTGTCCATATATTTGCTCATGACTATAACAATACGTCCATTCTTGTTTTTGTTCTTGATTATCTTCATTTTGCTGCTAATAGCACTAGGTAGGGTTGCGTCTTTAGGGTTGGGTTTAAGGGCATGTTCGCTCTCAGCGTCTTTAACAGCCGGTTTCCTCACCTCCACCGCCAACTCTTTGACTTTGCTCAAGCAGCCTGTGTCTTTGTCCCGAACCCATTTCTGCTGCAGAGCCAGCGGTAAGTTCCAGCCAGGATTTGTCGGTTTACTGGCCGGCTCCTGAACTTTGACCACCTCCTTGAGCCTGGAAGCCTGCGCGTCGTACATGTTGGGGTCAGGCTCGTAGTGGTGGTGCTTCTTGCTGTTGAGCTGGTAGATGAACTTCTTCTTGCCGTTGGCTGGCTGGTCAGCGGGGACCTCCTGGCTGCTGGGCTGGTACTGGTGGTGCTTCTTGCTGTTGAGCTGGTACTGTTGAGGCTGGGGACGCTGGAATGGGACGGGATCGGACTTGAGGCTGGCCTCTGCATCCTGAGATGATTCCTCGAAACCTGCAGGTATACTGGATCTTCTGGCAAATGAGGGCACCTTGATGAAAGAGACAAAACAACAGCTTTAACATTTCACCTATTTTCATCAAAATCTTACTGTCAAGACCAAAATATAATGATGATTGGAATTCTGGGATGTCTTAAAAATGATAAATAAAAATTAGACCATTTTAATATTGCAGTTGTTGGGAGGCTGACAAGAGATAAAAATCAGTGCAACAGAGGCTGACATATCCTGATTTTTAGTCACTAGTACATATCATGTTCCGTAACACTAGATACTACATTTCCCACAATGCTTTCCACTTGCATCGATGTCTTTTAACCCTCCCTGTCTGCAAATGCTATTGTCTGTCAAACTCCTTCCCCCATTTTGTTATGCAGAGTTTTATGTTACAAATACGTGTCTCAAGCCCAAGATTAGATCACCCTGATGACATCACTATGACATCATCAGGGTTATTTTCTCCTCCAGAGCCAGAGGGGTCATTATCACATCACAACTGCTTTCACAAACTGAGCATGACGAACAGACTGACCTTTATGAGTAAAGTTGCTGTAGTGCCCCTTTAAAAGGAGCTACAGCTAAAATATGCGAGCCCACACACTATAATACAGATGACATTAAAGTTTACAGGAAGCTGAAGCCTATCGGAAATTAAAACAGACCATCCAATCAGTGCTCAGCTTACGACCATCCTCCTACCATCTTGTGCCCTCCCCCCTCCTCCTGTACAGGCTGACCCCTCGGGCCGTCAGAGGGGCACTGCAGCGGAACGCTCAAGACGCTTTGGCTGTGACCTCAGGTCAGAGAAGTGCCACCAGACATGTCACGCTTTATCCCTGATTGCTGGCCACGTGTGACTCTGGCAGAGTGGTATGCCTCTTAAGGAGTGACACTGCATAGCAATCAGCTCAGAGTCTCTCAAAATATATAATCACATTTGGCTCAGAATACGCTCCTGTAAAGGCCGAAGCTAAGATAGTCAGAGCACGTCACGGGTGCTGCTTTCAGCCATCTATTTTTGCGAACAGGGAAATGAAAGAAAACATTCTGATGAAACAGATTTCCTTGGTGCAAAAAGACCCTACAATAACATGCTCTGTTTAAAACTGTGTTTTGCACATGAAGCTATTTAGCATAAAGAAATAATGAACATGCACATAAAACGAGTGCACTCAAGCGGCGCTTGCGTAACCTCAGGCAGTAAATCCGGTTTCATGATGAGTGTGCAGGCAAATCCAGCTGTAGAACCCCATCCTCTCTTTGCCTCTTACTCTATCTCTATCAAAGAAATCTATTAATAACCACGACCATAATGACTGCAGCTCTAAAACACCTGACAGGCCTCTTCCCCTTTTAGGCCTCTCGCAGAGTAAAACCTACACAAAGGCTAAAGCAGCATTTGAACAGAAACTATGTGTGATGACTAGTCGATGACGAAGAGGATAATTACCTGGAGTAAAAGATGTTTTGGTTTCGGCCCCCGTTTGCGATATCCCATCAGCTGCTCCTGCCTCTCTCTGTGAAAACAAAAGATAATTACATTTCCTTGCACCATGTTTACCTTCTACATTGAACATCTCATCTGACTGACAGTGTTTCACCTTTCTGCATTAAAAATCTAATTACATCACATGGAAAATTACAGGTTTGACATTTGGAGTGTTCGTTCATTTTCTTCCACCTATTCAAGGTCAAAAGTGGAATTTAGATTTGGAGGACTAATGAATGCCCACATGTGACCTGCTGCAAAGCGTTATGGTCCTTATTTGCATAGCTCTCCATGGTAATCGGCCCATTCCATATTCTCATTATCCCGGAGAAATTCAATTAAGGCTACAGCGGGGAAAATCTCTCCTTGTCTTTCAAACATCCTCCCTCCTGCAGCACGCCCTTCCTTCTACATTCAATCTCTAATTAGGGTCATGAGGTAGGGATGAAATGGGATAAATACAACATTGTGGAGTACTTCTGGGATACATGCTGCTGTTCAAAGCATGCAAACCGAAATGTCTTGTGCAACACAACGCCTCCACCCTGAAAATGTACGGTGATGAACATCTGACTAATAACAAACATCTCTTGGAAATGTTTTTATAAAGGGAGGAGAGAGTGAAACATGTTACTGTTGTACTGACTACATCAAGCACTGGGCCCGTCTGTGAAATATTGCTGCCTGATATAAACCTTGACTCATCATTGGCTCATAAATAACCAGCGGTGGGTGAAGGCCGGCAGCACTCAGGCTTCACCAGGCATGTGTGAGCCTGGCCTATTGTTGGCCTCTTGCTACAGATGTTCAAACTATCAGAGCTGCCAGAAAATTGCCACAATAAACAGTCTACATTTTAATGCTATAATGTCTGTGCGATTTTCAAACAGCGTCCAACGGGGTGACCCCTATTCACAGAAGATTTGGCAATTACAGCCTCCCTTGTCGGATCCCCTCCCCCATCCTCTGGGAGCAGAGAGGAATCCACACACACGGCGCAGAGGCAGCACTCCATGACCATCAGCACAGAGCCACACACACACACACAGGCGGGCGGGCAGGCAGGCTGCGGGGGAATATGAGAGCGGTACACTGGAAACGCTGGAGAGCACTGCGTGTCAATTAGCCTTTTCAGAAATGCGAATTCCTTTCCCCAGCCATCGTGTCTTTACCCAGTCCCACGAGCAGCCTGGTGGCCTACAGAGAGAGTGTATCTTGCAGGCCTCATGGGTCCAGCAACCCAGACGAGATGTTGCCGTGCACGCGCCACCGGGCTAAACTGACAGCAGCATTAGTATTCATTAACATCTCAACCTCTGTGACGGACATCGATGTGTTTCTGATTAACTCACAGGCCTCCACTAAACCTATGTCTGCACCAAAGCAGATCGACCATTTATGCACCCAAGGTGAGATACTCTGTTTCCACAACATTACACAGCAAAGTACAGATGTTAGGTGCATGTGATGCCTCAAAACTAGGGTGACCTCTACAAACACATTCTGCACATGTGCGCAGAATCTGTAGGTGACGGGACAAGATATTGGTATCTGAAATGTTCTGCTTTCCGTTTGTAGTCCGAGTAGTGTTTACCGATTACGTTTGAGCGAGAGGCGGAATGGATTAGCCAAACTGCAATCTGACTGTTTTTAAAATGCATCTGCAATAATATGAAGATATCTGTTTATATAGGTTGACCGAGGTGTACAGAGGAGTGTCCTCTGCCAGCACATTTTGAGCATCAAACACTTAATTTCCTGCATTCTGGTGAGATTTAATGCACCAGCTTGTGCCTTTTCTGCATCAATCTATGGTATAAGTGTCTTTAATTTTGTCAAATAAAAGTCCTCTGTCACTTTGTTGTTTTTACTGGGTGAGACAGATGGACATGTTCTACATATCGAGGAGGGTTCTGACCCCTGCAACCCCCCGAGATAGGGAGGAAAACACTATCTAGCATCAGCCTGCAGAGGTAGAGGCAGATCTCTGACTGCTAATAGTGATGAGAATCCCATCAGGCAGCAGCTTGGCCTCCTCATGTGAAACCACAACAAACTGCTGCGCTTGCGTCTTGCACCCTGAATGAAAACAGCCAGGCCCTGGAGTGCAGCTGCTAATTCAGCACCTGTCCTGCTAAGGCTTTACAAAGCAACCGGTAAAATGTGATGCTTGTATGATTATATCAATATTTGTAGTCTGATCCACATTCCTTTCCCATTTTCATCGGTCCATCGTGCACCATCTGGCAAAAAAAGGCAGCTATGTCTGTTGTCTTTGTGAAATTGGGTCATGGCAGGCATGGAAGGCCTCTGATTCCTGACGCAAAATCACGTAATCAGATGATAATTTGTTACAATTTACGTGTACATCCATGCATATTTCTGCGTGTCCGATCCTCCCATTAGTATGATTTAGGAATTCTCACTACCACATCCCCTGCCTTTTCCCCAGGAGACAGTCCTGTGGGGAGGAGGAGGAGGAGGAGGAGGAGGAGGGGGAGATCAGTGCTAGAGTTACTGGAGCGCCCCTCCTCCCATGCCCATATATGGTCATGGCTGAACTGGAGGCTGCTGCGGCCTCGTCCGAAGTCCACATCTCTCTCACCTGTGTTGAAACGCGACGAGGAGCCGCGGGTCAAGGATGTTTTCCTCTGGCTCCCATGTGTTGTATCTGCAGAGAGGAGAGGGCAACTGTCACAGAGCTGTCACGTGCAGACTTCCTTTTTCTAACTGACACACAGGCCTCAGCCTCTGACTGTCACACACACACACACACACACACACACACACACACACACACACACATTCCCACATCTTCATTTACAGTGCAGCCAGTGAGGAGTGGACAGGTAAAGCAGGGCCTCCTGTCACAAGGTGTTTCTGCACATTTGTTTACTTGAATATAAATTTGCAACATCTATCAGCCACATTCCCGCTACAGCAAAACAACCATGGGGACACGCAACTGCACAGCCAACATGTCACACACGAATTGTGTGTATGTGCTCTCCAAACAGTCCTCCAGCACCAACATACAGTCGGCCATTTTAGCACCACTGTCTCGTAATTTCGCTGGCAGAGCAGAAATAATTAAAACGGGATTACATGGCTGTGCCTACCCCCTTCCCTCGCATAAATTAGTGAAGGCATCCGCGGATACACCGAAACACATACCGACCGCGCTCTCCCAGCGTACACACACACACACACACACACTCAGCCACAAACAACCACACACACTGTGCGCGCACGCCCTTGATGAATGGCATTTATTAAGTAACAACACTTGATTTTGTTGCAAAAATGCCATGCAAGGGTTAATTGTTGAAGCTTATGTTGCATTAGGACTTACTTGGGAGACCAGCCTCGCCACTTGACCAGGTACTCGATCTTGCCCTGTGATGGTGGAGAAGGAAAAATTTGGTGAAGCTCGTGTCACAAACGCAGTATCTCACCGTCCCGAGCGCGTTCTGCAAACATGCCCTCTCTCTGTTACCTTGCGGATGCGCTTCTTTTCGATGCCCTCCACCGCAAAGACGTGCTCTCCGGCGGCAGGGAGCTCCATTCTCGCCTGGATCTGAACGCAGGGGACAGGGGGGAGTAGGTGAAATGTTGGCAACGCACCGTCGATGTGCCTTCCGCTCGGTGCGTGCTGTGCGCGCTTGGTAGTTTTCCAGTTGTATCCAAATCCAACTGTATTCCCTCCACCTCTCCTCCTCGCTCTCGCTCTCTCTCTCGCTCTCTCTCTCTCTCGCGCGCTCCCTCCCTTGCACACTCCACAGTCCTGGCTATGAGCATACAGATATTCACAGTAGTGCGGCTGCGAGCAGCTCTTTTCGTGCAATAGCTTCGGCTCGTTGCATGACGTCAGGAGAGGAGGGGGAGGTGGAGACCTTGCACAGAGGTTGGGGTTTATCCCGTGCGTGCTGGACTGCGGGAGGGATATCTGGAAATTGAAATCAATCACTACCTTACTGTCACAGCATGTGTGCATAAAATCCACTCGTGCAGCTTTATTGTTTATTTCGATAGCAAAGCTCATGGGAATCCCTCCTCCTACAGCTAATGTACCATCCACATGAGGAAAAAAACAATTTGAGTGGTTGAGTTTTACATATGCTGTGTGGGTGTAAATTAATGGTAATAGATCCCTATGCTTCCATTAAAATTCATATAACTGAACACAGAAATAAGAGAAACTGCTTTAGGCGCTTTGATGCTGCAGAGCTGCACCTGAGGGAGCTGAAATGACCAATTTTGCCAACCAATCATCTGTCTCCACTTCATTTAAAAACACTTTTAGAGACTTGCATAACAAAAACAATGCAGTCCTCCAGCCTTGAGGGTGACTGCATCATCAAAGCTTGTTTATCACTCGAGCTGAGGCACTGATGAAACACAAGTTCCCCTTTTTTTTAAGAAAAAAAAAACAAGAATTCTGATCCCCTTAAAACAGTTAAAGATGTGCACACGGAGGCTTACACTTCGATCTACTGACAGCGCCCTGCAAATATAGGTCACACACACTCCCGTCGTCAAACCAGTGCCATGTCCTCTGGGCTCAACTGCCATTAATTTGACACACAGCAGAGGGTTGCTGTGCAGCCTTCAGCCTACCTGTGGCAACTTTCTAATGGTGCCACCGCGCTCAGCTCGTTTCCCCTCCTAAAATCCCCATTACATCCTGTTATTGGTCGTAATATCGGGTATCTATCTGCATCTTGACAATTTAAATCCGACAGCATAAACCACATCACCACTGAGTATGTACTGTGTGCTGTAAATGTCATCCGCATTAAGTCACCGGATTTATGGGCACTTAATTGGAAACACGAGAGAAAACGCGCGCCCGTGCGTCAAATACCTGTTCCTGTGCGTAAATCACCATTTGTGCGCGTGATTTTCTTTAAAAAAGGAAAGTTCGTTTGGGTACTTGGCACTGATTGCGTCAAATGAGAATTAAACGGGCTAAAAAGTGAGGCTTTTCTTGCTCAAAGAATAATTCAGCAGCACAAGGGTTAAAGTGAAGCCTCTAAGCAGAGCGGCAGCGGCCAGCCTATTAAATACAGG
This sequence comes from Epinephelus fuscoguttatus, assembly GCF_011397635.1. Classification (NCBI taxonomy): domain Eukaryota; kingdom Metazoa; phylum Chordata; class Actinopteri; order Perciformes; family Serranidae; genus Epinephelus; species Epinephelus fuscoguttatus. Next base: position 25,352,985 of record NC_064770.1, on the reverse strand, counting down.
CACGATATATCTCTGCCCTGCCATATAAGGCAATGGAGAAAAAGCGCCGAAATATGGCGTTTTACACTCATTAATTCCCGAGTTTTGGTCTTGAAATGTGCGCAGGAGGGGGTTAAGGCTCATATGTCGCAAACATGCTCGATTAAAACTCCGTCTTTTCGCCCTATTCCTGCTTTTTTCCTGTGCCCTTCAGCCGCGGCCAGGGAGCGCATACGCCCTGCTTCCCTAGCAACAGCATGAAAGGAGAGAGAGACGGAGAGAAACCGAGAGGGAGAGGGAGAATTTAAGTTTGTGACAAACAAACGGGCTCTTGATAAAAATGGCACCAAGGAGCCGTCGTTTCCTCAAGCACTGTTTTGTCTTTGAATAGATCTAATCGAATCGAAATGCATATTCAAAAAACATTAAAGGTGTGTGAGAGCATTATGGAGCAAATTCAAGAGTTGGGAAGGTATTCACCGTGAGCTCTGTTTACTCACCAGGTACCCAAAATACAAATTATGTATCATTTTGTGTTTGCACCGGCGGGGATGACGCCTGGAGTCTGCGTCAAGACAAGAGATAATCATTTGGAAAATCCTCTGACTCAGCCTGTCGGAGTCTGTGATGTGATCACAGCTCGATATAATCTAAATATATTTGTGTATGCTTTAAAAAAATCAATAGGCTTCACCAGAGTGGGCTGCAAACACCTGGCAGCACTGTAAAGTGAAGCAGCGTCACCAAACACAAGAATGACTTCTTAATTTACTCAGGATGCGCATCAAGTATTAAGGTTTGGGGAATTAGAAAGCATTCGTTCTCTACAAAATATTTTTTGTGTCAGTCCTGTGTGTGCGTGTGTTTTTATATTCATCTGTGGCCGAGAGATCCACACTCCCCGACGCGCATTTATAAATGTTGATCATCTGTGGAACTTATCATGACCTCAAATCATCACCTCAGTGACCGCAAATCCTTTGAAGCATTAAGATATGTCCAGATGTAATCATCTTCATCATGAGTGTGAACATTTATAGAGATCCCATGGTCTGCACGCCCTCTCAGGAATGCGCTCAGGTGAGCTCGTGCCTCTTGTGCACTTGTTCACCTCTGACTTTGGCGCACGGTGTTGATTAAAGTCGCTGACTGGAAATCAAGAGGACAGTTTCGATTTGCCGACATCAAAAAGCAAACTGCAGGGAAATAAAAACACCTACACACATTCACAGATTTTTTTTTTTTAAACAAGGCGCTGATCAAATTCAATCGATCAGATCAGGTGATTTGATTGTGGAAAACACCCCAGTCCCCAAATTCAGCAGCGCAGACACACTTCTGATTTATCTCCTTTGGGTTTTAACGAAGCTGTTCGCGGTGTGAAAATGCTCCTAAATGAACAACAAACACGGAAACTCAGACCACTTTGTGGATGTTTATGAAGCTCTCAGAACTGTCCTTGTATTCTGGAATTTATAGACTTGATTTTTTTAATGCTCCATGAGTGCTTTTGAAAAAAAGAAAAAACCTTTCAGCGTTTATTTTGTCCTTGCTGAGGCTGTCAAGGTCAAACGAGCTCTTATCTAAAACATGAAGATAAACTCAGGGTCAACCAGTCTGTGTTTTTATCTCCTGTTTGAGGGGACTTTTTTTCCCAATATGGTGTCATTTTGTGTCAATGTTTTATATCATTACATGTTGGAGAGACACAGTATATTTCTGTAAGACATGTAAAAGCAGGGAATTTACTTTAACATCACAGCTCTTAACTTTTTCTGAGTTTAAAGGAGACTGGTGGATTTGAGAGTGTGTGGAAACGTTGTGCATGTAAGAATGTTTGTGTCATGTGTTTATGTGGGTGTAAATGTGTTTGTAGGAGGGCCAGGGTCAGGTTAAGTCCTGATCTCTGATCCGGTCTCAGCAGGAAGCACTGGGAGCTCAGCCTTGTGACCTTTTTTCCATTGCAACACCAATTTTCTTTTCGTCATTCTCCCTCTTTCTGTCTTTCACTCTGCATGCACACAGCTGGCTTGCTCGAGAAGCAATCCACAAAATGGTGGCTCAAGGAGGGGAGAGAGAGGGGGGGTGGGGGGTGGGGGGCAGAGCCAGGAGGCCTCCCTTCCTTGGCACCCAACCACCCACGGTGCCAGGAGTGCCAACTGAGGGAATGGAGAGATGAGGGGGAGAGTAGGAGGGGTAGAGAAGCTGGGAAAGTGTGATTGATGCAGAGGGCAAGGAGAAGAAAAAAGGTGTGGTGGGAAGAGGAAGAGAGGGGACAAAAAAGGAGACAGGAGAGAGGAGAGAAAGAGCTCTGCGTCGGCCATAGCCAAGCATCCGATTCATTCCTCCACAGCGACGAGGAAGAAAAGAGTTGATTGGTTTAAGGGACAGAATGCAAGGACAGGGTTTAGACTAGGCGAAGGAGGGGGGTGCTGGTGGTGGTGTTACAAAAATGTTAAGAGGGCCCTACAGCCATTCTCACGGCGCTCAGCGGGCGGTCATTAAGCTCGACTATCAAACAGGCTGATGTAGCAAGGACATACAGATGAAACATGCACACAAAGGGCACGAAGACGGAAGAATCAAGGTTCACACTGTTGCTGAAAACAAGATGGAAACTCGCTGGCTGAATTAGTGAAATAGAGGCCCTTTAATGTAAATATGCTGTGTGATTACAACACACATTCAGGCTAATTATGCTGTAACAATGGATACCCCTCTCCAGTGCCTGCATCTCCTCATGCTTCAGGTGCTAAAACAGAAATCTCCCGTTTCCTTTGTCTGCCCCTGACATATGTTTAATTATGATAATTGTAACAAATGAAAGCTATTAGGAAGCCATTCATCTTGGCGCTGCTGATTTTAATGCACTATGAAGATGGGGTGGGGAGGTGTGTGTGTGTGTGTGTGTTGGGGGGGCAGCGGAAATTCCTCCTCCAGTGTCATTGTCACGGCCATTGTTGCACCGAGGCGACAGGTCTGCAGAGAGGGGTGCTCCTCTGCCAGGGTGGGCTCTCCTCCCTCCTTCCTCTTCCCCTCTGCGCCCTACTGCCTGCTTGCCTGCAAGGCTGCCGTCGTGTGGGGTTCACCCCCACCACCACCTCCACCCCCCACCACCACCACCACCAACATAAGCTTCCCCCATTGATCCCCCTCTACCCAGGAGCCTGAGCAGGAGGTGGGGGGGTAGCAGGGAGCCTGGGAGAGGGAGAGAAGAGGAAGAAGGGGGGGCCTACGCCCAGCACCAGGCTTCCAGGGGGGTGGTAGGGGTGAGGGCCGAGATCAGGGGTGGAGGAAGGAGGTGGTGCAGTGGAATTCTGGCAGAATGCGGCTGAATGCACGACTTGTCGATACGGTATTGAGCTGCAGCGAGGAGGACAGCATGGGTGTCTGCGTGCTGAGAGAGTGCACAGCTGCACCTTTCTGCTCACGCATGCAGCACAGTGCTACTGTATGTCGAAATTATTCATTCGCCGCCATCAATGATGGATACTCGATTGGTTTTGTGCGGGAAAACACAACAGTAAGCTTGCAGCACAATAGTAAGCACACAATGGTACGCCTCAGAGAACAATAGCTGAATAATCCACTGAATAATTGCGTGGATTTTTTATTTTTTTTGCTCTGATGTAAGGCAGAAATTACTCCCTCTGCTCGGGATGGTGTGGCTATTTTCATCGGCATGGAGACCTCGCAGTATAGCAGACGCAGCTCCTCTAAATGTGCCTGTGACCCAGTGTTCAGATTTAGCTCCCCTCAGTCTAATGCCATGCTAATGATGAGTGACGCAGGCCCTTATCCTGAGAGCCCTTTCCTCGCTTTCCTCCCCTCCCCTCCCCTCCCCATCTCCCGGGAACAGCTTATTTGCCTGTTTTTAATTGCGTTTTAATTTACATGTAAGCCTGGAAGCACCATGATGAGGAGCTGCCTTTCTGTTTTTCCCCCCTTCTTCTTCTTCTTCTCCTTTATTTTTCTCCTCACCACCGGGGAATCATGAACTGTAGCTTTTACAGGAGGAGGAAGGGGCTAGATTGAGCAATAAGAACCTCGAATGAACACAACAAACTGTGGCAGGAAAACCAGGCGCAGGTTCCTCTTTATGGGGTCAACACGGGTTCAGAAACAATCAAGTGTCCAGGGCAGATAGGAACACGACACAGAGAGAGGGTAGGGAGGAGGGGGAAAGGGGGGTTTGCAAGTTGATGATGTAGATGAAGCGGCCATCTCTCCATCAAAATGTAATAAGAGGAAGGGTGGACAGTGAGCTTGCAGATAGACAACTTTAATGTGCTCGTCTATCTATATGGAAATTCAACCACACAGGCGTTGGCCCTGCTGCTTCCTCTTCTTCTTCTTTTTTTTTTTATCATAATTCACTTTGGGGTTTTGATTGGCTGCGTGGAGAGCAAAGAGAAGGAGCTTCAGAGGGGGAGCTGATACATAAAGCAAGCTTTCTTCACTTGAGCAAAGAGCACAACAGGGATTTAAGATTTGTATTAAATTTAAAGAGATAATGGAGTCTGCCATTTTCTGCAAAAAGTGACAATCACTCAGAAACTGCCATCCGCAGCAGTTTTAAATCACAATGTAAACAAAGAACGTGCGGCTCAATATTATCTATTGTTTTCTGGCTCATGCTCTTATTCCCTCTTTGTCGCTTTCTCTCTCTCAGGCATTCAAAAATAAAATCTGTCTCACTCACTCAGGCTGTTTACCCGTCTTGTGTGCATTCAAAGATATCCAACATTATAGAAAACTTTGCAGACAATAAGCCTTAATACCCACATGGCTCTATAATCACCTCTCACTCCCTCGCTGATGGCCTACGGCGAGCCTGTCAGGACTCATGCAGACAGAGCTGCCTGTGTGTGTGTGTGCCTGTGTCACTCATCGCCCTGCCACGTGCACCAGACTTCATACACTCAACACAGGAACTCGGTGTGTGTTGCAGGTACTGCAGCTCGCCACATCAGAGCGAAACAAGGTCTCTTCCTGAGCAGCACAGGCAGCCCTTTGTCTGCTGCATGTCCTGTATTGTCCCCTTCTGTTGTCACTGCACCGTGTGTGTGTGTCAGTCATGTGTCAGATGAAGCGTGTTACACTAAAAGCACAAACATTCAAATGCATGCGGAGAGAAGGCTCAGTTGGTGTCTTACTATGAGCAATGGGGGAAAAAAAAATATTCTGCAAAAGTTAAAACAGATAAGAGATGTTCGTCTGTGTCTTTGAATCTCTTCTCACAGATTTGCCTCAGTTGGAAAAAGGCCCTGTCAGTCAGAATTTAGCAATATTTGAATCATGATGAGGTTGTTTGCTTAAGATTTGACACCAAGTGTTCCTGTTGGCTCTGTTTGGGTTTGTTTAGACAAAAATATACTTTTAAATCCAGCTGAATAACCCCCCCAAAAAAGCAAAGCTGCTGCTGTAAATGGTATCATCTTGTTACATGATTAAACAGAGACTTGATATTGGACATCAACATACATATTACCCAGCAACCATCATTACTTACCTGTATATGGCAAAACATACGAAAGGAAATAGGAAAGTATAAGTTTAACTAAATATTTTTAAAGTTAAATTATAGTTTTTATAATCTATGTAGAATAAGCATGTAATTTGTTATAGATTGATACTATTTTACAAAAACAGAAAACCCTGAAGGAGATGGGCTTGATAGAAGATCACACCATTTATGATTTAATGTGAGTTCTTCTTTGAACATAGGTGTATTTCCAGTGGGCAATTGGGCCCCAGTGCAACCACACTGCCTGCACTGTCTATACTTACACGCCTGAACAAGTATAAGCTGTTCTCCAGTGATACCCAGTTTGCATTGATTTGGTGATTTGCAGATCAAGAACACGTCCTGGAAAGTAAAAGCTTTTACGTGTCTGGGAACATATAATGGCTGCTTTATTAAAGGATAGGGCCCCTTTTTCAGAGCTGGCTTGAAACAATACTCATGAGCCCTTACTCCTTTTGAAAGAGCAACTAGTTACTGACAAACATAAAAACCCACAGGCCAGCCAAAGGGTGCAATCCGGCCCACTAGACGCTTTGCACACCCTATGTTGATGCACTTGTGAAGGCTAAGAGGTGGTGGGTTTCAGGAGCAAAAACCAAAAACCAATAAATACTTATTGTGGTTATATTTAAAGATGTTAAATATTGTGCAAAATATTGTCAATCAGCAGCTACACAATCAAAGAATCTGTGTCAGACTTCTATCTTAAAATGATATTGGTGGAACCCTGTTGCAGTGGTATAATGTGATGAAGTAATAATACTTTGTCAGAATGTTTTGGGAGTATCTGTACTGTAGTTTTTATATTTTTGTCAACTTGTACTTGTACTCCACAACATTTCCTAAATAAAATGTATACTTTTACTCCAATACATATCTTCATCTTGGAGTAAAAGTATTTTACTCCAGTTTTACCCCAGTATCTGGGCGTTTCCGCAAATTCTTCTCTTCTCAATAAAATCGGAAGGTTTGGTGAATCAGTGGTCCGAGCTGGCAAGTCAGATCATAGGCTAATCACGTACTGTAAGGGCGAGTGCAAACAAGTGCTTTCAAAGCCGCAGTTAAGTTTGGATCTCCAGGCTATGTGTCAGATTAGATGCTACATGCTAGTGACTACACTCGACTGGATGATGAGGCAGAGTTCATGATGGAAACAGAAAATGGCGTCCCACAGCAGAGAGGATGAGTAATGATCCAACAAGATAAAGGTTTGTGACGGGTAACTGTGCGGTGACTGTTCCACTGCAGTGTGTCAGCCCTGGATACTCAAAGGTTTCCTTTAAATCCTTTTAAGTTGTGGAAAAGACCTTGTTTTTCTTTGAGTGTGCTCCATTTTTAAGGTGGTGTACATGTTAGGAAGAAAAACTGCCAAAGCCTTTAGACTTCTGACCACTTGCTTTTTTATTACCTGCATTTACTTGTACTTTTATGCTCAAAAATTAATTTAAAATAAAATTAATTTTGATACTTAGGTACAGTAAATATCAGCTACTTTAAGACTTTTACTCAAGTAATATTCAATTAGGTGACTTTAACCTCTACCAAAATTATTTTCTGGTCACATATCTGTGCTTTTACTCAAGTATGACTTTAAGGTACAGCCAAGATTTGTGATTTGTAAATGGTTTCAAAGGCAGTGGATAACTTAACATGCTCTGCTTAATCCACTTTAGTTTGGTGTGGTGATGTCAGCATCACTACACAGGAGTGGACATGTCTGGAAAAATGCACAGGTAAAGGACAGTGAGTAGCAGACTGGCTGAATGTGTAAGAACTGAGATATATTGTTCAAACTGCACTTATTTTTCTTGAGCCATCTCAAGCTGTTCACCGTCTCTTTTGTAAATGGTTGAGAGTTATCAGAATCAACTCTTTTTACATTTAAAGACAGGGAAACATTTGGAGGTGTTGTTATTTAAAGGTCATCATGTAATGGTTTTACTGGACCGGCCCACTTAAGATCAAATCGGGTTGCTTGTGGCCCATGGACTAAATTGAGTTTGACAACCCTGCTGTAACTGTTCCTCCTCCAGGCCAGCTCAAAAGAGTCCTCCTCCTGTTAAAATCCATGCTCTGTGCAAAAATGCATTCTGAAGTTTATCCAAAGTTAACATGGAGCTTCAGCGGTCTGACTTAGACAAATGAAGTGGGTATTTTCCAAAGTTGAAATCTTCTTTGTGCGAAATTTAGTCTTTGTTTCACCAAGATAGTTCTCCAGTGCTGAGCTTTGGTGAGGGGACAATAACACAAAGACAAAAAAACCCCCAAAAAAACAGTAATTCTGGAAGCTTCCCATTTAATTTGAATAAGTGAGGCTGCATAAGCTTTAGTTTAGATTTGGCTGAACTTCAAAATGTAGATTTTGTGCCCCGTCTCTTACACTGAAATCACATTTGGAACTAATGAACTTCGTAAAAGCCAAAACGGACACACTGAACAATTCAGCTCCTCTAAGATGCTGCAGTTGCAACAACTGATGCCAGTTCAACCAATCCCTGTAAATTATGTTTGACCTTTCAATTTTCTCCAATTACTGCAGCTTTTCCACAAATACAATCGTAGTCGTTTCTCATGAGTTTCACCAAATGAAGCTCTAGCAAAAGTTCAGTCAGGAAGACAACACTTTTAATGCTCAGGCTCTAAGTTTCTTTCTCACCTTGCCATTCACTCCTTGCACATATTCTTACTCACTGTCTCTAGGTGTCATTGTCTGGGTCATCAGCTGATTCACAAACAACCAATAGTACAGCGACATACCTTCTCTGTCAGCTTATCATCTTACTGCTCCTCATTTTAAATATGGTTCTTTCTCTGCCATAGTTCTATCTTGCTGCCATTGTGTTCACCCTCCACCTCCCCATCGCCACCCAGTCTTTATGGATTCATCCACCTCAGCAGCCATCAGCCTCAGAGTCATCAGCCACCACCACCAGAATCTGGACTCCATGGTGAGATTTATCCAATTTAAAAAAAGCCTGTGAAATCCCGGAGGAACTGACAATTGCAGCAACTAATAACTCTTTCAATGTACAAGTGGGCTTGTTGGTATTGTTTTAAAACTTGAAAAACTGTGAACCAATCCTTTAACTGTATTTTAGTGGGAAACATGAAACAGTTACCTAGACATTTAAGAAGCTTTCACTTTTCAACCAAATTCAGCCCACCAAAATTATTCCAGCTCCCCCTGACCTCCACTAAAAAACAGTAAGTGCACTTTGTGTTTAAATTCTTCCCATAAAAACTATTTCCAAGGTCGAGATCGAACTTTCATGCCTGAATTCAGCCCAGTTTTAAAGTAAGCCAGACGTCACCATGCTTACTGGCTAATATGAATACATGCAGATTTATTGGAGGAGCCTCCGTGTGAGGAGGAATCCCTCCCAACAACAACATGCAAGATCAGGGTCTCCAGAAAAGCCTGATTCAGCAAAGCTTAACATAATTCACCAGCTTCGTCTTTGTCAGACATAAGACACACAGAGAAGATTGCCTCGCTTACACCAGGCGTCCCATGTGTTCCAATTCGATATGGTTTCTCCATGATATATCTCTCTTGTCTTCATGTGATGGTTATTTAAAGGGAGAGCCATGGATTTTCTTCCACATACAACATAATGGCAAATCAATAACACGGGGCCATACGAGGAGAGTGGGCATTTCTTACAGCGGCCTAAACGATGGGAGGCCAAATTGAACTGGAGTTCTGGCATAAAGGAATAGATGGATTTTCAAAGTGCATTATATAAATAAATGTTTAATCATTTTTGGTATTTATGGAGTTGAATGCGAAATTTATCATAATCATTATGACGCACCGTGAGATTTGCATTCCGAAATTGAGGAATAAATCCACTTAAGTCATTTCAAAATTAGGGTCTTTTTCTTAATGGGCTTCCGTTGGTGAATATGCAGCTCAATTACAGCAGTGTTTCATGTGTGCTCACACACATATGGAGCATGAGGACGAGTACGCTGATGTGCCTGCGAGGTCTCTGTGGTGTGAGCACACACACTTAAACACACTTATGCGTGTTTTTCCCATGGCAAGACCTGTCAGCCAGCAGACGTCTGACATCATGCTCTAAGCGAGGAGGAGGTTTTCCACCGCCTCTGTTACAGTGTGTGCGTGTGCGTATGTGTGTGTGTATGTGTGTGTGTAGGAGGGAGGGAGGAAGACGGTTGTTATCATGACTTATGGATTGGACAGCAGTTTCCTACTGGGCAGAGAAGACAGGAATGGTTACAGAGTGAGGAATGCTTGCATTTTTCAGAGTGGAGGGGTTTGCAGGAAGGAATGAGAGGATGACAAGAAAAAAAAAACATGGAAATGAATCTCCACCAACCACCAGCAAAGACAAAAACACAGGGGTGGAAGAGACAGATGTCAAAAGACAAGACGCCTGGAGGTCCTCTGTGTTTACACTTTCCATTCTGTCAGTCAGTGCCCCTCCATCGTCTTTATCTCTGACACGGCTGGCAATCCCTCAATGACTCACCACTCTCTGAAGTGCTGCGGACTTCAGGAGGAGGAGGGGAGGGTTGAGGCTCGACAGTAAATCCTGCTTAATCATTCCCACCACCACCGCCACCACCACTACAGGCGATAGCCTTTAGGTATGAAAGGATGTGGATGCTGTGGGTGGGAAATAAGGGAGTAACACATCGCATCCAGATATGGCGACAGCTGAAGTAACAGTTTGTGGCTGTTCGGCTGTACCCACGCTCCCGCACTGACAATGGGAAGGTTGTCTTCCTTGTGTCCCAAGTTGGAGAGCCGTCATCAGGGCGAAGCTCTCGCCAAACTCCTGAGGTCGAGGCTTGTTTTCAAAGAGCCTTTTTTTTTGTGTTTGTGCAGCCTGACAGAGGAGGATGACTAACAAGCTGTCAGTGTGATCCCGTTCTCTCAGTGTGAACACGGTCAGATCAAACCTGATGAGTCGGTTATTCGTGTTTTCATTGATCTGTGTGACTGGAAATGGCTAAAAACAAAACGTTTCTGCACAAGGATGATACGCTGAAAATAAACCTCACCCTCCTCCAAGCATGCACAAAGACAAACAAAAATACACACACGTGCAAACCTGCTACACACATGAACCGCACCCCCTCCACACACACACACACACACACGCACACACACACACGCACACACACACACACACACACACACACAAACATACGACAGCGGCTGATGAGGAGTTGAAGTGTTATTTTATAGACAGTAACGTGCCACTTTTCACACCTCTGCAAAAACTGCACACATGCACACAAAGCCACACGCACAGATAGTCACCAGTGCTGTGGCTGAAAGTGAATTATGGAAGAGATCACAGTTTCATAGGCTTTTCCTCCAGTGTATGCACGCACACACACGCACGCACACACACACACACACTCATCTCTGCAGATGCTGTATTGCCCGGGCTGAGTCTATCAGAGCAGTGGATGAGGGAGGGCCTGGAGGAGGGCTGGGATGTGTGATGTTAATCTAACACTTTTGAGCTTCAGCACAGTAGCTGAGCTCACACTCACACCTTTCTGTCTTCCCACTGAATTTGACTTAACACATATACAGGCACATGCATGAACGTGGCCATGCACATGGTGGGCCATTTTTGTCACTCTGAATGCCATTAATCACAAAGGCCCTATTGAAACAATCTATAGTGTGTGGTCTAATGTGCATGGTGCATTCAGGGTGTGTCCAACTCACTTCCTCTAGTTAAATGTGGCTGCAGAGTATGGTGCGAGGGGCAAAGAGGTTGTATTTAGTCCTTTAAAGGTCCAGTGCGTAGAACTTAGGGGCATCTATTGACAGAAATGGAATATAAAAATCCTAACTATATTTTTAGTAGTTTATATTTACCTAAAATTACCTTAGAAACAACTGTTTATATCTATCTGTTGTTTCTACAGTTGCCCAGAATGGTCAAACCAAACACTAGCTCTAGGACGATTCGCATTTTTGCATTTTCGCATCGGCCACCGTCGTTCTCCTACACGCTTGGCACACGGGAGAAAGTTCCTGTTATGCTGGACCTTTAATTAATCATAGGGGTAGCGTGAACTAGAATTCAACCCTTTAAAGCCAGATGTGCCTGCACCTGGCACACTGACATTTACATTGCGGGTTTGATGAATTGGAGAAGTGAGTAGTTTTCTGCTGAGAGTAATACAGTGAGAGCAGTAATGTCACTGCAGCCAATATTGTGGGACATTTAAGCAGCAAAAACTGTGGTTATGAACTTGACAGAGGAAACAGAACTAAACTTTGAGCTTCTGAAATAATCAGTGAAGTTATACTGCTCTTAATGGTGAGTCGGACAGCAGCTCTTCTTTGCTCTGTGCCATGTTCACATTTTAGAGAACAGAATTTTTTCCTCATTACTGATGTATTATTTCATCCACCCGCAACCCATCTGTGTGCCCCTGAAGGTGTGATATGCAAAGTGTACGCACGTTCCGAATCCACCCATGTAAACGCATCTTACTATCTGAACAATGCACCCTTTAAATAGCAGGAAAATGCTGTGGCAATCTGACTTTAGATCAGGTTTTTGTTGGTCAATGGTGCAATCACTTCTGCTGCCTCAAAATAGCAATGTGCCTGACCACACCTCAATTTAAGACCTACACTCCCATGATGGGCGCAAGTACATTTGCTACTTATACAACGTAGGCACTGGCCATGAAACTAGCAATGACAGTTGCGTTGTACCGTGTACTACTTTGCATGGCTTTGTGCTGGGTGCAAGATAGGGCCCAAAGAAGTGAAGCTACAGACAGCTGAAAGAATATTTCAATAATGTCCATGAGGCAAAACATTCAATGGCTCATTCAGACAAAAATACAGAGTCAAATTTATGCAAAGAGAGAGACAAGCTTCTTGTTGTGTCTGGATTCAGCACACTGATTGGATAGAGTAGTGTCTTGTGGTCGAAGAGACTATGGAATAAAAAGGCATCCTGAATAGGGGCCCAGAAATTGAACGGTCCCTTGATTACTTATTCCATGAGCCGGCCCTGCAAACACACTACAGACACTGAGGCAATCTTTCTGGTTATCAAGCACACAAGTGCAAACACAAACACTTGCTCTCACTAAACACACACACCCCATCCTCTTCTATCACTGTCATCTGCTCGCTCATATTTCTGCAGAACTGCCAGATCGTGTTGTTTATACCAGCTCAGCTCAGCACACACACACCATGAGCTATGAGCACATGTTTGAAGTCGAAGAGAGGAACAAGGCTGTTTAGCACCTCATACACAAGTGTGCTCGTTTTCTGTTGTCCTCTATGAAAAGTCAAAGGCTTCCGATCACGAAACCAATAGATGGTTTACAGTTGTAAGGAAACAGACAGATTCTGCACACATTATATTTATTTCCAAATCCTCTCTAGCCCAGTGTCAATACCTCGGCGAAGCACTCTCCTCAAGACAATTCCAGCTCTGTAGATGTCTCCCTAAAGTCGCTTCATGTGGCTGCTTTTTCTGGAGAGGAATATGATAATGTTAAAAGCATGGGAGGAAAGGTGCACCTCTGGGAGTGAGATTAAATAAAGGAGAAAACTAAAAGAAAAAAATAGCAACTAGGATAGAGGGATGCAAAAATACAGCATGAGGGACTTGGAAAGTACATTGAAATGCAATATTTTTGTGTAGACTATTTGAGAATATATTTTCTTTTGTATGAAACTTCAGGGGCCTCATTACAGGAAAATATCTGAAATACTTGTTTCATCTTAAATTTCAAAGAGAGGACAAATCATTTCTTCCTATTACAGAAGCCATTCCTAAACTCATCACTGTGTCCTGTCCTAACTCGGACCTCCTATCTTATCTTGACCTTAAAATCCTTACTATATCTGTAAACTCAATTCTTCAATCGGCACTCGTCCTGTCACGCCTGCATCTATGTTTATAATGAACACAGACGGCCTGTATCTTTGATTAAATGTACTTAAATGGCTACTTGAGATGGACAATGCCATAATATTGATGGCTCTCACTCGTCTGGACTGACTGGACAACACATTCTCATTCCGACCTTGTCACACATTGACGTTTGATCATGGACTTTGCACGTCTAGATACGACATGAAATGTATCCTGGGTGTGTCAGATGTTGACGTTCTGGGACGCCATGCCAAGTTCTGCCTGTGACGCGCATTGTCTTCTTTCAAAATACACTTTTGTTTTCACGGGAAATTTATTGTTTAGTCTCTTTAAAAATAAATGTACTACGTTTTTTTTTGCCTCCAACCACTAACACACATGGTGGGGTTTTAGCAACAAAAACACGTGGTTAGATTTAAAGAACAGGGTTTGGCTTTTTAATCTTAAGGGATGCAAACACGGCTCTCCAAGGTGAAAGTCTGTGTTTGTTGGACCCATCCACCACCCTTCCTGTCCGCCCTAGTCTGACTTTCGTCACCTTAACTTTCATTCTTGTCCCGTCACGCTTCCCCTTATGCTGCCAAGTGCCATTAAACTATAACAGCAACCAGCCGTGTATCACTGGTCAATCTCTGACACTGCAAGTCATTGCCTAAGCACCGGATTTCGACGACTTTGGAGTGAGACTGGGTTAGACAGGAAGTCACCCTCAGCAAAAAACAAAAACAGTGCATTTGTGAACTGTACAACCATTCACCATCTCGGTATATTCCCATTAATACATGGTCTGCAAATTTTTAAGCATCATCATATGATTTAAGTGGCCTTTCAGTCATTATATTTCAGTGTTCATGTCATTCCCCATCTTCATTGTCATTGTTATTCAGACCTATTCAGACAACAATACTGCAGTGCTGCCATTTTTGGCAGTAAGTTTAAATTTAAGATACTGTCCATTGAATCCTAACTTGGGAAATCCCTAAAGCTGGGCATACACTGTACGAGTTGAGCCTGTTTTAGAAACCTTGTTGTTTAATTCCAACTCCCACTGTATGAGTAAATCGTCTCTAATAGAAACCCAAAGCTCACAGTTAATGTGTTCTCACTATGCGGTCCACTTGTCAAGCTACAACCTGAGTGTTCACAATGTGCGTGTAAAACAGACAACAAAACAGCCCGTCGGCCCCTGCAGACCGTTCTGGCTGTTGACAACTGCCAATAAAGATTCTTTTGAAGGCGCTTTGGTCGAGACAGATGTCCCAGAAGAGGTTAAAAGACAATTTCTTTAAAAACAGGTCCAGGTTTTGATTTGCTGTCTTCCCCTCGACACACACATACACACAAACACACACTGGAGTGTGAGCACCAACAAACTAGCTGGGCACAGGCTGCAATGTATGATTGATTGAGTGAGGAAAAGGCACTGAGCTTGGGAAATCAACTCATGGCTCCGCTTCAATAGTGCAAGAGCCTTCAAACCAAAACCTCTAACATGTCAGAAATTCATCCGAACGTTCGACGGCCGGTTGGGAGCTGTTGATCCTGCCATGATAGCTCCTTGCTCCTTCCTGTACACTGCACAGCAAATGACGCTCAATGAAGCTGAAATTCAGCTTGAATCTAAAATGAGTCATGAGGCTTAAAAAACAGGTCAGAAACTTGCTCAAAGTGTGTATGCACAGCCTATGTCAGGACGGTTCTGTAATAGCTAAATTCCTATTCTAAGATAAGACAGGATTTTTTCAAATTGATATTCAAACAATCTTTAACTTAAAAATTAAATAAAAGCTCTGAAGAAAGCATGTTGTTTTCTATTCTGGTTATTTTACTAACACATGATGCCATCTTTAACTCAATTAAAAAAATAAATTTCATTTGTCCAAAATCTGAGTGGTTTCATCCTGTTTCCAGAGCTGCCAGTGTTCTTGAATTACCCACCAAGAGAAAGTGCAGTCGCTATATAAAAACTAACAAATGACCCATTTAACCAACAGATTGATAGTAAATGGCTGGTAAACTCCAGACAGTAAAACGAAGGGGAGTAACAATGCCATAAAACTGATGTGAGGCCTCGGTCACGTGACCCAGAGTTTGACTGCAGTTCCCTTGAAGGTATTGATTGAAATGGCCACATGAATGATTGCATCAGTTGGATTATTGATGGACACGAGGAGAAAGAGTGTGTAATTAAACAGTCCCCCGTGTGTGCTCAGGTCACCCTGATGGCTATCAGCAATAAACACAAGAGAGGGGGACGGAGATCAATGTCTGAGTCTCAGATTTCAAAACGGGAAATCATGGCCTGTGACATGTGAGTTTATTGAGAGTAAAGGTCCGTTCTGGCAGTTTTTCTGTGTTAACTTGAATTCTGGGAGGTTAATCTTAAAAGCCTAAAAATACTGTACGGCTTCATCAAATGTGGCCAATTCTTTTTCATATAAACTAATTTTCCGTCATGTTTTCTTGTCACACATATGTCCAAATCTTTTTCCCTCCGGGCCCGCATGCGGTGACCTCTTCCATCATCTGCAGCGGAGAATGACTTTGATTCCCATTTCAGCGCCTCATCTCATCCATCTCTCGCAGCTCTCCATTGTCTGAGGCTGCATTTAAATGACATTGATACATAATGGCGCATTACAAAGACAAAAAGGTCGACAAGGCCCAGTTTTTGCGCACATTAAAAACCGTGACAAAACCACGCCAGGGCCAGGCATAAAATGAAAAAAAAAAAAAAAAATCACAGGAGCCAGGAATTTATTGGCCCCCCTCTTTAACGGCAGCATCCAGAGACTTAGCCGGGCTGAGGTGTGCGCGAGGATCCCATTAAAATGCACTACAGAAAATGAGATTTGGGGGAGCCCTGTGAAAAACCATGCATGTAATCATCTCTCTTCCCCTCTCAGTTTATCTGCGAAGGATTTGGAGGAGGCTTTGGTTCCCCACCCTCTCTGCCCCTCAACCTCCCCCTCTGTACCACACATTAATATTCATAGAGAAGATTCTCTCCTTGCTGTCTGTTGCAGCCTGTAGCCCAAAGACTTGGCTTATTAGGAATCTAAAATATGGCGAGCAGACTCTCTGTTGGGAAAGGCTATTGTGATTTTCACAGACTGCCTGTGTGGACTGATAATGTGAAGGCTACACATGGCACGAACCATGTCATGAATCCACCAGACTCTCTTTGTTTGTGAAGCTTTAGTTTTTTGTGAAAATATCAGACTTTATTTGACTAATTGGTCCGTGGTGAATTTGTTGCCTTGTGCTGAGCAATAGCAGATTCACGGTCCGGTGCTGCAGCATGACTTCACACGCAGGCTGGTTGATCTTGTGGCTTGTTTCGGTCAATGCCGCTGTGGTGGAGTGAGTCAGAGAGAAACAGAGTGCTCCACTTTAGCTTTCCTGCTTTGGTTCATGACGAACATTAGACACAGGGAGAGCGGGAGGTGACTCATGCCTCCCATGAACAACGTCAGTAATTACATGCTCAAAGTCATTAAGTGCACCTTGCAGACCTTTGAACAACAAGCACCACAATGACTACACATCACAGCACTTCCTTACCTCAATTTAGTTCATTTTTTCCCCACAGTAATCATAAAATTTAACTGATTTCCAAGTTTGCCTCATTCATTTCTCTCTGTCTCTTGTGGATGGAGTGTGACAGGATGCCAGATGTTGGCCTACATGCAGTATGCAAAACATCCACCTGTCTCACACTGACGCATGCAGAACACACGCAATATATATTAATATCAGGATGATCTACAACTTTAAAAAGTTGTAGATTACTTTATAAAGCAATGGGTTTTGTCTTTTGTTGCAATAAATCTATATGATTTAAAATGATCTTCAAATGTCGTCTTGACTCTTGAGATCAACAGGAAACACGACAAGAGAGCAAGGTAGTTCACATGAAACCAAGGTTTTGTGTTTACATAGCAAGCGTCTGAAACCACAAGCCACAAAGACGCCCAGTCATAAATGTGTTAAGGCACGCTAGATGCTAATATTTGATTGCACCAAAAAGTAAATCAATAACTAGTGCATCAGCTGGCAATATATTTCATATAATAAACTCCACAAAAGTCAATAACACACACACAGAGATGGTCAAAATGTTGGTCAAAGCTTCTGCAAACATTTGCCTGCGCCCTATCTGACCCTCTTCTCCAGAATACACTAAAGTGAGCAGAGTGCAGCAGAGTGTAGTCTCTCTCTCTAACCACTCTCCTCTTTCACATGTAAATTAGTCTTTAATCTCTGCTGCTCTAATAGACAACCATGGCAACGGAGGCAGGCCTAATGAGGCAGAGGCGCAGGTTAAAATCTGCAACCACCATTCGCACGATCAACAGTTTAAGTACACTCGCTCTGGCACACACACATATGCACACCTATGCATATATGGCATGCATGTACCCACTCTTGCATCACAGCCTCGCACAGGAGACTCACTGATTGATTTGACATTTGCTAATGTTGTGGCTCATGAATTGAGAAAATTAAAATGGCAACACAGACAAACTGCAGCTTTAATTTAAAGCGGGAGCCTTTACAAGCTATTTTTGTGAAGCAGTTGTCTGAATAATTAGACAATCCATTCAAATGAAGCATGAAATTAATCACAGACTGACAAGAAATCCATGCAATCTGCAGGAAGCAAAGCATGATGGAGAAGAACTCATAAGACGCAGTCGTATTAAAAATGTGAAAGAAAAAGAATAACCAAAGACATAACTGACCACAACCACACTCAACTTTGCCCACTGGAAGATGTGTTGAAATGGGGATGCCCACACCCACACACACACACACACACACACACACACACACACACACACACACCACTGATAAAGCTTTGAATACAGCGTTAAAAGGCACTCAAGTAGCGCTCATTTCCATGTGAGTGGTACTGATGCTCCGGCACTCTGTTGACTGTAATTTACAGCCATATTAAATCCATTAGACCAACATGTGTTTTCAGAATAGTTCTACCCACAGACAAGCTTTTCAGCGAGCTGCAGTCCCAAACCTCAAGCACAGACACATGCTTTACATAGTCAGCAAGTAAAGGAAAATGTGGGGGGATGTGTATATGTGTTTGTGTGTGTGTGTTGCACAAGAGCAATGATACAAAAGCAGTGCATCGCAATTATTTCATGACGAGATCTGTATTTGTAAATCCTGTTTTACTGGTTTACTTGTGGGACGTTTAGTTTCTCATAATTCCTGAGTGCCGCAAACTCCCTCCCACACCCACACACACACACACAGACACACACACACACAGACACACAGACACAGACACACACACACACACACACACACACACACACACACACAGTATGTACTATATTAGACAATGTCCGCAGGCATGGAGGGATTACTAAACAGGCCTACTGGGCACAGGCCAAGGGGCCCAAAGTGTCAGGAGGCCCCTGTCACCTGCAAAATGTCACTCAAATTAACACGTAATGAACAGGAGACTCAGGATTAACCCCAAACAGACACAATAAGACCACAAAGAGATGCAAAAGAACTGCAAAGACACAAAATAACTACAAATAGTGGCAAAACAACCACAGATACTAAATGGCCAAAAGAGGACAAAAAATAATCTCAAAGAGACACAAAACTGCTGAAGACATATACAAAATTGCCCCAAAGATACACAAAACAACCAGAGAGACACAAAATTACCTCAAAGAGACACAAAACTGTAGAGAGACACATAAAATTAACCCAAAGAGACACAAAATAACCAGAAAGAGACACAAAATTACCTTAAAAAGACACAAAACTGCTAGAGAGACACAAAATCACCCCAAAGAGACACAAAAAACACAGAGACAAACTTACCTCAAAGGGACACAAAACAGCCACAGAGAGACACAGAATTACCTCAAAGAGACACAAAACAACCACAGAGAAACACAAAATCACCTCAAAGAGACACAAAACTGTAGAGAGACACATAAAATTAACCCAAAGAGACACAAAATAACCAGAGAGAGACACAAAATTACCTTAAAAAGACACAAAACTGCTAGAGAGACACAAAATCACCCCAAAGAGACACAAAAAACACAGAGACAAACTTACCTCAAAGGGACACAAAACAGCCACAGAGAGACACAGAATTACCTCAAAGAGACACAAAACAACCACAGAGAAACACAAAATCACCTCAAAGAGACACAAAACTGCTAGAGAGACACAAAATTACCTCAAAAAGACATAAAACAACTACAGAAAGACAGAAAATTACCTCAAAGAGACACAAAATAACTATAGGGAGACACAAAACAACTAGAGAGACACACAAAACTACCGCAAAGAGACACAAAACAACTACAGGGAGACACAAAACTACCCCAAAGAGACACAAAACAACTAGAGAGACACAAAATTACCCCAAAGAGACACAAAAAACACAGAGACAAACTTACCTCAAAGGGACATAAAACAACTACAGAAAGACAGAAAATTACCTCAAAGAGATACAAAATAACTACAGAGAGACAGAAAATTACCTCAAAGAGATACAAAATAACTACAGAGAGACAAAAAATTACCTCAAAGAGACATAAAACAACTACAGAAAGACAGAAAATTACCTCAAAGAGATACAAAATAACTACAGAGAGACAGAAAATTACCTCAAAGAGATACAAAATAACTACAGGGAGACACAAAATTACCTCAGAGACATAAAACAACTACAGAAAGACAGAAAATTACCTCAAAGAGATACAAAATAACTACAGAGAGACAGAAAATTACCTCAAAGAGATACAAAATAACTACAGGAAGACACAAAATTACCTCAAAGAGACATAAAACAACTACAGAAAGACAGAAAATTACCTCAAAGAGATACAAAATAACTACAGAGAGACAGAAAATTGCCCAAAGAGACACAAAACAACTACAGGGAGACACAAAACAACTAGAGAGAGACACAAAACTACCACAAAGAGACACAAAACAACTACAGGGAGACACAAAACTACCCCAAAGAGACACAAAACAACTACAGAGATACAGAAAAGTACCTCAAAGACATACAAAACAGCCACAGATAGAAACAAAATTACCCCAAAGAGACACAAAACAACTACGGAGAGACAGAAAATTACCTCAAAGAGACACAAAACAACTATGGAGATGCAGAAAATTACCTCAAAGAGACACGTAACAACCACAGAGAGACAGAAAATTACCTCAAAGAGACACAAAACAACTATGGAGATGCAGAAAATTACCTCAAAGAGACACAAAACAACTACGGAGATGCAGAAAATTACCTCAAAGAGACACGTAACAACCACAGAGAGACAGAAAATTACCTCAAAGAGACACAAAACAACTATGGAGATGCAGAAAATTACCTCAAAGAAACACGTAACAACCACAGAGAGACAGAAAATTACCTCAAAGAGACAAGTAACAACCACAGAGAGACAGAAAATTACCTCAAAGAGACACAAAACAACTACAGAGAGACACAAAACAGCTAGAGAGAGACATAACACTATAAAGAACACACAAAGTTATATCAAAGAGATACAAAACAACAACTAAAAAAGTGGCACAGCCACCACAAAGTCTGTGTCTTGCATGCTACCTCATTAGCCGTCTATGTCTGCAGCACAGGGATTCATTTACAACATGAGACATAATGACACTGAAACTAACACTGTTTGGTTCATCGCTTTCCATTTGTCTTTCAATTCCAAATGCATCTCTGAAATGCTAAAGATGTGTGTGTACCAAATGCAGTCATGGGTTTTTACCAAACATTGCATCAGTTCAGAGAATTCTCTCACAAAAAAGTTCATTTACATTTCACTGTTTCACCACGACCTTTAAAGTAAAAAAGCAGTGTCGCAAAATGTGCACAGGAAACAAAACAATGTGTACAGTGGTTAAATGATGCAGCTGACATTCAATTATACAGGTAGTAATCGTACAAGCTTTTATGTAATTGAAGGAAAATGTAGTTTATGTCTGGAAACGTTCACACAATGAAACACCCTCTCAGTTCTTCCTCTAAAATCTGTGTATCCGCTGGACTGTAGCCAACGACCCGTGAAATATTTACACAAATACCGCCGTGCCGATAAGTACAACCTGTCACATTTGTGAGAGCTCGTCTCAGTTTCTTTTCTCGCAGCCACACAGGGAGCAGATGTTGACACGCTCCTACAACACCTTTCATTGTAATTATTCTGTGTACACCGACACAGTGCTATCACCTCACACAGGGGTCTGTTGCTACACCAGCCTAATTAGCAATTAACAGTCATATAGTCATGAAAACACTGTCTACTGGGATTCACTGGGGGATATAGGCTGCAAATAGGACAAGAAAGGAAAATTTGAACAAAAGAACATACTTTCTAGGATGTATTTGATATATAATGAGTTATCCTTTTATTTTAATAAAGGACACAGAGTGCGTTTTGCATTTGTAACACGATTGTGTTGTTTTGTCTTGATAGAAAGGCGTAGGCTGCTGAAAGACAGAACACACTCTGTCTCTGTGTCTTTGGTGCAATGTTATTTTTGCCCTGAGGCCCAACACAATTAACACCCACTGCCAACTGGTAGGGTTTTGTGTGTATGTGTTGTGCATGCCTTTGTGTGTGTTAGTGTTTGTGTGTGTACATGCATTAATGTGTCTGCTCCAGATACATAAACCGGTTTAATTTGTTTATTCATTCGGGCAAAAATTACAGTTATTTCCGACAAAATGTGGTGTTTTGCCATAATTACGAATGCACATACATGTCTGCTGATGCACCATGAGGGAAATTTCAGTTTGATTGATTTAGATTTTCATCGTTTCCGGCTTCTAATTAATTGCTCTTCAGAAGTTAATTTCTCAGTAAATGTAAAACAAACACGCGATAAAGCTGTGTTTAATTTGGCTCACAAAGAGGGAAATTACGGCAACACACACACACACAAACATGCTTCGCTTGCTATACAGCATCTGTTAAAAAAAACAACACAAATCTCTCCAGATTGATCACTCAAAAGCAAATCAATGGTATTTGGGCATTTTGGAATGTATCAGTAAATCAGTTCAACGCCCTGCAATAAGAAACAATAAACCTTTCTTCAGAGGTAATAAAACAGTACACCCCATTCCTTTAATTTACTGCCTTCCCTGTGTGTGTGCGTGTGTGTGTGTGTGTGTGTGAAAGAAATATGAGTGGATAATCACAGGCCAGGAATTCTTCCGGCGGTCCGGCAGGCAGGTCGGTATGCCGTGCACAGGAATGCGGAACCCGGAAAGTCAAAACAATGTTTGGTAATGGAATGAGGGAAAAAATGACGAAGGGCGTGAGGAGGGTCCAGGAGGACAGGAGTGAGGGAGAGGAAAAAAGGAGTGGCCAAGAGGTGGAGGAGGAGGAGGAGGAGGAGGAGGGAGGCAAAGGAGAAATAAAGTAGAGAGTTGTTTTTAATCAGGCTGGAATGAAAATATCCCCGACCTTTTTTGTGGCATCCAAATCTGCTAAAGCAGTGGGAGAGCTACGAGTCCAGATCTGAGGCGCATCTTGAATTTTAGACACAAAAAACATCCAACCTGCCTCGAGTGAACGCGCTTTTCAGGAACCAAAATATGCATAAGCACTCTGTTTAGGTGTTCTGTTTATTATGAAGCTCCAAAATCCCCTTATAAAGGGGGTTTACCACAATAATCACTCTTATTCTCCACCTTCTCCCTGCCTCAAACCTCATTTATAGCCTCCCATGCCCCATCCAGAATCACTCTAAATCTGTGTAAATAAGGAAATGCTCCCATTTCGATGCACGCCGCACAAGAAAAGATGCATGAAAAGATGCGTGAGCCCCGTAACACAATACAATTCAGAGGTGTGGAAATCTCCCCTCCTTAATCCAGAAATCAGTGCTGTGGAAAGAGGGATTTGGGGCTGTCACTGCTAAGCTCCTTGTCCCTGGTGTATTATTGGAGCTGTGGCATAGAGGAGAAACACTGGGAGGATGATGCCGCCGCTCACTGCATTGTAAACACGTTTCAGCGTTTGGGAAATAAGCATCTCCGCCACAACCGAATTTGCAGCAGCAAACGTAGGAAGAATGATGGCATCGATGACAGATGACGCTTATCTGTGCGCTGCATCTGCAGCTCTGACTGCTGAGCTGCAATCTGTGGATGAATATACAGTGTGGTGTCTGGTGCAGGAAAAGTGGGAGAAAATGTGTGCGGAATGCAAATGAGCGTAACAATTTATTAACAGTTTCACACGTTTTGTCATTTTTCAGCTCAGGAGCAGCAGCAGGATGATACACCTGCAACACCCACATCCAGACACTGAAATGAACTGGCTGCTGTTAATGAACTGAGAGATGTGTTCACGTTATTTCAAACTGTGATATAGAGCGTTTAATCTGCACATAAATTATATGGTATGTAAATCTCTAAAATATTTTGGAACCAAGCAGCATTTTTGTAAACTAGGTGTTGTGGCAGAACTACAGGCGGGTAACTGTAGAAACAGGGCTTGAGGGATTCTGCGTGCAGGAGCAATGCATAAGACATGAGCTATGTTAGGGGGGTGAGTGGGTCGCAGCTCCAACCCTGTGCTATTCATAGACCCTGCCGATAACAGGTTGACTTCTCTGGGAAAGCAGCAGGCAGAGGGAGAGAGAGAAGGGGGGAGGGGGAGGGCGGTAGATGAGAGACAAAGGAGGGAGGGTGCAGGAGAATTCACCTGTGGAAAGAAACTAAAACAGAGCTGAGGATGCTTTCGGGGGCTGATACAAAAAAAAAGGATCAAACGAAGGATAATGAGGAATCCGTCCACACACACCTGCACTGCCAGCGAGAAGAGAATGAGAAGGGAGAACTGGAGAGTTTCCACCCAAACAAACATCCACGTGTCAGCTGCATTTCAGTGTAGAGGAGCATCTTCCTCGCACCGTCTCGCCTTTATATGTGAAAATACACTTAGGACACGAGACGACAGCGATGCAGGCTCAGGACAGACAACACGGAGCTGTTGTTGTGGGCCTCAACGTATCAAGCTGGCCTCACTCGGCGGTGGCAGCCGTCATGTGGCCCAGTGTGACTAACTACAATCATGTCATCCCTGTGACTACATCCTGTCTGTCTGCACCAGCAATTTCACGCACATTCTCACGCTCCAATGTTAGAGCTGAGGTAGAGACGGTAAAAAATGAATGCAAGACTACTTAATATACTTGTATTGATACTTTAATTTACGTAGAAGATCTGAGTGCTTCTCACACCACTCGTCCATGGGACCTTTTTCACAGTAGACATTTTGACGTGTCATCGCAGGAAAAGCACAGATAACATTAACAATGGCTCAGTTCGATTAAGTGTCCCAGCAAGCTATTCAAGTAAGCCAGCATAAACAATACCAGGGCCCAAGAATGGAAGGCAGCTATCATTAATACTATTGAATACCTGTGCTTTTCCTACCAAGACTCATCTCAAAATGCCTACTGTGTGTGTGCAAGTCTGGAAACCAGGGACATGCACAGACATTCTGAGTGGCTGTGGCTCTAACCTGAAGGAAGTGGAACTGATACTACACACCATATATTATACTGTGTATTTATCATTTTAGATGCCACCTACCAACTTTTTAAAAAATGTGTCTGAGAAAATAGGCTGACTTCCTATTAAATTAAGCATGTAGGAAATAGAAGCTGACACTGATGGGAGTCAATTTCACTTTTTTCTTTCCCCTTTTCCACCAAAATTAGCGCATGTATGTGGGTTTTTCAAACACGGGAAATAGGCTTTCAACTCCTTTCCCATTGCCAGTAGACTAGAGCATGTACATGGCTCTGCAGCAGATGAGCATGCATTTCCATTTTTTTTTTATGTGTTACATTTGACATCACAGAGAGGCCAGAAAATGGGTTAGTAAACAGTAGAAAGCAGCATGGGGGCCAGTGAAATTTTACGC
This sequence comes from Epinephelus fuscoguttatus, assembly GCF_011397635.1. Lineage (NCBI taxonomy): Eukaryota > Metazoa > Chordata > Actinopteri > Perciformes > Serranidae > Epinephelus > Epinephelus fuscoguttatus. Next base: position 25,327,603 of record NC_064770.1, on the reverse strand, counting down.
CGGTCATTTCTTTTAATATATATCTTTTGCCTATTCAGTCCCTCTTTTAAACTCGGTGCAGACTAATTTGGAGGGATGTCTGAGCGCCGCTTAGACGGAGATGGATGGTATTTTGTGGTGGTGTGTCATTGCATCTTGCTGGTAAGGGGGCTAAAATTAGCTCGTTCACCCAGGTGTTGTATTTCCATCACTGCTGATCAGAGCCTGAGCTGATAAATACCCATGACTACTGCAGAGTCACTTGACCCGGCTGTACCAATTATAACCTTTTCCATTACATACAAAAGCCAGATGTTTGTGGATGTAGGTTTTAGATTTCCCATAGGCTTTTCGCTAAGGGATCCAGGGTTATGCTAACTTCAGCATCAAGCTATTGCTTTTTGTCACGTTTCCATGACTTTTTTTTCTTTTTAAGGTCTAACATGAATAGTTACAGGTTACTCATTTCTTTTTCAGAACAGCAAAAATAAAACATTTTTTTGTCTTCAGAGAGGCAGCTCAGCCAAAGGGGGCAAGCGGACTGTTGCTCGAGCAACTTTATCACGTAGGCAACGCGTGTACTGTCCTGCCACAAACCCATGTTAGAGAATGGGACTTTGCTCTGGCATCACCAAGAACCTGCAGGTAATCATTCTAACCAAACATCAGCTGATATTTATTTATCTATCATTGGTTCTGATTGGCTCCTTCAACTGCCTTACTCCATATCACAGCGTCCGCATTCTCTCCCACGCAGAAGCTCTGCCAACATAGCCAAGCCCTCATGCCAACGGAAATGGCTGCCTCTGATTTAGCTGAACCGGCTGCATTCCTCGCCTAAAACAAAGCCATTGCTGTTCACCATATTAAGGCGATCTTGCAACAGACACCAGCTCCATGTTGAAACGGACTCTAATCCCTCTTTTCACGCTGGCCTCTTGGTCCTCATCCAGTTGTACTACTATTGACGACTGAACTCCCTCGGGCATATGCACTCTCAATGTTTTCTGGCCTAAATAATAATAATAATAATAATAATAATGATAATGCATTTTATAAATAACACATGTTTCATTAAATGGAAATCTCAAAGGGGAAATAGGAGGATAGAGGCACACAGTAATTAAAAGCAGGTAAAACAACAGGGAAAAATCTAAAGCAGTGGGCTAAGAATTAGTGGTTGGGTTTTTAGTAACTTAGAAACACTGCGATAATTTATAAAGAAACATTAAAGAATTTCTTTAAATGAGCTCAGTGTATGACGTGCCTTCAGGTGGTCGAGAAGTGTGTTCAAGAGGAACAAAGCAGCTCTTCCGAAAGTTGAAACCCCCCCTGTGGTTCATGTTAGACCCTGAGGTCTGGAGGATTAGACTGGACGCTCAACCTGATGGTACAAATGGAGGCTTTTAGAGGTAATTTTCTTCGTGTTTACATCTGAGTTTCACACTTATTTCTCTCATTCACACTCCTCATTTCCCTTCCCCTGTCCTCGCTCTCCCTCTTTTCTCTCTTCCTCTCTCTCACACTCCCTCTGCCTGAGCCTGCCCTGACCCAGACGTCTGTTCCCTGTCTGAGCTCCTGCCAGATTCCTGCAAGGGGAGGAATGCACGAGAGGGCCTTGCCGAGCCACAATTAACATTTCGTCGGTGCTTCGCCCACACCTATGCAGGGTGCTTAATGATGGCATATTCATGAAAAGCAAATATTTGCACAGAAAAGCTGTCTCCCAGCGACCGGCGAGAAGAAGGGGAAGATAATTGAAAGGAGCTTGCGGCACTTCTAAAAAAGCGAGAATGGGAGATAAAAAAAGAGAGAGAGCTGAGATAAATGGAGGGCTGGGCTTTAAAGAGACTGTTGGTAGCGAGAGGATACCCTGTGAGGAGTGTGTAGTGACAGGAGAAAACCCTCTCTGTGGGGGACAGCGGTACATGCTGAGAGGGCACCAGCAACAGTGGAAAAAAAATCCTGGCAAATCAGACAGAGGAGAGAACAGGGGAAGGCAGGGAAGGAGGATCAGGGGGAGGGGGACGGGGTGACAGGTAGAGTGAACAATTTTTTTTTAGCAGAAAAATCAGACATAGTGAAACCGAGATGTGTTTAAAAAAGAGAAGAAGAAGAAATTCACAGTTGACAAAGGATAGAGAGAAGGAGAGATGATACACTGACGGTTTTCCAAGAGGAGCAGACTGCATACCGTCCTCCATTTCCCCAAAGAACGTCCCTCCCTACTCCTGCCCCCAGCTGGGAGAGCACACACACACACTCACACACACACACACACACACACACGGACACACATACATTTCGCCCCGGCTGTCTGGTTGGGGGAGGGGAACACTGAGATGCAGGGAAATGGCGAGGGATAGTGATGGAGAGGGATGCAACAAGGAGGGGAGGAAGGGAGAGAAAGACGGGATCGGAGGACGTGGAGGAGAAACAGAATGAGTGGAGAGGAGAGGCGAGGAGGAGTTGGATTGCACGCAGCAAAACAAAAGAAGAAGAGAAAAATGATCTCACACATGGCGTGTCTGCGTGTGTGCTCGCCTCCACCTGCACTGCAATGCTTACACTGTAAATCACCCACCCGACTCAGCATCCCACTCTGTCCATGCACGCACACACACACACACACACACACACACACACACACACACACTTCTCTATTCATCATCCATGTTCTCCTGCCCGCCGCCACACACACACAAAATTCCAACAAAATCCCCCTGCAGAGAAGTAATTCAGGAGTCAATAACACACTACACATGCACTCACTCGCGCACGAAACCCACACAGACACACACATGCACCATCCCCCCTTCCGTGTGCACACATATACACAAGCATATATGTACACACATGCACACACATGCAGTCCTAAACGAGACAGCTGGAGCTATCAAACCAAAGCCTGCGAGAGCCAGCTTTCTTCAGATGGATTTGAGATGTGGGCTTTACCGTATCATCTGCCAGCACGCTGCTGGGAATGAGACATCACGTTCATAACAGCCTACTGCCTTATAAGGCAATTATCTCTCTCTCCCTCTCCTCTCTCTCCTCTCTCTGTCTTTCTCCCCTTTAGTGGGGGGAGGGATGAGTGGTTTCAATTATGTTCAACAAAGACCAAATTAGGCACCTGGCAATTTCAATATGGCCTCTTTTCTCTGCATTAAGTTGATAGGATGTGGTTTTGATGGGGAGGTAATGTGGTTGCGTGTGTCTCAGTCTCATGGATGAACACATGCATTTGTTTGCAAGGTGATGAACAAATTGCTTTTGAATTTATGGATAACAAGAAAAAAACAAGACCACATTTCCTAACCTTGCAGAAAAATGACCAACAACGGACACAAACTGAAAATGAAGATGTTCTTTTGTTCTTATCAAGGAAAGCAAACAATGCACATTGGTGTGCACATTCCATTATGCCGGTCACACAAAGGCTCAGCAGCAGGCCGTGATCGATCTTTCGGCAGCTTTGAGGGCACATTGAGACTCTACTCTCATTGACTCCTTTACAATCAATAGTAGCTGATTACTGGCTGCAGAAACTAGCAGGGGTATCTGACGCTGCTCTTCTACTGCTACTGCTACTGCTGCTGCTGCACTTGGTTTCACACGCAGACCACAAGGAACACAAATGCAACCAGTTGCTGCTCTCAAACACTCTTTTTCTCTCACTGGCACACACACACACAAAACAAGCTGCATAATGTACAAGTGCACACCAAAACAGACTGCCATGTAGATAATCTCTCTAATGAGGGATGGCAGGTTGCAGCTGCATGGAAGCTGTCACCTGTCGGACAGTACGGCCTGCACACAGCCGGGAGATATGGATTTCACTGCAGCAATGGCAACACGTGTGAATGTGGTTTTTATTTAAATGTCCTTTTTTCCTCAATTTAGTTGAACGCCATTCACCCGTGAAGACCACCATTATCTACTGACACCATATTTGAGCACCCCAAGTCATGAATGGAAAAATCAACTCTTCATCGTGTATGAGTGTGCACTCAACCATCCCCTTTTTTCCATCTCCATGTATGGTGCTGCAGTGTAGCTGTGAGGGGACCTTCCTCTCGGTCTCTGCACCTCACAGGCAGCTCGGCGTCTGCACGGCTCTAATCCACTGAGCTGCTAAAGAAAGAGTGCTGACGGTGCCCTTTTCCCACTGACTATCTCCTAATCCAGCTGGCTGCGGGTCTGGGAGAATAATCCTGGATTAGGGACTCCTCCCCATGGAGCCACCATAGGGTCCCTCGTGGGGGCCCCGTCACAGTCAGCTGTGCCTGAGGCGCCGCGCCTTTCACACTGTGAGAGAACATAGCAGCCAATCCAAAAACAGGCAAACAGTGTCTGATTAGGATTGAATTGCATCAAACCTCGCCTTGTCGCCCTGAGGGGAGCTGTGGCGCTTATTTGAGATGAATAATAGTAAAGAGGGATAATGGTGGATAGGCCCTTGTGATGTTACAAGTGCTTTTTCATTTGAGGTGACAAAGATTTGGATTCAAGACGAGGAGGAACTGAGCCCCCGACGAAGCACTTTGTTAGCGCAGGATACACTCTAATTGGTGCATTGTTGGAAATGACAGCTATTGTCTTAATGAGAACCCTGACGTGTGTGTGCTCCCACTCTAACCTTCCTCAACACAAGTATTCTCAACAGAAAAGAAGCCACAAATGCACAGCGAAGACACACACAGGGAATGGATGTCAAACGCTAAAAGATTGCATTGGCTCTAAATGGATCAAAAGGACCTGAAAGAGCTCATCGCACAGCGTTGGTTATGACGCATAGCTTATTTACACACATCGCAGTCATCGACATATTTCAGTCCTGAGTCAGATAAATACCAACATAGCTGTTACACAAATAAATGAGGTATAAAAACACATAAAGCTGAGCTATTCACTGTTTGAGGTGACTACAAAGCGACCAAACTGTCTGCTGGAAAGCCACAAAGATTCTCCAGACGTTTACAAGGAAATAAACACAAGAGGGGTCGTGATCTTCTGACCAAGTTAAGATGTGTCAGAGCCACAAACACGCCCGGTGGCATGAAGGAACAATAAGTCATCCACAACACAGGCAGAGAGTAGAGATGTTACATATTAAATAACAGGAGAGTATCAATTCCTTTAAATTGATCAGTAATTAAAGTGAAAGACTATTTTCATCATCTCCTATATTAAAATCAATGATGGGCTGCCAGGCATGCGCATGGATGCAATTAAACACAAATAAATGATGCTGGTCGTTGGAGAATTCTCCTGCAGGTCAATACAGAATTTGTATTTCAGTCACCGTATTTAAGATTGATCCAGAGCTCATCTCGAGGCCGGGAGTCAGGACACTGAGCATTATTAGCGTGGCTAGACGATCAGTAATCAACAGGCTTTTTCATCTGTGCACGTGGCGTCCTCCCTCAGCACACAATCACCAGTTTATTTACCTGCATGGCTGCCCAAGAGAGACTGGAGCTTGCGTCAGTGCACATATCCCTCAGCCCCTGTGAAAGACAACTGGGGACAGCAGGGAGGCTTAATGCACCAAGGGTGTGTGGACACATCATGGCAACATCACTAATGATTGTCATGATGGCTCTTAGCTTCAGACTTTATTTTTATCATCAACGGTTGATTGCAATTTCAAGGGAAAATGATTTGTCCTTTTTAATGTTATAATGGTCATTGTAAAACTTACACAAATGGTAGGTAATTTTGTTTCCTCTTATTGTAGCCATATGTTAGTGATGAAGACTGGGGTTATCCTACGTTTCTTATTGTCAGTAAATCACATAAAAAGATGAAACCCAACAGCATTTTAATGCATTTTTTAATTCTATATTTATCCCAATCTGGTCTTAGTTCCTACTGAGGACAAAAACATTAAAAATGTCTCATGAATATATACTTTCATTCTTAAAAAATGTTTTTTGAAACAGCTGGGCACTGTTGTTTTTTGCAAATGTTGCTCAAAAATTATGCATTTGTTGGAGACGAAGGGACAGTTCACCCCAAAATCAGTTTTGAGTTTTGACTTTTGGTTTGAGTTGCCGAGTGTTGGGGATATCTGCTGTAGAGGTGTCTACCTTCTATTGAACATAACAGAAGTAGATGGCATTTGGCTTGCTCAAGGCACCAAACAAATTACATCAACATAAATGTCTCCTTCCAGAAATCATGATGTGGTTACTCAAGGTAATCTACAGACCTTGTTGTGAGCAGTTTCAAGAAGGAACTACCTTCTCTATACCAAATTATACCTGCCAACCATCTCACCGTGCAGATGTAAGTGGTCATCTACTGCTAGCCCACCTAGCATCACTGAGCTAGCTAATATTACAGCTCAGCCAAGGATGCCATTAATATCTCTTTTTGGAGTGGGTCTTTGTCACAAGTGAAAGACTCACGTCCATGAGTAAATGCATGCTTCCTGTACAGTAATATGGTTGGCAGATGTAGTTTGGCAGAAAGAAAATAGTTCCGACATGAAACTGCTCACAACAAGATCTGTGGATGATGTTTGGTAACTGAGTCATGGTTTCTGGAAAGAGACACTGCTGTTGAATTTTTCAAATGTTTTTTTTGGCGCTTTGAGCACCACAAGCTGAGTGCCATCAGGTTCTATTATACTGGAGAGAAGGCAGACATCTCCACAGCTGATATCTCCAACACGACAACTCACACCAAAACGATCTAGAATGATAAAAAGCATTACAGGTAAGAGGAACACATAACATTGAATAGCTCTACCTGTCTCTCTATTAGAAGATAAGACTGACATTATTCTGTATTTCTGTCATTATCAGCAACCCTCATAAAAAATACCAAACCCAACAATCTCATAGTCCGTATCTAAATACCTTGTGACTCTTCTACCTTGTAGCACTCAGCCTCAAGCTCTATGGTTCCTACTAAAGATGTTAATCTTTAAAAACAGCTCATGAATATAAAATGTCATTTTAAGATCAGGGTAACAAATTTTCTTAAAGAGCTGGGCATTGTAGTTTTTAGCAAATGGTTCTCAAACAGGAATAAAAAGTGCATTTGTATGGGACTATTTTCAGCTGCGGATTAATACACATCCGCTATCGTGATTATTTACAGCAGCATAAAGATGCATGTGGGACTAAAAAAAACAAAAAACTACAGTGCCCATGTTCTTCATGATGAAGGAACATGTCACCAAGTAATATAATGTAGCTCATTAATGTGTTTTTTTTTTTTTTTTTTTTTACAGTTTTAAAGCAACAATGAGCTAAAGCAACAGCAGAATAAGATAAATCAGGCTTTGGATGAACCAGAGGTAGTTGTTAGTGGATTGATTAATTGTTGGTCATGGTTTCTTTCAGGAATTTGCTAATAAATACAAAGATATAGACCTCTCCTTTAACAAGCTATAGTTTCAGTATAAATCAAAAGCACAGGACATTACCACAGTATGTCATAGGGCTGCAACTATTTTACTAGCTAACTATTTTCTTGATTAATTGATTAGTTTATTGGTTTTTAAAATGTCAGAAAATGGTGAAAAATATTGTTCAGTGTTTCCCAAAGCCAAAGATGCCTCATCAAATGTCTTTTTTGTCCACAACCAGAAGATATTCAGCTTACATAGAGGGGTAAAAAGTGATAATATTCACATATAAGGAGCTGGAATCAGAAAATTTTGACTTTTTGTTCTTAAAAAATTACTCAGACTGATTAATTGATTATTAAAACAGCTGATGATTAATTTAGTAGTTGACAACTAATCGATTTATCATTGCAGCCCTAGGGTTGATTGATTTCATACTGTTAGAATATGCTTACATATGGTAAGTCATTGTTGGGGATATTGGATTTTTCAGCACCAATATCTTTCACAAGCTTAGGTTATAATGCGAAAAGCACATTTTCAGTTTTCAGTCTTCTATGAATCATAGAGCTCTTACAATAACAGAATAAATGCAAAGCTGTGTCTTAGTCATTCATTTCCTCCCATGCTCTGCCTCCAACAAAATATGCAAACACATACACACACACACACACACACACACACACACACACACACACACACACACACACACCAGCAGGAAGACCGATGGGGCGAGGGAGGGGATTTGAAATATACACACAATAATACAGATGTGCGTTTGCATTCACAAGCACACACACCTGCGCCCTCTCCGTGTGTGTCTCCCTAAAACACCGTAAACCAATTGCAAAGTTAATGCGGCACATACCGCGCTCTCCAATCCATCATAACACCTGTGACATATCTCAGAAGCATTCAGCATGGCAAAGACTCAAAACAACCCTGTGAGCTCTAGAATACACAGAAAGTCATAACATATATCTTCACCCCCGTCACCCTCAATCCTCCGACTACCAGCCTCCCCCCCGTCTGCCTGCAGCTATTCTGAGAAACGCCTCATTTTCATTTCAATCTTCTGCATGATATAGAGCATGGCTGCCATAAGCTGACTCCTTCACCTAAACGCCGCTAACAGTTGAATAGAGCACAGACGAGATGGGCTTGAAAGAGCGACTATTGTCATGATAAGAAGCCAAGTCAATCTATTTGCATTCAAGGGTGAAAAGACATCTATTTTTGTGTCTTCGTGCATGAATAGAAAGAGGAGAGCGGAGGATACAGGTGGCTGCGGCAACATGGAAGCAGTGATCTATGCATGTCGTACCTGATTACCTAGTATGTATGAAGATATCAGCACCTAAAAGCAAATGACGTGCTATATTCTTTTAATGCTGCACCTTTTCTGAATATATGGCGTTCAAAATTGCAAGGTCTGGAGCTTAAACAGTGCGATGAGGCAATAATTCAGAGAGCAGGTTCTTTCTTGATGCTGTTACAAATCCTGGCTTTGGAGGGACATGGTTCTCATACTTGTTTAATAGATCTCTCTGAGTACATTCAATAGGTGATGACCCCACATTTCTCCTCTGTAAACCTGCTCTGCTCTTCTTGCAATATAGTAGCCTTTCCTAAAGCTGGTTGACTCGTAAGAGATAAATTCTCTAACTGATGTATGATCAAAATCCACATAGGTGGAGATTTCCTGACTTTTAGATGGCACTGCCCAGTGGTATAATGGGTTTGGTTTCTTTTTAATTTCCTCCTTTAAAAAAAAAGGTTGAAACGTACTATGTGGCTGGACCTTTCATGAAACGCTAGAGGGCTTTTCATTTGAAACAGGAAGTGGTGGCATTCAGTCAGCCACAGACTTTACCCTGCTGCTGCGGTCCAGCCCAGAAATTCATGTGAATACATCTTAAAAATGAAGAACAACTGCCCAAAACTTAGACACACTTACCCACTCATCATTTAACACAACACTTCCCCGCATGACTGGAGGCTGCGCAGTCATCAGCCACCGTCCGAGCCAAGTTCAGCCAATACAACACATTCTCACTCCGACCTTGTTACATATTGATGTTTGGTCATGGAATACCCATGCCCACATAGGACGTGCAAGGTACCATGGGGGCATTGGTTGTTGACATTCTGGGACACTGTGTCAAGTTCTGCCTGTTACATGCATTGTCTTCTTTCAAAATACACTTCGTTTTCACAGGAAATTTAAGGTCTACATACAGTCTCCTCCAAAAAAACCATACTATGCCGGAACAACACCACGAATTGGTGTTTTTTTTCCTTCAACAGCAACAAAAACACATGGAAAACAGAACAGGGTTTGGCTTTAGAATCCTACGTGACACATACAACACTCTCCTGATTGAAAGTCTGTGTTTGTTGGACACATCCACCACCACTCCTGTCCACACAAGCTGGACTTTCCCCACCTTAACTTTTGTTCTTGTCCCACTGTGTTTCCCCCTGATGCCGCTATTAAACTATAATGGCAACCAGCCATGTAACTTGCCGACGTTGAAGGACATCTTTTTCGTTGGTTTCTGACGCAGCAAGTCACTGCCCAAGCGTGGGATTTCGATGACTTCAGAGTGAGACCTGGCTCGCCAAAAATGATAGTTTGTAAAACATTCTATGGGCGTCAAGTAATTGGCCAAACCAATAAACTTGTTGACCTCTAGTTACGGGTTACTACTAAGGTAATGGCACCCGTTTGGATGTCTTACTTCCACTTTCTCCTCATTACAGTGGCGTCACCTGTTCTGACATTGTTAAGGGTCATTTACATAAGAAAACAGATAGGTCTGTTTCAAATGTTGAAAACATCACTGCCCTCATACTTTCAGGTGTTTTTGTATGTTGGCATTGATCCAGCAAATAGATGGAATAGAGGGCAAAGTCAAAAGTCTCAGAAAAAAGCAGACAAGGCAACAGTAGAGGAGGTCGTAGTACCATTTACCCAAGGCAGAGCTGTACACAGCAGTCGACCATTAAATATATTATGACATATGAATGAAGAATTCTTTTCCCTGTGTTGCTGATTTGTTCCATTCTGCCATTTTTAAAATGACTTTGCAACTTCCTATGGTTGTGTATCGCTTAAACTACGCTACATTGCCCCCATGATCTTCAGTGGTACTACTCCGTTTCGTCCGCATTTGTATGGTTTCAGAAGACGTACGTAAAAATGGACGGACTGAATGCGGAGGATGGAGAGAAGGCTATATCGGAGGTGATCCTCTCTTTCCTCCATCCAAAATTGATTGTGGCTAACGTTACAGTGGTTACAGAAAATGAGTAGAATATAGTTGCCACTCAAGCAATGTGCTTTCCTACGCTGTGACAAGAGTGTGTGGATGTAGATTAAACTGTTAAATCTTACTCATATAGCAGCTGGCTAGTTAGCTACCTAGCTTGCTCGTTCCCCCATGCTTTCATGCTACACTGGGTACTGTGAGCGCCTATTCGTTATGAAAGAGCAATGGCCAATGGGGAAACACCAACACTTATGTAAGCTACTGTGACCAATGATGTATCACCTACTCGTGGACAGAATTTATAGGGCTGGTCTCACATGCTGCAGTGCAGCCAAAAGAGAGTGGAAAACATTACAAAGTGGACTGAACATATCCAAAGGCCCTTGACCTCCTTAAAGGGAAACACCACCTAATATAGGCATTCAAATATTGTATTTCCATGGCTTAAGGAAGTTTTATCAAAATCTGTGAACACGAGCTACTCTCTTTCAAAGTCAAATTTGTGACGCTATCATGTGTAAAGTCTGGAGCTGAGCTGCTCTGTAGACAATGAATGGGAGTCTGTTTTAGTGGACCCACAGAATGTTTGTTATCTCTTTTATATCCAAATGAGCTTTATACTATTGTAGTGTTCTCAGTCCCGAAAGAGAAAATGTACCCATATACTCCCCTGGGTGCTCTCAGTATCGTCTGTAACATCTTTCCCAATTCTTTGTCTATTGAGCATGCCAGACTTTATACTTGATGACATCACAGATTTGAGTTTCAGCACTCTTGCTTTTGGATTTTGTGGAGAGTTGTATATTTTAATATTTTTGGACTGTCTTAGACCGTAGGAATTACATGTATGGATTTTAAAAATGTGCATCGTTCCCCTTTAACAGCTGGTGTTATTATTCTCATGCACAGGACACAGCACTGCACAGCAGTACACAACATGCTGGGTTTATGGTGCTGATAACATCCCTATGGGAGCACTTGCTTTATTATGTAATTATTAAACCATATTTAGAAGCATTTAATTAAGTGTTTAATGTGTGAATATGGTCAATTTATGTTTTTACCACTTGTTTATGTCCTTGGTGTGGATATGGGATGTTGTGTGAGGTCACCAGTGGTAATTCCTATCAGCTATAATAAGATGGCAATACAGGATCACAAATCTTTAATATTATAGCCCCTTAAAAAATGTTCCATAATGCAACCCACTACTGTCACTTGTTAGACCTTCTCCCTGCCTGGTAAACAACCACATCATTCAACCTCCACATCCAGCCAAGTCACTAGAAGAACATGTTGGCAGTGGATGTTTCTGCAACTCATAGATCCATAGATGTTATCATATGAATCATATCAATGCTGCTGAAGTGACTCACTTCTAATGACATGTATGTGAGCTGACTTTGTCATCAGGAAGTGGAGGCCACAGTGGATGGTGTGACACATAGGCAAGACGGATGCCAAGCAGACTGCAAACCACTTTTGAGACCAAAAGACAACAAAACTGTTTTTTTAAGGGAGACATCGCAGGCGTGTGTACTAGCGATTGTGCCACCAAAAGTGAGTGCTTTTTTAGCATTGGCGGCTTTTCCAGCCATTATGAGGCCACTAGAACAGGGTAGATCGAGCCCAAACATGCCCTTTTCCTAACCATGACCAAGTGTTTTTTGTGCCTTCAGATAGCCACGTGTTAACCACAGCATTGTTGAAATGTGAAGAAACATAAAGTTTCAACATATCTGCTACATAATAAGGTGAAATGTTACATATCTGCAATTTGCAGAAGCTTAAAATGCCAGCACGTATTTGCCGATTGGGTTGCCACATCTCTAGTTTGTAACACAGTCTTCCTCTTAAACAATTTGTCATGTCCAGGCCTGAGCAAAGAGAGTCAAGTGATGTCATATCAGTCATTTTTTCAAACTTAGAGCACCACAGAAAACATTGGCAAAACTAACTTGAATGTGTAAAATCAATGGAGTGTCCATTTAACAAATCTCCAAAGGCTCAGACACACCATACCAACGTCAAAGCACTAGTGGCAACGAAGGCTCATTGTCAAGTCTCCTAACATCATCTGTGTCTCAGCCAGAGACTCCAGTCAACAGCCAACTAGCACGTTCATTCTGCGCCTGCATGAGATGAAATAACTCTCCTCACCAACAGGCGGCGGTAATCTGTATTCGTCATTTAAAATGGGACAACATAAGACCAACAAGATGGATTCAGAACGCTAGCAAGCAAGTTAGCACATTAATAACACCTGATGTTGAGATAACAATATCTGCTGTGCACGACTAACACAAACAATTGGGAATCAGCTTTCATAAAGAGCTCAGTAAGTTAAAAAAAAAATCCTATCTAACATAGCAAATGTGTTTCGATCTCATGCGCTCTTGACTTTACTCATTTGTTTTTCTCAGTTCTGTTTTTTGTCTCGTGCACTGAGCTGAAGTGCCAGTCAGTGATTCCACTTACCAACAGGCTTCTACCATCTCCGATGTCGATTCAACATGCTGAATTGGCTGGAAAAAAAAGCAGACTCTCAGACAGCACAATATTGATCGACGGCCAGCTGTCAGCTTGGTATGTATCTTGGCCTTAAGTGATCTAAAAATAGTACAAAATATCAGAGCCCTTTCACTACAATCTATTTCAATAACTTCACCAAATGATATTTTGAAATTCAGGTTCAAAGCTGTGAAACTGAAGACGAAACATCTGTGTATCATGACAAACAATGACATGTATCCATACTAGAAATGAGCATTAAAATCCCAACAGCAGTGCCGTGTGTTATCAGACCTTCTGATAGAACAGCCTGCCGACTGAGTACCCCTGGAAGGCCCATTAACACTTCCAGAGGGTAGAGCCCAGCCCCCTCCATAAACAACCCAGCCGGAGGTCCATCCTAATGGCTCAAGCTCATTCCCAGCCTGGCCTGCTCCAGGTGTGGAAGCAGAGCCTTGTAATTGATAATTAGGGGGCAATAACCCAGCGTTCAATGCAGGCCTCACGACAGGAGAGTGGCCAGGCCTCATACTGTCAGTCAGAGGCGGGGGAAACGAGAGAATTGAGGAGAAGGGCTGTAATTCAACAAGGGAAGCTATTGGAGGTTGGTGGTGGGGGGGGTTTGAGGTGAAAGAGGTGGTTTCTTGGACGCAGTTACACACAGGCAGGTTTTAGTGTGATGCACGTGTAAAGACTGATAGAGCAGAGAGGGAGTATTTACTCCGACACAAAGAGCCTCCACAGAGCTTGAGTGCTTTGCGTAGGTTACTGATAGCGCGCGTAGTGCTTATGCAGCTTGAAGTTGTAACATACGGGGGACAACAGGTCAGGCATTTCATTCTACACACGTTTTTTGTCTTACTGTTAAACCACAGATCTTATCAATCATAATGACGCACTAAAAATGCTCTAATCTAAGCACTGTGTAGAAATAAGCAAAGTGTGTCCAACAAGCCGTCGACTTTACAACAGGGTGATTTAGTTTTTATGATGCTCACTGGAGCCACGTGTTGCTCTATCATTCACATGTACAGTCTTTTAGGTTTTTTTTAATGCGGATAAAAATTGCATTAGTCACTCAACTGATGCAAAGAGGCCCAAGATCTGAGTAATGAGAAGTGGCGTTTTATTCATTTATGTATTTATTGTCATTTTCCCTTCATCTTGTTTTCTGCTATAGCAATGCATTAGCCGTTGGAGAAGCTATCAATCAGGGGCTAATGGGTTGTAATTGCAGGCAGGCAGGCCCCCACATCAGAGGCAGCGGGGTCTCTGGATAGCAGAATAATCACACGTACAGTAGAGAGCTGCTTACAATGGATTAGGTCCCTGGGCGATCTCGGGGTACAGGTTAACATCATTTACAACTCATTTTCCCATTGAAACCCATAATACTCATCCGGCAATGTCTTGCATATATCAACGAGGTTAATATAGTGAGGGTTTGAAACAGAGAGAGAGGAGAGAAATGAAGACATTTTCTGATCAGTCACTTAAAATGAAGGTACGCCTGACCGTTAAAGGAATATTTCACCCCAAAATGGCCACTTGTATATCAATTACTTACATCCTGTTACCTTGAATTTGAGAAGAGAACTCTGATTTTCTTGCATGCCTCCACAGTGAGCCAAGAAGCCAAAATGGTTCTTGATGAACTGAAGTAAAAGTGGGCCATGTTTAAATACAGCAAAACTACAGTGAACACAAAATCAAATGCAAAACTCCCATGTTTCAGATTTAAGGTAAAGATCTAAGACTTTCTCAGTGCACACAAAAGCCTTCTTGTTTTTACTCAGATTTTGGTCAGAAATCTGTAAAATCCCTGTTAGTGAGCACTTCTCCTTTTCCAAATATAATCCATCCACCTCACAGATGTGGCATATCAAGATGCTGATTAAACAGCATCATTACTACACAGGTGTGCCTTAGGATGGACACAATAAAAGGCCGCTCTAGAATTTGTAATTTTACCTTGAAAAAAAAAAAAGACATGTATTAGGCTTGAGTCTAACTACCACTAGACAATGTAATTGGTTTGGTTTCAGATATCCCAAAGAATCAGTCAGTAACTGATGTGACCACTGTTTGCCTCCTGCAGTGTGACACATCTCCTTCACATAGAGTTGGTCAGGTTGGTGATTGTGAGCTGTGAAATGTTGGACCACTCCTCTTTGAAGGCTGTGCAAGATTGCTGGATATTTGCGGGAACTGGAAGGTGAGTAGTTGCTTACTTTAGTTGGTTTTAAAGAACTGTTGTCAGGTCCAGACCTTGGTGAAGACAACAGACGTGAAGATAAGCTTCTCTGAGACGGTTTCTTCTGTTGTGTAAACTAACTGTAGCATCGGCAGTCTGGGTGGCTGGTCTCAGAAAGTCCTGCAAGTAAAGATGTTGGATGTGGAGGTCCTGAGCTGATGTTGTTACACATGGTCTGTCGTGCACTGCCATAAGCCGTCTCCAATGTCATTTCCATTCATTTGGCAGTACATCCAACCAGCCTCACAACTGCAGACCATATGTAGCCACACCAGCCCAGGACCTCCAAATCAAACGTCTTCACCTGCAAGATCATCTGAGACCAGCCACCCGGACAGCTCATGCAACAACTGGTTTGCACAACTGAAAAATTTCTCCATAAACCCTCAGAAACCATCTTAGGGAAGCTCATATGCATGCTCTTCGTCCTCACCAGGGTCTTGACCTGACAGCAGTTTAACATTGTAACTGACTTGTGCCAGTGGGAGGCTGGTTGGATGTACTGCCAAATTAACAGAAACAACATCAGAGATGGCTTCTGGTAGGTAAATGTAAACATTCAGTTCATGGGGAGCAGCTCTGGTGGACAGTCTTGCAGTCAGCATGCCAATGGCACGCTCCCTCAAAACTTGACATCTGAGGCATTTTTCTGAGGTTTAATGAAGCTGCACATTTTAGAGTGAGCTTTTATTGTGACCATCCCAAGGCACACCTGTGTAATAATAATGCCATTCAATCAGCGTGTTGATATGCAACACCTGTCAGCAGGATAGATGATGTTGGAAAAGAAGTGCTCGCTAACACGGGTCTTTTACAAATTGACAGATATCAGTCTTTTGTGTGCATAAAAACAGTCTTAGATCTTAAACTTGAACCTGGGAAAAACTGAGGCAAAAACAAACAGCATTATGCATGGATGAGTAGTGCACATGGGCATATGTTTGGGAAGCATACAACTGGGTCAATGAGACTTGGATTAGATTGCACGAATTGTGTAAGAGTTTGCAAACAGATGTTTTGAGACAGTTTGGCTATTTTTAAACCCCTTTCATTCTAATTCACTAAGAATGTTCTCAGTTTTTGGATTCTTCGTTGACTGTGGAGGCATTTCAGTTCAGTGTAACACAGGGTGAGTAACTGACATACAAATGATCATTGTGGAGGTGGAATATTCCTTTAAACCACTGGATTCCCAGAACATACATTCATAATAGGTTTGGGTCTTCCAGAGAAAAATGGCTCACAGTTTGTTTTCCTGGAACCACTCAGAGCGACTACACCAGAATACCTTCGCTGCCAGAGCCATTCCCCAAAGACGACTGTCAGCCCCGAGTCTTCCTTTCGCTTTCAAGGAGCCAGCCACCTGACGATGGTGTCTGATGCTATCTCCACAGCTGTCCGTGACAGTCAGTTGATCGCTGTCAAATGCCTGAGCCATCACACACACTGTCAAACAGCCACAACAAACAGCAGAGGCTGATAAGACTGTGGGTTAAACTCTGGGAAACACACAGTCTGCTTAGCTGCCTTTTCTCATGGGAGGCCTTACATTGTTTGTCAGAAAAACTGGAATGGAAATCCCCTGTGAGACAGAATTCACACCTCGTCTTTTTCATCTTTGCAGAGTTAAAGGAAGGCGCACTTCAAACAACATATTATTTTATACCTGCTGCTCAGGGGAACATATGTGTGTCAGGACTTTGGGTTGGAAGAACCAAAGCTGGTCAGGCGTTGGATGTTTGAAAGTTGGAAAGTAGTGTATCGTATGTAACAACAACTGTGTTTAAAATGTTTATAAGGTCATCTAATTTTTGAAGCTGCATAGAGATTCAGATTATTTCTACAGGCGGAGGTAGGTGCCGATACAGAGAGAAAATGGCAATGGCGGAAACGTGACATTTTCAAAATAGTTTATCAGTATCACACCCATTTTGGAGATGAGTCATGATTTCCTGCAGAGGAGAATTTGTAAAAGACTGTGTGTTGGCTTTATTTCATATCTAGTCTCACAGAACCACAAGAGTCACAAAAAATTGGTGCAAACATGAGAAAGATCGGAAAAAACAACGATTAACCCTTATAAGCTGCAGGTAGATTTTTGTGTCTGTTGCACCTGTGCATGCTAACAGTTTTCTTTTCATTCTAGGTACGTCTTGTCAGGTAAATCAGTGAGCTATGTGCTAACACAGCAGTGGTTCACTGGGTTTCTAATGTAACAGCTACTGGAAAACCAAGTAAACAATTTCAGTAAGTTGGAAACTATCTATCAGCGTCTTTCTGCACTGTATAGTAAAACTGGTTAGCAGAGCAGGCAATCACCAAGTTTAAGCATGTTGTTGTTGTTGTTGTTGTTGCTTTCATTAGAGGGGAAAGTTCACCCTATCAAACTCAGAACAAACAATACAACTAGGCAGTGCTGATCAAATATAAACCAAGATTCTGTTACAGAGCTATTTCTCACCTAAAATGTTTTCAGAAACACATTTTAGCCCACAGTTTAACTGTAATGAGAGATTGTTTCTTACCAGTCGGCCGCCATTTTGTTTCCTGCCGAAAAACATTCAAGCTTGCATTACATCACTCACCAGCAGGAGCACTTATTGGTCCAGAGCAACGCAATGCATTCTGGTAGTTGTAGGTTTTCTTCCTCTTGAGCAAACGCAAACCTTTTCCTCCATTTTATGTGGTCATACAGCACCAACTTCCAAAGTATTTGCATCTCTCTGCTGCATAGACGGCCCAGTTTTATGAAAAAACACCAGCAATGAAATACGTCTTTACTGGTGATAGTTATTTATTTATATTTACTGGTTTCATTAATCTAATTTTCTATTTTTTATTTATGTTTTTTAAATGGATGCATACAGTAAACCCATGTCTCCAAAAAACTTTGGTGACTGGAGGGGGAAAAAGGGTGTGGACAAATATCTTTTTCTACAAAGTAAGGTGGAGCAAACTGGTCACCATTAGTAGTAATATTACCTTATTATTGGTGGCAAAATTAAAGGTATCTGTACCATAAATACCTCCATTTATTTTTGGTTTTGCATATTTTTCCCCCATATTTACAATAACATCAACCTAATCATATAATGATATTGATTCACTGATATTTTTTTGGTATAAATGTGCTTTGTTTCAATTCAATAAATTGTTTTAATCAACTTTCCATATTTACCTCGGCATCTACGGTTACTTAATAGATTACAAAACAATACACAGACTTTATGCTATTACTTGATCAATGTTTAATGATGAAAAGTCTTGGTGGTGCTTCTGTAAATCCCAGCATTGCTTTACTTGGTCTCGGATCACAATCACAAGTCATTTATTGTCAGAAAGGCATTTATAAATGCTTCAGTTGTTCAGTAAAACATGTTCTAGAGATTTTTCTTGAAAGTATGCCTGTGATTTTTTATTAATACCAAGAATAAGAATAAGCTCTTTTTCTCTGAGATGTGTACAATAATACATCAACATATCATAGAGATCAACAGCAACATTGTACATTCAGTGATGACTCGTTAAAACCCCTGTAAATAGGAGTGGTCATTAGTTAGGCTCGTGACTTGCGGTGCCTATGCAGACAATGTGGTTTCAGTGAGGATTTTGATAGAATTCAGGAGTTCTCTCATACACACACACACACACACACACACACACACCACATACATACACAGTTTGATTACTTTCCCATCGTGCATCTCTGACTTTGCACGTCTCCACGCAGCCACCCAATCTTCAAAACTCTGCGGGCATTTCCAGCAAGCAGCTGCACATGATAACTAACAGAAAAGGAGCAGTTATGAATGTCATTTGCAGAGACTGCTCGCTGAGTGAGAGCGCGAGAGACCACAAGAGAGACAGAGAGAGGAGGAGGGGGGGCTGATTGAAGGTCTTAATGTTACATTTTAGCAGCAATTTGAAGATGTTTTCAGCACCCAGGAGTGTCACTCAAAAGCTCTCGGGGAAAAGCCTCCGAGTGGAGACCATCTTTACATCTGGGACTTGCAAATCACAGAGGCAAGATGCAGATCAGTATGTGTCCCTGTGCAAAGCTTAAATTGTCTCTTTACTCTCCATCTCTCCTGTTTTTTTTTCCCGTGAAGAGTCCCAACAGACAGCTTTACTTTTCTTCTCTTTTTCTCTCCATGATGACTGCTATAATTAAAGAGATTGGTCAATGGGGGAGGCCCATGTTCTCCAACTCATTACCAGATGTTTAGAGGTCACTCCAGTTTATACACACACACACACACACACACACACTGAACATTTTCACTGTTGAATGAGAAGCAAAAAAAAAAAACAAGATACATTCATGTGGACTGATTCTTAGTGTTAATAGTGCGCTGTCATTCATTTTAAGGTGAAGGTGTAGAGGATGCTGGAGGGAAAACAAAGCAAAACACTGTGCTGACGATTTTTCACAACCCTGTCTAAACATGGTTCAACACAGAAGACAAAACTTTGTCGATCATTCTGTCAGGATAAAAACACGATCTATTCTTTCTTTGGCAGACAGTACTGTCATATCAATCCAATACCTCACACTGGAAACCATATCTTTTAATGGTCACGTGTAAATGATTAAGCTCCTATTGCTCGACAGGTAACATGAAGGATTGTGTCTGACTTTTATCAGAAGGAAACATACGCAGAGTTTCCTCCTGCCTGTCGGGAAACACCATACTTAACAGAGACAGATTGTGAAAACGTTCCTTACCGCAATCTGATGAGGAAATATGCCGAGCCCTATCACGATGTGAGTGTTTGTCATGTAAACACATTCTTACCTCTGTTTTGGGCTTGAGTGTTTTCCAACAAACATGTCGTGCCCTTTATATGTCAAGAATCGCTCATGCAAGGATATATTGCTAAATATTTGTAACTGCTGATATAAACGCAAACATTCACCTCTTTAAAAATGAAATCAAACAAAAAGTACCAGTAATTTGTTAAAAGCCTATTTGTAGGTTTCTTTGTTAACACCGAGGGTTTGGATTTCATGTTAAAAATGTCCTGCTCAGGCTTGAGATATGCACATGTAATTTGAGATTCACACAAATATTCCATTGTGAGAACACGGGAACATTTCTTAAAAGTTCAAGTTCAAGTCCTGTGAATGAATCTCCAGTTTCATTTGACCCGCGGTCCCCCGGTTGCCTCAGACCCTGATGTGACCCCTGCCCACAAAGCCCGTGGAAGTATGCCAAGCCAGCAGCAGACTTGAACCTGAAGTAGCTCCAGACCAACATAGCGCCTGGTGATTGTCCATTCTGCTCCAAGAAGGAAGCGGCCTCTTGACTTCCGACAGCAAACCATCCTCATCGCGGATTCACGTGACGCTGAATGTTACGGAATAACATTCTGGTAAGGCAGTGTTCCACATTGCTCCACATAAAAAGGATCAAGTGACAAAAGTCCTCAGTAAGATGGTGAAACTAGAAGCAGGGACTTTGGGGAGAGGAGTCAGAGGGCGGCAAATAGTTGAGGAATCCAGCGGATGGATCCAAACCGTCGCTGTACCAACATGAGCCAAGACCAGCAAAGCTCCCCATAGCCTCCGCCTCAGGATTGTTTCCGGAAGGTGAAAATATCCCGGGTTTTGGAGCCTTTCTTGCCCTCCAGCGGAGGCGTGGGGGTGGGGTTCGGTGAGGGCGATGGTGTGGACGATAGGGAGGGTGAAGAGGGCTGGGGGGTGGAGGTGCCTCCATAGGGGCAGCTCTGTGAGTCTGGGTGTTCCCCAGAACACTCCACAGTGGGGATGTAGCGGCTGTCCCACATCCCCGGGCCACACAGTTTACAAAGGTCATGTAGGCTGCAGGGAATTCTGGGTAGGAGGCGGAACTGGTAGAGAAGGCTGCGGGCCTGGAAGAGCAGGGCGAAAGTGGCAACATGAACTAAAATATGTAACAGAGTGAGAGGAACTATGGATTGACAGGAAACACAATCAGTGAATGCAAAACAGTTTGTTGCAGATATCAAACGTAGTGGATAGAAACATTAAAATAAACCAATATCCTTGACCAGGGATGCTCGAGTCGCTTTGCTCAGGGACCACTTTTGCAAAATGACAGGAGGCCAGGGGACAGGCACAACAACCTTTCATATGTCAGGTGTACGCAGGGGCATTTATAGGATTTGAGGACATTCAAGGCTTAGCCCACACCTCTGTTGGGGGTCCAGAAAATCCTCCACTGGCACTTTTTTGATAGGGGCTTTTTTGAAAGCCAGACAGAATGCCCTCACTGTATTATATTCCACTGTATTTTTATATTTTGAATTGTCACCTGTCGTTTGAATTTTGTGTTTTTCTTAACATAAATAAAGACATTTCCACCATAAATTGGTGCACAACAAATTTACCAGAATGCAGGAAATGAAATGCTCAGAATTTCCTGGTGGAGGACCTCGAGACCCCATGCTTCATATGTGTCCCCACCAACGCTTAAATATAACCTACGCCCTTGACGCTGGTAACAAAACAATGTCAAGGTCAGCAATGCCATGCATTACCTAAAGCTAAAAAGCCGGCGCACATCGGCTGCAAAATCTCAGGCAACAACAAAAGGAGTTATGCCAGCTGCATGCTAACGTGAACTCACAGCCTGTGGTTGCAGCAGCACTAACACAGCATCCATAAACATGAGGACGCAGGCACAGACACAGTAGCAGGGATGCAGATCATAAATCCTTTGCATGGCATGGCAGCATCCCATTTAGCACCTCAAGGCCTCTGAGGGCAGGTTACAGTATGACAGGGATGCTTTGCTGCAGCACGGGGAAGATCTACTTAATGCAAACACAACACCGGTTTGATTTAAATAAAACGCAGCAGTCGGTGGAGGAATTGTAATGAGCATTATCATAAACCAAAGCTTATTCTAACACTTTAAGATGAATTGATGCCCATTTACTTTGGGAGCACACAGGTGACATTGGGGCATGAAAACAAAGGGCACTTCCTGTTGCATACCTTGCGTAGCACCAGTTCCCCATTCATGTGCATGGAGAGGTTGCTGAAGTGAAGTAACATTTGGTCAGTGGCGAGCTGCTGTTCTGTCACATCCTCCCCGTAGAGAACGATGATGGCCACACACAGGAACAGGTGGAAGTAGTCCGTCTATGAAGAGACAGAAAGAGGTTAGTGAGGAGGTCAATACTGGGAGACAAACGAGGGATTATCTGCTAATTAGCAGTGTTTTAGGACTTAGTGATAATGACAGATCTCTTTATGTAGTTGTGCTTTTGCTGAGTGCATTTGAAGATTACCATAAGGAAACACAAAGAACATGTAAGTGCAAAATTTACAACAAAATCCAGTTCAAGAAAAATGCAGATTATGAGGGTATAGTATTTGAAAAATTGTGTAAGCCCATTCACAGAAGAATCAGATATCAGTCTTGCTCCTTGTCCACGTTACATTCAGCTATCTAAACCAAGGTTTACAGAGTTACCACACATCTTAACCAAGAAAGTTTCAAAACTTTGCCTTAGCCTTGCCACAATATTTTACCTCATTTCCGTGACTATAGTCAAGCGCTTAAAGATGGGTTGGCCTATCTAGTGATAAGATTTTATATTTGTGGATTAGAAACCTGCTAACATGAATGTAATGCATTTTTTAACCAAAATAACCCTTAATTTTGAACTTATGTATTTGATTAGTTTAGAAGAATCAATCTGCTGAGAATATTACTGGTGTCATGTAAGAAATTCCTAACCAGGAAATGGATGTAAAAAGATATACCTCATATTGATTAATGGACTGACTTGGTATTTAATATTTATGTAATGGAGAGAATGACTTTTAGTTTGAAAACCCAGAAGGAATTCTTTATTGAGAATTGGATGAAATACGCATACGTTAATAGACCAGGCACATGCTCTTACTTCACAAAATGCAGAGGCTACACCAATTTTAGAGGGTTAGAATATCAAATATCTTATCAATTTCAATCCAATCTGACGTGTGTTTGGATTATAATTTTGAAGTTTCTATGCATTTCATTTTCGTTAAGGAAACATTTGTTTTGTAGACATGTCTAATAATTGTTCTGCAACCTTACCTAAACCTGACATTTGCGATAACTTAAATTAATCCTGTCGGTCTTCCTCGTCCAAGTGGATCAGTGACCCAAAAGGGGACGTGGCCTCATCAATGATGCCAGTCTGGTCTGTGTGTATTACATGATACTAGTGACGCTGTCATGCAGCACAGCAAGCACTAGATTCAAATCTGTAATATTAGGAACCTATTCCTGTTGACGTTCAACATGTTTTAGGATCTTTATGAACATGTTTTAAACCAAATCCCAAACACTGTATGTGCAAAAGTTTCACAAAAACTTCTGTTAGTTCAAAACCATTTCCAGGCCTGAGAAACAGTCTTTACAATGTCATAACTTTTCCAGGAATTTCATAACTGTGGTAACCGTGGGTTTCACTCTGCTATCTCCTCTATCAGCACCTGCAGCTGAGGATCAGAACCTCTAACAGCAAATCTGAACAGATGGCATTAAGCTGCAAGACTGATAAATGTTTTTAATGTTGTTTTATATGTGAGATCTTTGAACTAGTGCAGATGTTAGACCTCCATGTGCTGAATAACTTAACTGTTCAGCTACTTTCTACAATATACATTTGTAAAGCTGTGGTGCTTTTAAGAAACATTTAAAAGTTAACTAAATCAAAACGTTGGATTTTATGATGTTGAATCTCTCCTAAAAAGGATCACTAATCACTGTTAAATTAAACCATTAAACCTCTTCAAGACCGAGACGTAAGATGACGTTTTATAGGTATTTAGGAGGATTACAATAGTCTGCGCTGACAGCTTTAAAGGGATAACATTTTTTGCAGACATTATTAACTCTCTAATTCTGCATGCTTCCCGAAAAATCCAATCCAAAATGTGGTGTTGTAGTGAAACACAATACAGCCGTGTGCCTCTGTGCGCTCGTTTATGCAAAGTTTTTCTTACAAACTTGTGTATGCAAAGGAGGCGTTCGGACTTTGCCCTGACCTGGTAGTGTGCCCAGCAGGCCTCCCACATGCGCAGAGCCTCGGTGTCGGGGAACTCTCGTTTGAAGCAGAGCAGGATCCAGCGGTGGCAGAAGAGCAGCTGGAGGCCGTCCTCCCCCAGCCCGGTCAGGTGCTGGTGGAAGCGGGGCAGCATGAGGCGCAGCAGCTCCCGCAGGTACATCTGGAGGGGGGTTAAAGAGGGTACAAGCTGTCTTACATACACAATCAAACATTTTCTACAGAGATTTTTAGTATTCTCAGGCTGGAATTGTGCTTCTCAAGGCTGCACGTAAGCAAATATACGCAGGTGTCAAATAGACATGCTTGCATGTGTTTTTCTTTAATACTTGCATGGATTGGGGGTACAACAGTTTAGCAAACCACAATCTAAAATCAGATTCACCCCAGTGACAGTTTAAACATTTACAAAAAATAGAGGAATTTGGATTTATAAACATAACTGGATGGGATAACAAAATGGGCTTCAATATGTATGCAACATCAATATATTATGGACCCCAGGAAGAGTAGCTGTTGCCTTGGTAACAGCTAAGGGGATCCAAATAAACTATAGACAGTATTACATGTGTTGAAGAGGAATTCATTTTCTTTACTCAACTAAAAGCTCACTTGGAACAATGCGTCTGCTTGCTTGATGCCCAGGTCCGTACTACATGTTTTGAGATCTGAGAGGTGTGTGCATCGTATCCTCAGCCTTTCCGTAGCCTTTCAACTTATAGTCAGTGTTGGGCTTGTTACTCAAAAAATATAATACTATTCCTTTATCATTCCCTGCCAATAGTGGTTTATTACACTACTCCTTATATTACGTTTCTGTTACATCCCACAAAATCTGTAATTGTAATCTGTCTACAGCCAACCTCCGCGTCCGAGGAAGGCTCATCTTTGGTGGGGTGTATTTCCAGGAGCTTCACGTTGTTGAGCTGTCGGTTGCAGTCTGTGTTTCAGGAGGTTTGAGGTCGTGTTTTTCGCAGTTGAAAGAGTCTTTGTACGACTACCTGGAACAACGATGTTCTTGTCATCTTTACTCTCCACAAAATTAAAGCAATAGGAATATTTCCAGCTGCTGGATGTAAGCGTTTCCATCTACCAAGCTCACTGCTTTGTTAGTGCATATGCAATGATTACGAATGATTTAAGGATTTGATTATTGGATTTTAAATCAGTAGAGGGCTGACAACAAAAGTAGAGTTGTAACGATATATTTGTTTTTAGGATAACTGTAATTTCATTCACTGAAATTTTATTAGTAATTTGTTACACTACGCATTACTAGGAAAAGTAATATTACTGTCCAGCACTGCCTACAGTTACCCATAACACCCTTCTCTGCATAGGTTTGCAAAGATGGTTCGTGTCGTTGTCGTTCTGCTCAAAAAGGACTAGTTTGTCTGACATGATGTGTGAACATGTTGGAAGGCAAATGTGTGTATGGCTTTAAAAAGGACTTGAAGGTAAGTGATACACCAGCTGACGTAGAGAGAAGGGAGACAAGATCTATTAAAATATGGGCATAACGGTGCATATTTTCGGACTACTTCTCTCCTGGAAGGAATTCATAGTGTTGCACTTCGTTGTAAGAAAGTTACAGAAATGCAAAGACAAAGCTCCCACAATTCTGACAGAGGAAATGTGTAGGGGAGGGAGGCGTCCCCAAGCTATTCGATCACCTAACAAGCACCTCTGATGGAGTGCACTGCTGCCTTCATGTGGATCTCTGCAGGAGCATAGTTCCATCTTTTTTTATATTTCTATTATACAACCTGACATCACACACACAGAAACATCCTACCAGCTGCCTCTCCATGTCTTCATCACGCGGCGAGCTGATGAAGATGGTGTTCTCCATGAGGCCGACGAAGCACCAGAAGGTGTCGCTTTCGTCCTGGATCTCAGTGAGCAGGGGGGCCACCAGGTCGGACATGCCCTGGCAGTAGCCCATGTCTGGATTAAACACTGCATAGTTGAGCAGAATCCGCCTGGGTCGAGAACAGCCACGGACATCTTAGTGCTGTTGTTATATCTCAGCGTGAAAACAGAACATCTAATACCATATAGCAATAGTGTGTCATAAACATTTAAGCTTTTTCATTTGGCAGTCTCTTGCATAGAAATGTTCACGACCCTGCAGCCAAGCCAAACCACTGAAAAGTATGGTCCCACCCAAACACTGAATGATCCAACATGTGTTTCAGCATTGCTGGTAATGCCCAGAAAAAACATGACGAGCCCTGCTTAAGCGGCTGCTATGCCAACTCCTCTGGTAACCAGGGAGCTAATTAATGATCTTTCTTGTTTTCTCCCTTTTTTTTGTATATGGGTACTACTTTGAAGTAAACTTCCCTGGCAGTCCTCATGCATTAGTAAGGCTTGTATAAACAAAGGGAAAACCCTGAGGACTTTTTTATTGTTATCAGTGAAATATTAACAGTAAAAATAGATGTCATTTGTAAAACTAAAAGGATACAGCAGTGGAAGCAGACTTTGCAGTGGTTATGTGTTTGGAAAATTAAAGGTCCAGTGTGTAGGATTTAGGACATATCGGCAGAGATGGTATATAATATAATAAGTATGTTTTCTTTAGTGTATAATCACGTAAAGATAGGAAGTCTTGTGTTTTGTTACCTTAGAATGAACCATTTATATCTACATAGGGAGCAGGTACTCATCTAAGGAGATCGGCAAGTTGCCCGAAACGAAGAAACCAAACACTGGCTCTGGCACTTGACAAGGCTTGTTGTGGCCTTCATAGTTAGAAAAACATGGACATGTTTGATGTGAAACTGCTTTATTCAGTGTTTTTACTTGTCTTAATCACCTCCTCTGTTTGATTTGGAGAGTTAGAGACCTTTGTGAATAACTGGGATCCCGGTAAAAACCTCCTGAACAATTAACACCGAAGGAATTCTAACAGGGAGAAGTTTCAGCTGGTTGCAGTCCTCATCACTTAATCCTCCTAAATCTTACACACTGCTCCTTTAAAGACAAAAATGATTCCAAGTATCTTCAGATCAGATAGCATGCTTAGAACGAATGACCTGCAGAAAGTTATTTGTGACATCTTCTGTACAATAGATGTGAGATAACGGAGGAAGCACGAGATAAGTGCTCTGCATCTGGACATCTGCCGCGCTGGGATCACCCTGCCCCAGACGCAGCATAAGACATAATACCTAGACAAATACCAGGAGCCTCGATGAGAGTCACTAAACTAATATGCTATTTAAATCCTCTTGCTCCTCGTTTAGAAAGCCATTAGCTCTGAGTATGCATCAAAAGTGCTCAGACGGCTTAGTCAGAGTCAATAAAGCATGAAACTCATTTGCGGCTCCCCCAGGGTTCAGAATATGAAATGAATAGGTACGCCTGTGTGGTGGGCTGAGGAATGGGAATGATAAGGATGGATTGAGAGAAGGTGAAAGAGGCAGAGATAGAGATCGCGAGCGCTGAAAAAAAAAAAAAAAAAAGGAGGAAGGATATGGGAAATGAAGAGAAGTGGTCTGACCTCATGATCTCCACATTGGGGTTGTTCTCTCCCCTGAAGAAGTGGTTGCTGCGGTCTGTTCTCACCACGTCTTTATCCACTGTGAACTGGACCTTTCTCCAGAACTCACTGTGCTCCTCGGGGCTCATGGACAATCTGAAAAGTGCACGCAAATGCCAGGCAAAAATGGAAAAGTCAGAGACATCCAAAAAAAGAAACCGCAGCTGTTTTCTTAATCAAGACAAAGTCAGTTCTGGTAAATTTGGAAAGAAAAGAACAAGAAAGTTTAGGAAAATTTTTACAGCACGTTCTCTAAGGAAATCAAGGTAATTAGGATAAAAAAAATAAAGCCTTATCAAATAATCTTTACCTCAAATGTTACTCTGGTGTAAAACACTAATGGGTTGAGGCAAATGAACTCAAAAATGTGGGGGTGGGCACACAGTGGACTGAAGGGATATTTCACGACCAAGTGCTCCACTGAGGATAATACCACGACCATAAAACCCCCATCTATCCCTCTAAATGTTAGGGACTATATTAGCAATGTACTCTGTGTATGGCACTAATGTACTCAAGTCCTAACAAGCAGAGGGGATTTAATTAACACTGTTTGTTTTCCATGTGGCCCCACCAGGGATAATGAGCGCACACCTGATGCAACGCCACGCAACTGTTTAGTTTCAGACCCAAGTGTTTGTGTGGTTGGACCCTCCCCAGCCACCTTTCTATCTTTCTCTGTCTCTCTCGAGGATGCTACTCAGGAGTTTAGTGCATGTTTTCATCACTTTATATGTCTGAGGGTGGGATGGTTAAGCAAAAATATAGCTGTGTTTACATAGGAATATTAAATAGGAACATGTTTATTTTAGACGGCACCACTACCCTTGACTAATGCTTTATGTTAATTCATGTTATTATACGTTTATTCTTAAAGGGACAAGTGTATAGCACAGACCAATGCTCAGTGGCACAGCACTTAAAATAAAGTTAGTTTACAATGTCTGACCCTAGATTTTAAACAGGAAAATACACACAAAACAGCTCAAAGTACAGACAATGATACAATGAGATCGACATAACAAACACCAGCTCATTCACATGACTGACCCCTCTTTAGAAGTTGAGTTTTAAATTAAAAGACTTCATTGATGATCCCACCCAAGCTGAATCTGATGCAATACTTTCTAGCCTAATAATACAAGTAGAAATTAGTCTGAACTAAACCTGAAATAATTTAGTGACTAGTTGACTGACTAAAAATGCCTTCAACGATTAATATATCATCAAACGGATTCAATTTCTAAGCAAAAAAAACAAAAAACAAAAAACAAAAAAACATTTTCTTGGTTCCAGCTGTTTTTGTCTGTTCATACAGTATAACTACACAGTGAATCAGTGTTGTAGTCAAGAGAACCTAAACTAGGGGTGTCAAAACTTTTTTGAATGGGGGCCAGATTAGATAATGTGAAAATATCTCGGGGCCAGTTGCTTCTTGCATCATATAGGTCATTTGAATTAAAACAAATCACATACAAATGAGACAAACACAACTGTGTCATAAGTGAAAGAGTATTTGACTTCCCACCACTCCTCAAATCGGTGGCCCCGCGTTCTTGACGCTCCTTTGCTGAGGCCATGCCTGCTACCTAGCAGGAAATAACTGGTATTAGGTAATTGTCCGTTTGATTGTTTACAGTCCGTCTATGAAAACACATTAGTTCCGCCTGCGTAGTTCCTTCTTGGTGCATGTCGACAAACTGTATGACTGTTTTGCCATCATTGGAAGGTGAATCAAAAAAAAATGCGAAGTGATCTTGCTTGATTGACCAATACTTTGTTCATTCTAAAGTATATTATGAAAGACAAGCCGAGGGCCGTTTCAAATCAGTCAGAGGGCCACAGTTGATTTGGACATGACTGACGTAAACCAAGACCAAGTCAAGACCAAGACCAGAACAGTCTGAGTTCCACACTGCAGGGCACACTTGTAATAAAATGTGAAAATGCAAACCATAGGTACTCCTCAAATGGACCTGAAAGATCCACATTCCTATGAAAACATCAACAGGAAACAAATAAAGATTCCTCTTCATTTACCTCCTTTATTACCACACTGTATACACCGCTAAGCCAAAACATTAAAACCACTGAAAGGTAAAGTGAATAACATTGATAATTCCCTTACAATGCTATATTCTGCTGGAGAACCTTGGATTGTGGCATTCATGTGGATGCTACTTGACGTGCTCCACCTGCCCAAACAGCGTTGCAGAACAAGTACACCTGTTTAAGGCAACACTGCCAAAATTGTCCAGGAATAGCCCGAGGAATGTGAAGAATCGACAGTGGGTTCTCCTTGGATTGGACTGGGCTCTGACCTGTGTCCTGTGGTGTCTGGCACCAGGGTGTTTTCAGTGGATCCTTTGAGTCATGTAGGTTGTGAGATGGGGCACCAGCACGTCCCACAGATGCTCAATCAGATTGGGATCTGGGGAATCTGGAAGTCTTGCTGACGCCTTGAGCTCTTTGTCACGTTCCTCAGGCCATTCCTGAGCAGTATTTGTGGTGTGGCATAGTGCACCGTCCTGCTGGGGGTTCACTGCCATTGGGGAGTGCTATTGCCATGAAGGGGAGGTACTTGGTCTGCAATGGTGTTTGGATGGGTGGAGAACACCAGGTGGCATCCACATGAATGCCTAGACCCAAGGCTTGTGGGCATTATTCAACACTTCTCTTTTTTTGCACAGGTAATTTAGTGATATCCCTGCAGTTGTGGTCTTGATCTGTCTCCAGATAAAATCCTGAGTCCTCCAAGATAAGACTAACTAAATCAGTGGTTGAGTCCAGGACCTTCAAAAAGAGGTCGTGGGAATGGTATCAAGACCAAGACCAAGCAAGTATTTCAACACTACATTTTTGGATTTTGGACTTTTGGTCCAACAAAACAAGACATTTGAAGACATGTCTCCACTACAGACAAAACAATTAACTGCATGTTAGAAGAAATAAGCCATAATGAAAATAAACATTAGCTGCAGCCTTGGTCTGAACATATGTAAATCAGCATTTATGAACAAAAGAGAACATTACTGACAGAGAGAAGTAAACTTCCTCTTCTCTTTCAGAACTCTAAACCAAAAATAGAGCTCTTTTGAATTTTAGTCACTGGTGCATAAAAAATAAATATAAGCACTTCCTCTTCAAGCCAGCCGGAGAGGACGTTTTCTGATACTGATCACGTAGTGTGTTACATGGCCAATTCAAAATGTATTGACCAAAAATAAACAAACAAACCATAAGTGTACCTGCAGTGTTTGTGTGCCAGAAAGATTATCTAAAGGTCAGATAATACGGGTATGCTTTACCCATTTTTGGGGCGGCAGTAGCTCAGTCCATAGGGACCTGGGTTGGGAACCGGAGGGTCGCCGGTTCAAGTTCAAGTCCCTGTTCGGACCAAATATGGAGCGTGGCTGGTGGCTGGAGAGGTGCCAGTTCACCTGCTGGGCACTGCCGGGGTGCCCTTGAGCAAGGCACTGAACCCCCCAACTGCTCGGGGCGCCTGACCAAGGCAGCCCCACTCTGACATCTCTCCACTTTGTGCATGTATAGGTCCTGTGTGTGCATGTGTGTATTTCAGACCTGTGTGTTAATGGCAATGGAGTGAAAAAATTAAATTTCCCCTCAGGGGGATTAATAAAGTATATAAATCAAAATTAAATTGAATTTATGCATTACCTGGAAAAAGGTTACCCAACCTACTCTGTGCTTTCCAACGAAGAATTCCTTCTCATGTATGACAGTATGAACTACATAGACAGGTTTTTCATGTTTACACATTGGCTTGTGTTCTTAATTATTGTTAACAACCAACAGATATAATCAAGGAAAAAGGTAGATGAACTCATCAAAAGGCTGTCATTCAGTGACTGACAGTATCTTAAATTTTGCTCTGTGTCACTTTGGCTCATTCTCTTCACTGTGCCTGCTGACCTACATCTGCAGTTGTTACATCTGCATTGCTTCCCTGCTGCTCAGTTATCGCGGCTAAGGAAAGGGCACGAGGTTAGGAGGCAAGGAACAAAACCACAGGGATGTATCCTTGCTCCTAATGATCAACCAGTGGCCTCGGAGGCTGCTCCAGTCAAATGATCTTTAAAGGGATCCACATCAGAGCCAGAACAAGGGCTCTAATTACCTGACATCAATAAGACCTTCTGACGTACTTAAAATGTTAATAGGCCATACAGATGAAACCTGTCCAATTATCATAGTCATCATGGACAGAGCAGTGGAATGTGTGAAATTATGTGCACACTCAAACTTAAGGTTGAGAAATGAGGAAAAAGATAAAGACGCAAGGGTGTGCTTCAGTGTGTGTGTGTGTGTGTGTGTGTGTGTGTGTTTTTTCCGTCTGATGAGAGAGTATGATCTGATAAGCGCTGACATGTTTTCTCTCCAGAGACCTTTTATTTCACACCCGGCACCTCCCCATAACACTTCTCTGATTGTGCTTATTGATTGCTCGGCGCCTGCGATGAGAAGCCACAACAGGCTCACATATGGTTTAATGTTTGACTGAGCGTTTGGCAGCCGATACTGCAGCCATGTGACAATTTATCTGCTGTTTTACAGTGTCAAGAATACGGATGTGTCTTGATCAGACTTTTTTTTTTTTAATGAACTGATTTCCATAAGAGGAAATGAACCTTAAAGGGATAGTTCAGATTTTTTGAAGTGAGGTTGCATAAGGTACTAGTCTGCGTAATGCTTTCAGAAGATGGCAAATATTACACTATAAATACAGGAATGTACAAGTGTTTTTCTTAACATACATGGATTTATAACATGCACCTTGTGACCCTGGCATGTGTATTTAAAGATGGAGTCTTTATACATGTAGCTAAGTGTTCAGCTGGAAACATCACTTGTGGATGTGCCATTAAATTGCACTTAAGGGAACTACAGTGTCTGGATTTTTTCATGTTCTTTATTGCTATTCTTTTTGTCATGTACCTGCCATAAATGGTTTTTGGATGTGCGCGACTCATACAGTAGATGGCTGTCAACACGCCCCCAGTTGTACTGCCACAGAAGCTAGGCAATGTATTGCTGTGGACATGGGCTGCAGGGAAACATATTTTAGCCACCTAAAAAACATCAACATCAGTTTAAGTGTCCACTATATTCAAAATATTTTCGCTGCTTCACCTTGTTGTCAGACAACCATTTCTGATAGGAAACTGAAGCCGTTTTATCACTCTCTTCAAAGCCACCGGACTGCTTTGACCAAACATAATTTTACCTCACAGAACACAGGAGTTGCCTCAATAAGTCGGATGTTTAAAGGATGTGCAATATTGAATTTTTGCCGATACATAACAACTTATTTGGCTGATAGTTGATACTAAAATATCGATAAATCCGCTTTTTTCCCCGCCTTATTTTAGTGATCATCAAGTCTCTTCTGTAGTGGAACATCATATTATGCATACTCTTATTGTGATGGCCCACCAGCAGATGGAGACATGAAGTAGAGTGCTTTTTGATGTATGTAATATTCAGTCATTGTGCAAAATAAGAAAAAGCATGTTGGCTGCTAACGATGACTTGCCAATATTATCTTGCATCTCTACTTTGTTTGTGTTACTGTGGGACTTTGGTGAATCCGCACTAACCCTTTAAAACACAATAACACAAATGAAGATCGAAGCAGCTGTAGAGCACCCATTGCATCCTATGTAGGTAAATTTACTGTTTTCGTCAATAGAGTCTGGTAGCTTTGAAGACAGCATACATAACAGCTTTAGATCCCCATCATTAAATAAAATATTCTAAAAATAGCAATGTATGCTTTGCTGCTGGACCTCATCCACAGTAATACACTGCTTAGCTTCCATTGCAGTACACCTGCATTCTTCTCCAGGCTCACTGGCCGCTATCAAATGAAGGTGATACATTAACTATGCATAAGTGCCTAATACAACCTCACGTATAAGAAAACAACATTTTCTGGTGCAGATGTTAGCAGTAGCCAGGAAATTACCACATTTTTATATATGAACACACACAGATTTCTTTCTCTCTGTTCCCCACCTCCTCTGCTGGATGTCATGGTAGTGGGTGCGTTTTTGCAGTCTCCAGGCCTCCCTCTCCTGGGAGGTGGAGTCATAGCTGTAGTAGTGCAGCAGGAAGGGCCACACCTCGCCACGGATGGATGGGTCGATACCACCGAAGAAGATGGCCTGGCGGAGAGTGGGAGGTGAACAAACACAGTGAGCACAAGAGGGCAAACAGGGGGCATGCAGTGAGGGGATCACTTCTTATGTGAGAACATATCAAACTGTATGCAAACCAGATATGCAGACAGTGGTGCAAATGACGCGGCCTGCGCTTTACTATCATCTTACTGAACCAGAGATGTGTGAGTTCAGGAGTGTTGCAAAACGCTGCAAAACTGAAACTAAAAACTAAAATAACAAACGTCCTTTAATCTGCATGTCCAGAGAAAAACAGTGCTCTTTTGTTCCTGCATTTGTGTTTACAGAGGAAATGTTCTTGGTCACAGTCTAACTGCCACTGAGTCATTTCAGTAAGATGTTAAACCTTCAATTGAGTCAATCCCAGAGAACCCGTATGACTCATGGGGGGGACATTGGCCAAGACCAACCGTCTCATTATTTACAGCATAGAGGTGCTGATTCAAACTGAGAGTTAAACACTCTGGGCTTCACTTTCAAAATGACTTTCAGTATGTGTAATTGAAAGGGAAAAAAATGCAAGAAAATGTGAAGCTTGACTGTGTGTATAGCAGCAGGTGGGACTGATGTGCGGACTATTTATTTCAGATTGATTCCACAGGATTGTAAAAACATACACATGCACGCCCACAGATATACCTTCCGTAGCTTATACTCCTCTTCCACCTGCCCGCTGTGGTTGAGGTGACGTAGCCAGGTGGTGACATCCAGCCGCCGATACAGCTTCTCCTCCGGGTGAGTCTCGGCCGATGGCAGGGTGGGCCTCTGGATGGAAAACTGCATGCAGGATTTCTCATCTGACACCTGACGGAAAGAGAATCGAATGAAACTATGGGCACTGAACCAAAATGTGAGTGGGAAAGTGGGAGAGAAAGGCTGAAAAGTTCCTTCGTTTCTCAATAAAACTGGATGCCAAGTAGGACTGTAACCCGACCTGGTCTTTAAGCTGAGTTTCCCTGCAGCACTTCCACTGTTGGAAGACCTCAGCCAGCTTGTCCAGGCCAGCGTGATGGAAGTGGAGGATTTTATATTGGCTCTCTCTGCTGGCTATCACCAGCTGGCCACTGGTACACGCTTCATCACTGCAACAGCATCACAGAGAACAGGAAAGACAAGACATTTGGATTCACAAAGGAAATTTGAAGGAATTTGTTTGGTAAAGTAGTAACAGGCAAATTAAGTAAACCACTTTTTAACTCCTGACTTAAAGGGACAGTTCACTCTATAACCAAAAGTACGTATTTTGCTGTCACGAGAACAAGCCTCATCAGTGAGTAGATGCACACTTCTTTCTGCACAGTGATACAGGCAGAGGGAAAATAGTTCCTGCATGAAACTGCTCTCAACAAGGTCTGTGGATTATCTTGAGTAACTGGGTCATGACTTATGGAAAGAGACATTGCTGTTGAGTTTTCTAAATGTATTTTTTTGGTGCTTTGAGCACCACAAGTCAAGTGCCATCTAGTTCCATTTTATTCAAGAGGAGGCAGAAATCTCTATGGCGGCACTACAGGCAAGAGGAAAAATTTGTTTTTTATTTCTGGGCAGGAACTGTTCCTTTAATTTATTTCTAATTGTATCAACAACCTTTTTTTTTTACTTATTATCATAGAACAAGTCGACACCGTCTTGAAACCAACAGCACAGCGTGAGACATTGCACAGTAGCGCGACGAGGTGACTCCCTCACGACCTCCCCGTGACCTTTGCACTCCCAGCTGACCTGAAGAAGAGTCTCAGCGACCTCATGTGACCTAGGTCCACCCTGAAAACGCCGCACAACTGCTCCAGAGCCAGCACCTTCTGCTGCTCTTCCCACCGTGTGCTGTGCGACTGGCCACCGCTCTCGGAGGGGGCGTGGCTGTCCAGGCTGGAGGCGGAGCTTGCGGAGTGGGTCATGGACTCCTCACAAAGCTCCCTGGCAAAAAAAATTAAAACAAAAAAGAAGAAAGAAAAGGAGTTTGAACTTTGTGATTTCATCTTTGGAGCTTGACTGTGCGAAAGAGAACTGAGTCATGTTTTCCATAAGGCAAAGGAATGAGACTTCAGATATTGTTTATCCCTTCTGCACAAAATTCTCTCCTTTCCTGTGCCTCACATTCAGAAACGCAGCCATTCTCCTATGTGGAACATTAATAATAAATATCATGAGGACAGTGGCCAGCAGTGTTTAGCCCCTGCGATAATTGCGCAGACATATAGCTCCGTTCTGCCCTGTTGTTTTGTGTCTCAGTATGGTTCCACCAAGAGACTGAGAATGGGAGGAATGCATGGAGGCTTCTGAGGAGACACACACACACACACACACACACACACAAGGAAATCTGTACACACACAAATCACACTGTCTGCCGTCCAATTTCCCCTGTCATTCCCCCATGGCCAGCATGTTGTTCCCGGCACTGAAACCTGAGCCGAGGGTTCCTCTGCTGCACACACACACACTACACATTTATGTACAAAGTACACACACACACAGATGCGACAACACTAAAAACAGACGAAACTGTGTATATGGCCAACACATCCTGCACCACAGCAGACACACACACAAGATTCTCAATCATAAGATTCACCGGCTGGCATGTTCAATGTTTTCCTCACACACACACACACACACACACACACACACACTCACAAATGAATGGACCGTAGCTAATGACCATAATGCACTCCCAAACACGTCTCGAGACATGCTAATGCTGAGAAACAGACCAACACAGAGATGCATTAAACCCGCTGACATTTGAGAAGAGGACGTCTACATTAAGTTATTTGCTTACTACTCACTATCAAAAGTTTATTCTAAAAAAAATAATACTAGAAGTTTTAGTTTATTATATCTTTAACATTAAAAAAGAATCAATTTTTTTTTATCGTGTTTGAATTAACGTGTGAATTTAAAAGTGTGCTTTTGTACACACCTTTCTACTTAGAAAACGACTTCCTCTTCACACAGCGTCACAGGTGAACACAAGTGGCATGTTGGTACTCTGAGAAGACGAGGGAGGCAGGCCAGGTCTAATCTATTACACCCTGAATCAATCATGTCTGGCTAATCATTTCCCCGTAAGCAGATGGGAAAATAACAAGGCTGATCAATCCAAGCTGCACAGTTTCCTCTGCTATCTGGTGATTTATTGCTCTCTGTCTCATGTATCACGCCACAGACCAGACTGTGGAACACAAGGAGACGGGGAGAGAGGCACAGACAGCTCTGGTGAGGGAGTGAGGCAGTCTGAAATGTATTTTAAAGAGACTACTGAACTCGCTTTTTCATAACTCCAATGACTGTCAAGCGCGGGGTGTTAACAAGGCCTGCGAGTCCATTTACAGCAAACATTTCCTTCATTCTTCTTGCACGCTTAAAGTACATGATGTGCAAAATCGCTTTTGCATATTTCTCCGCGTATAAATAAAAGTGCAAAAACCATGGAAAATGTGGTGAGAAAGCACATGATTCTTGGCATTATGGCACGGATCCTCCACTGTGCTGCGTTCAAGCGGAAACTCAATGAGTGATTAACAACGTCTGTCAGCCTGATTCTGTTCGTGTACTGTAGGCAGCAAACGCGGGCAGCAGTCAAGCCATAAACTGTACAGAGAGTACATTATGTAAACAAGCTGTTTTGATGGAGTCAGGCTACAGCAACCAGCACGTCCCACCAGGCCAGGGTGAGATCAAAACTGCCCTGAGGCCCTTCATAACACCGCTCTTCACATACACAATGTGTTACCCTCGGGGAAGGTGCTGCCAGGTCACCCTGAGAACCAAGACCAAGTGCTACAGGCCTCCAGGGACTCCGAGGCCCTTCAGCTAATCCCCAGAGAGATGAGGGAGGGCTCGGGTGAAGGGGGTGGTGTGGGCTCTCTGCCAGTGCACACACACTGGAAAGTGGTCAGTACAGTTTAGAGTTTGGAGAAACAAACATTTGATGTTATTTTGTGTCTTATTTATGAATCATGTGTTATTCTAATAATCCCATGAACCAAAACAGCACACATTCGAGTCAGATGTCAGACTCTGCACACTAGGCCTCCTTTAGAAAGGGATCACAAGATAAGAGAGAGAGGTCCTGACAATATTAGTGCCTACAGAAAGGGAGTTTTCATGTTTCATAATTTTACAAAACTGATTCTAGGGCTGCACAAGAACGGATATTACAGATATTTAAGTGTCCTCAGTCTTTGACTCAGACTTGTACAATACCTGTGCTTGTGCCATGTCATCTCTCGGCTGACATGCTTTTTTTAGGCAGCAGTTCCTCTCTGGCATTCATGCATTTATCTTGTCACACCTTCCTCCTCAACACGCGATCGTGGAATAAACCTCACTTGCATGCCTGCAATTCTGACCAATTAGACCACGCCTAATAACAAGGGCTCTGTCTGATTAGCCAGAGGGTTAACAGCGTGACGTGTATCAGACAAAATAGCACCTGCAGACAGAATGTAGTTTAATATGTTGTTACTATTGTCTATTATTGCATGTTGATACTGTGAGCTGTTGTACATGCGGTCTGTTGGGTGCAGAGCTGTGAGAAGGAACTTCCCTTTGGGGGCAATAAAGTCTTTAAGTCATATTTTAAGCGCAATATTGCAGTCTTACGTGATGAGTTTATCGTGACAATAATTACTAAAACAGCTATAAGTCACTCTGACTCAGGGACTAAAACAGTACTTATTATCTGGCTTGTTTAACACTTGTTTCTACTGTTTAAAAATGGGCTGATTTACTTACTTTAAACTATTGTTTTATTACTTTTATTATTCATGGAATGAATGGGTTTAGGCACATTGATGCAAGTGTTTGTATGTATGATATCTGTATGTGTGTGTCGTATGATGCAGTGGCTTTGATTCAGAAACAAATTTCCTTGTGGGACAATAGCTATACCTAACCTTACCTTAAAAAATATACTGTGCAGCCTAAATGATCACAAATACCTAAAATTAAAACTCACTGAGTACACACAGGTGATCCCCATGTAACTAATTGTGTATTTTATATTTGAAATTTATTTGGATCAGCTTTGCCAAGATGTTTTCACTTTTAAAGGGTCATACCTTTTCAGTGCTCTAAAATTGTACTAAGGGGGGGCTACTCTCTATTTTAAAACTTCATATTTTATTCCTACGGTCTGAGACAGTGGTTTTCAACTGGTGTGCTGTGATGCCAGTCCAGGTGTGCTGTGGGATTTTGTGATAACCACACATTTTTAGTTGGCAATACTCAACTGGGCCTGTATAAAAACTTATGAATGAATTTTTAATTGACTGTATGAGGATGTTGTGAACAACCATTTCCTAAAAAAGAGGCAAACTCTAGCTAGCTAAAAATGTAATTTAATTTACTATTTAAAAACCTTCATGGGGAACCTTTATGTCGCTGTTTGGGTGTGAGATCTATAAGTGTGCGAGACATCAAAGGCCCTGATTGGCAGTCAGTGTGACAGATGATTATATTTAAAAGGAGAAAGCCATGAGCGGGACAATGAATCGCTTTACTGTATTACAACAAAGCACCAGCAAAGACGACCTACCACTGACAGAAAAGAAAAAAAACTGTCAGTATACAGCATCACGAAAGCTTATATTTTCTTATTTTGAAAGTCTTATGTCATGATAAGAGTGATAACACATGTTACAGAAGCTATTGTGCACAGATATAAATACAGGTGTGCCTTGAGATTTTGTGTGCCCTTTGGGGTGCCTTGAGCACAAGAAGTTCGAAAACCACTGGTCTAAGACAGTCTGAAAATATCAGTATCCAAACTAAATTTCTAAAACTCAAATTTGTGATGTCATAGAGTATAAAGTCTGGCACTGCTCCATAGATAATGAACTGGGAAAGACGTTCTAGATGACACGAAGAGCACTGAGGACAATGTTCTGAGTATATGAGTACATTTTCTGTTTCAGAACTGAGAACATTTGGTATAAAACGGAAAACAGTTCCAGATTTGTGAGACTTACTTCTCTGGTTTCTGACTCTGAGAGAAATTAGCTCATGTTCCCAAATATTGATTGAACTTTTGGCCACAGAAACAACATACTGGAATTATTATTTTATGTGTTGTTTCCCTTTAAATGGGAAAATAAACTGTGGTCACAACTGGTAGACACACAGTAATATAACCAGTGATAAGGAGCAACTGCTTTGTTATCAGGCGTCACGAGCCAAAACATTGGGCAACACTTATCTGAGAGATAATCACACATTAAAATCTCTGCAAGTAAAGCCTCAAGAAGGCCGTACTCACTGACAGTCAGCAGCCGCTTCGTAAACTACTGTTCAACTTTAAAGGAACTTGTTAAGAAGCTTGACAGAGATTGCTGTAGATTTTTCTTCTTCGCCCTCTCCCACCACTCTCCTCTTCCCCCCCTCCTTTTTTTCATCCGCTCTCGCGCTCCCATACGCGGTTCTTTCTCTTTGAATGATTCCAAGTGACATGTTTCCAGTTCCTGGCCCCTTAACAGTGTCAATTAAAGCAAGAGAGAGAGAAAGAGAGATTGAGTGGGTTCCAGGGTTTTGGCTGCTGCTCCGCTCTCTTCAGTCCTCTAATCCGGAGAGCTGACATTCAGCCCAGCACAACAACCCCGGGAGCACTGGGAATCAAAGGGCTTCACACAGACTTTAGTAAGGGAAGGGGAGGGGAGAGGAAGGGGGGGGGGGGCAAGATATTTGAGAGGTGGGCAACACCGAAAGAAACAATATTGAGAAAAACAGAGAGAATGAGAGAGAGGATGCAAAATATAGAGTGGAAGGAATGGACGGAGAGGGGATAGAGGAGAATCCAGGAGAAGAAGGGGAACACAGGCAAATGAAAAGATGGGTACGAGTGCCAGAGAGCTGAAGGGAGACACTAACAGCGAGAGCGAGGCGCAGAGGAACGGAGGAAGAGAAGGACAGAGTAAAGGTTAGAAGCTGTGAAGCAGAGAGCGCTGCCAAGTCACACACTGACTGCACTTACAGCGAGCTGGGGTCTGAGAGTGGTTAAAAAGGCCTAAACACACACTGACTCACTCTCTCACTCTCCTTGACACACACTGACACAGGCTCACACATTCTGGGCAACATGTCAGGCCAAATAGCTGCGTGAGGAAACGACCACGGAGGGAATCATAAAGTCAAATGGCCGTGAGGTCCGAACAGCAACACTATCACTGTCCAGATGGCTTCGCCTGATTAGAGAACAGTCTCTGGAAGCACTGAGGTTTTGAGTTCGCAGGATTTGGGGACTTATTTTGGGCCATCTGTGACATTATAAAACATTCAGCTTTAAGTAAATGATCTTCAACTTGATAACATTTCATGGTTTTTACTGAAGTCATCTGCTTGCTTTCACTCCTGAGGCACATTCAGCTGTAGTGCAGTGAGCCACCGTGTGGCCTCAGAGTGTAAATCAGCCATCATGCAATCAATTCTTTTCTTTTTGGCTCCACCTTGTGGTTGGTTAGTGTAACTGGGAAAAAAGACATCTTTCTAACACATGGATTTAACTTGTGAAAATAGCCATCTGGGTTACTGTGCTACAGCAGGCTATGACAGCTTGTCAGTTTCAGTTTCTCAGATAAAAACTGCTGACAAGGATTTAAACTGTGTGGTTTACTGTGCAAATTTAATAATTTTTTTTTTTTTTTTTTTAAAATAAGGTTGTAATCATATAAATATAAAATATAAAACTGTAAAACTGAGGTATTTGTATTATTGTGTATGAAAAGTTAGTTTATTGTATAACTTTGACCTAGTTAGGGCTGTGTGATATGCAAAAAGACAAAAAATAATATTGCAATTGTTTTGACAGATACTGCTATATGAAATATGAGTCATGATTTTGGTGGGAATGGTAATTTTAATTTAATTGTAATGAAGATTATGTGATTTTTGCTGGGGTCTGTATCAAACAAGCATGT
This sequence comes from Epinephelus fuscoguttatus, assembly GCF_011397635.1. Taxonomy (NCBI): domain Eukaryota; kingdom Metazoa; phylum Chordata; class Actinopteri; order Perciformes; family Serranidae; genus Epinephelus; species Epinephelus fuscoguttatus. The sequence goes on along the minus strand of NC_064770.1, from coordinate 25,285,516 downwards.
TCCCTTAGGTCTGGAATATGATTTGCAGGCCGGGGCATCTCTGTGGCACCACAATGCTTTATTTAAAATAGTTTGTTGTGATGCATTTTAACTTTATTAAAAAAAACTGCAATTTGGACATTCTACTTGGTCATGTTGCGTTTCAATAATATTTAGATTAATTGTGCAGCTCTAAATGCAGTTATGCATGAGTTATTTATGAGAAGATAATAACTAAAGAGGGATGGTGTAAGCTTCAGCCTTAATATTTTCAGCCTGAGTTGTCTATTTTTTTCCATTTAATTTAATGCCTTATTGGTATTTATTCTTTACTATGTGCATTCCTTCTGGAAAATTCTTAACACGGACTGACATAAATAACCACTTTGCTATACTATAGTCATAGATGGATTATTAAACAGGCCTTGCAGGCACAGGCTCTGGGGCCCAAAGTGTCCCCCTGGCCTTCACCTGCAAAATGTCAAATGTCAAATTCACACGTACCGACCACAAAAAGACTCAGATTGACCATAAAAAGACAAAAAACCTACATAAAAAAGATACAAGACACCCAAATGAGGACAAAACAATGACAAAAATAGATACAAACCCACAAAAAGATGCGTAACAGCTACGAGGTTACACAAAACCAGGAGATGGCGGGGCCCTTTGCATATCTGTGTCTGGGGCTCATTGTCTCATAATTGTACTGTACCGTACTGTACTACACTGTACTAGACTAGACTAGACTAGGCTACACCACACCATATGATACTATAGTACACAACACGATACTACATGATACAACGCTACACTACACTACATTACACTATACAATACTACACTACACTACATGATACCGGACTACACTACACGATACAATACTACATGACACGACAACACAACATGATGCTATGCTATGCAATGCTACACTACACTACACTACACTACACTACACAATACTATACAATACTATGCTACACTATACTACACTACGCTACACTACACTACACTACGCTATACTACGCTACGCTAGGCTACATTACACTACACTACACCACACTATACTGTGCTACGCTACATTACACTACACTATACTACGCTATGCTAGGCTACATTACACTACACTACTGTGCTACGCTACATTACACCACACTATACTATGCTATGCTACGCTACATTACACTACACTACACTATACTATACTATACTATACTATGCTACATTACACTACACTATACTATACTGCACTACGCTACACTACACTGTACTATACTATGCTATACTACGCTACATTACACTATACTGTACTATACTATGCTACACTACGCTACATTACACTACACTATACTATACTGCGCTGCGCTACACTGTACTATGCTATGCTACACTACGCTATACTATACTATACTGTACTATACTTTACGCTGTTTCTGAAAAACCTCCTCAGAGTGATGCAGCTTAGAGCAGATGTAAATACTAACTTATGTGACAGTGTGGCAAATTCCAGATAAAATCAAGCATAAGGAGCATATGAACTGAATTTATTTGAGTACATTTGTAATATAATTGTAGGAATGTAGAAATAATAAGATACACACACACACACACACACACACACACACACACACACACACACACACACAACCTTACATTAATTTACAGCACACTCAGTGAGGATTTTTATTTCTTCCATAATCCCTAAATCTGTTTGCCAGAAATAACCCAAAATAACCCGTTCCCTCGTTTGATCTGTAAAAGATGTCATAGGTCATAACATCAGTCAGACCACTAAGTCTGTATATTGTTGCAGTGAGGCATGTTCCCTGGGTATTTGGGTTTTTTAAGCAACGCGGGGGGAGTTTACAAAACAACTTCAATGTAGTGAGTATTGTAGGCTGATTGTATGTTTTTCACCCAATATGATTATATCAAATTAAATTGAATCTTATTGCTTTTAGGACGACAACAGCAGCAATGCAACAATAAATATAACACCTTGACGAGAGACTGATCAAGTTGAACATGATATATTGTGCTGTATAGATATTTTTTTTTAATTTAGAAATAAGTTTTGGATTATGCACAGTTAAAATGTATTTCATTTAAGGAATCATAATACTGGACAGCCTTCAAGCTATTTTGCTGATACAAAAGTACTGAAAATTCAAAATAGTAAAAGAAAAATCCTTTTAATTGTCTGTTCAGAATTACACTGGAGGGGCGCTGAGTGAACTTTGACCTTACACTGTATGTGACATTCACAACATTAATATAGCAGCAAACATATTCGTCACGTAAAGATGTATGATGATGGCATCATGGTCTGACAATGAAGTCATGTTGCCTCTCTGTGTTGTAATCCGAGCTCCTCTGTCCCTCGGCGTGTTTGTGCATGGGTGTATTCCACTAGCTCATCGCCGCCAGTTTACACTACGCTCATACAGCGGTTATGGTATGTGTCCCCAGTGGCGTTTTGGACGTGAAGGGGTTGTGCTGCTTCCCAGCACTGGAGGCTTGATGGGTGTGCCACTAGGCCTGGGGGCTGTCTGCTCCCAGATTTTAAACCGAGCCAACATGGCCACTCATATGGACACTTTCTCTTATATTACAAAAACAATTAAACAAAAGCATGAATAATTAATGAACAATTCATCAAAAGCGGTTAGTTTAAATTTTGGATCGTTTCCAGAGGTGGTAAGTCACAGTTGACGCCACTGATTTTAATTAAGTACCCTAGATTAAGCTTTATGCAAATAAGAAGCAGGCGCTCCGTGTCTCAGAATGCAACACTGCACTACATACATATGGAAGTGTAGAAATAACTGATCCTGTGGACACTCAGCACTGCTGCTATTGTCCAGCGCTGTTTATAGAGTTAGCACCGTTAGCTACTCAGCTCAGCCACCTCCATGTTAAGAGCTGTGTGCAGACAATTCGTACACTAGAGCCCCTTTAATATTTCTAAAATTCTGTCTATGACTCAGTCTGAATATAACTCATTTGCAAATGAGATTTAATTACTTTCAAGCCCACATGATTTTTCATGTTGTGTGTCTATATCTTGTCCACATTCATTTGGCTGGCTGCTTTTCTAATTGTCATCTATCACAATTACAGAAGCAAACATGAAAATAAAAACAGTCATTGTCAGGCCTTTATTAAAGATGACACATGCCGCTGATTCTTTAACTTGAGACGACTTAACTGTGGTAGTGGAAAATTAAGAAAGCAGCCACACAGTTAAGCCCTCTAAGGTTTAACAAGAATCAGCAGTATGTGTCATCATTAACAAAGGCCTGACAATGACTTTTAGAAGCAGAAACATAATCGATAAGGAACGACTTGATGCAACAAATGCTTTGATATTTGACAGAACAGGCTCGGCTCTTGAAGGCGCTCCTCACTAAACCGAAATGGAAGCAAGGACAATCAAACCCCAAAAGACTATACAGACCAGAACCCAACAGAGAGATCCCTGAGATATTAAATACACATAGTGCTCCAGGTAAGAAGATGCCATCACAATGTACAGGATTGGAACAACTGACAGCATGCCACCAGAACTAATGTGGGATTTCAATGAGTTTCCAATGAGTAAGGTGGACAAAAGGCACAGGAAAAATAGTCATAATATTTTTTGTTGACTTAACTTTCCTACCACTGAATGACAAAACAAAGAATAAACTCAACTCTACCGTTTCAACCCACTCACTGACCTGCTTTCACTGTCCAGGAAGACCGAGCCGCTGCTTTCACAGAGGGCCTCGCTGACGGGGGACAGGCAGAACGGGGAGGAGAAGGTGTCTGAGTCTGAGCCCATGGTGCTGTCCCGGCTCACTTCGTCCGACAGCTCGCAGGAGCCCTCGTCGCCCTCCTCCCCCGCCGACGGCAGCTGATGCTGGTGTGAGGAGGGATCTGCTCCTGCCTCCACCACCAGGCTGTGGCTCTCTGCGGAGGTGCTGCTGGTGATGTTCCTCTCCTCATCTTCATCCTCCTCCTGGGCTGCTGGGTGACGGGAGTGGGGTCTGGAGGGGACGGTTGGTTTAAAACATCATCAGTATCATGTGTAATACTGATAACAGGGCTGCGCACTGTCAGTCTCAGTGTAACTATGGTTTACATACTGCAACTACATGCCTTTTCTAATATGGAGTGTTTTTTTAATACATCCATCACTGATTATCATTACAACAACACACTTAAACACTGTTTCTGTGCATCTGAGACAATTTAAGAGAGCTTGAGGATACACATGTTAAAAGGTACACTATGCAGGATTTTCCTAATGAACGATGTAAAGACTTATACAGAAGTAATCCCTCTCAATCATCACTTATTCTGACCAACTAGAAGTGTGTGGTAGTGTATTTATCTGCAGAGACTCTGCCCCCTGCCTGTACTTCTTCTTATTTTGCTGTGTTCAGGACGTTCATGGGTGTGTAGGCCTCAGCCACCAAAAGCATGCAGGTGAGGACGGAGCGATTAGGTTTCAGCAGCATGCATCCAAGAGGAAGCCACAAAAATCGCATTACACAGCGCCAACAAAACGCAAATAGTGAGGCACAACGCCAGGCGGACAGAGCCAACTCCAAAACAAGAGTCAATCTGGGTTTGGCTTTCACTATCATTTACACTTCTGGACAGGTAGGTGCCATCACTGTCACTTACATGGACAAATTTCAGAATAAAATCATGACAGTTTAACCTCATTTCGTGCATGCTATCGTGACCTTGATCATTTGGTGTTCAAATTCTCAGCTCATGCAAATACTAAAGTTTAATGATGTGGACATTGTCAACAGCCAATAGCTCCATCTACTCTATCACCAAACATGAAGTAGCACACCAGGCAGACAGTAATTGGAGGGGACTCCAGGGAGGCGCAAGAACGTGAACAAGACTTGTTATATTATACTGTGGATAAGGAGGAGAAACTTGTGGTGTGAACAGGTGTCAGGGTTTAGTTCAGCGTGGATCTGATCCTCCAACCAGCACTTTATTTAGAGAGAAATCTTATTTTTTAAATGGTTCGCTTAGTCGAGATTTTGTTTCTCATTTCATATATTTCATTTATGAGGATCCCTATTAGTTGTAGCCGAAGCAGCAGCTGTAGTTGAGGCGACAAAATCCAAAATGTGTGACTAAAACTCACATCGTCTTTAGATGTGAGAGGGTGTCAGACTTAAGTCTCTTCAATCTGCTTTCCCATTACAACAAATACAACGTTCCAACAATAGTGAACTAACTTGCAGTTTATGTCCAAGCAGTGTAGGGAGGAGAGGCAGAGTTTAAATGTAACCTACAATTCCTGCACAGTGTACCTTTAAACACATGACTTTCCTACCGTCGGCCTCGGCGGCGTGCGTTCCTGCGCACAGGGGAGCTCTCTGGCGTGATGTAGCGCAGCGCCTCCTCATCCTGCCTCTGGATGCGGGAGTTGGGCACCCAGGTCAGAATCAGAGTGGTGCCCAGGCTCTCATCCTTCTCCGTGTGCACGCACAGGTAGCCTGCAGGGGGCGACGTAAAACTAAGGTTAAATTTGAAATAATTACGTTGAGGGGAAAAAAAAACACTCAGGTGACATAAAAGGGAATGACAAAACTTTTTATAAGGAGCCAGCAGCTGCAACCCAAAGACAAACATGAAACCTGAGAGGAGATAAACACACAAAGAGATGATGACACACCCTGTGAGGTGAGGAACAACCTTGCCACCCACACACACACACACACACACACACACACACACACACACACACACACACACACAAATTAAGTATCAAAGGAGATAAGAAATGAAAAATCAGGTAGAAGCTGTTAGTGTTCATACCAGGGTGAGTTAAAATTGTAAACCAGCAACACAGGCCGCTAATGCTCACATTTTTAAAACCACACGGCCACAATCACACGTCCTGTATGCATAAATAATGCATAAATAAGACAAGAAGACCAAGGAGAAGTGTCACTGTGTTACAGCAGCCTCAGTAAAAGGAGGAATACTGCATGTTTGGTTTTACAGAAGTAAAAGTGGAAGCACTATAAAAGCCTGTATAATGCTGACAGCAGGACATCTGGCCAACAGCTGTAAATAAGCCATGTGTTGTCAACTCCTTTTTAATCTTAGCTTTTAGAAAGATCGACCTATATTTTACCATCTTAATAATAAGTGAACTCATTCTACTGTAACTTTAGAGCAAGAGGCCTAGAATTACATTAAACAGTGTCAGCTGTTAAAAGAAATTTGGGAGTATGATCATCAAATTTTATTCCATAGATATTATTTTATTTTGCCCTTTAAACACTTTCTTATTTTTGTTTTTTTATTGGTTTTTGTTTCTTTTTAGAATTATTGGGATACCAATACCAGCATCAGAAATACCACCAATACTTCCTCGATGCTGGATTGGGTATCGACAAATCTATGCATCAATCTGATACAACGCAATTTATGAATAAACCCTTAAGTAGTATCACACCTGCATAAAAACACAGCTTTCCTGGAAGTTAATTCGCCGCTCTAAAACAGTAGCTGGTGCAGAAAGTTGCACTCCGCTGGCAACAAAAGTTAACATGAGCAACGCCATGGGTGGCACGGTGAAGCAGTGGTTAACATTCGCGCCTCACAGCAAGAGGGTTCCTGGTTTGAGTTTGCATGTTCTCCCCATGTCAGCATGGGTTTTCTCTGGGTACTCCAGCTTCCTCCCACAGTCCAAAGACATGCAGGTTTATTGGTGACTCTAAATTGCCCGTAGGTGTGAATGGGAGTGTGAATGGTTGTCTGTCTCTATGTGTCAGCCCTGTGATAGTCTGGCGACCTGTCCAGGGTGTACCCTGCCTCTCACCCAGTGTCAGTTGGCTTTTATATGATGTCTTGATGTTTTTTGTCTCTGTGATTGTAAAGCAGTTTCAGGTCTTGTCTACACATGTACAGATATTTATGTAGACGGATATTTTCCTCCATGTTTTAGCCTCTCGTCCACACACAAACAGAGTTTAAGGTCATTAAAACTATTTATCTGGACTGAAATGCCGAACTCGAGGCTTTAAAACGGGAGTCCACAAACCAATGGGTGATGTCACAGTAGCTACGTCCATTAGTTAGGCAGTCTATGTGCTTCATATAAAAACTTGCCAAGTACAATGTCATTTGCAAACTGAAAAGGATTATTAATTCTGGTTATGTACAAAAAAGACAGAAAAACATGTTTATGGATGGGATGCTGGTGAGGGATTGTCACTGCACTGTGAGCTTCACATTCAGTTCTTTCCTCATTAGTAACTTAGCCTAAAGGAAAGCTGGCCTGACATCTCCATTCACAAAACACAGACACACAGCAGGAAAGATACTTCCAGCATCAGCCTAACCTGGGTGGTGCTCTGCCAGGCCAGGCAGGGGCTCTGCAGGGTGCACACAAACATTATTTTTGGAGAAGATGATCTCGCCATCCAGACCCGAGCGCATCGATGAGCCCCCCGCCCCGGGGTTAAAGGTCAGGAGGTCGGAGGCCTTGGAGGAGGCACGCCGCAGGAGCCGACCCAGAGACATCTCCTCAGGCGCCGGGACACTGGGCCCATCCTCTGAATATTTGGGAGTAGACAGGGGAGTTTCAGGCAGGGGAGGAAGGGAGGTCAGTCCAGGATAAGAACAGCACGGGAGTGTTACAGAGCAGGGAGAGACAAGAGCGGGGAGAAAAAAAAGGAGACATGACAGTCAGGTATATATTTTTGGGACAGTGAGACACACCTTGGCACTAGAGGTATTTTTACACTATAGGACCTCACCTACACTTCACCTCCCCTGTCACATGTGTCCCTGTATTTACTGTAGTGTCCTCTCTGCAGCACATAGTCCCGCAATCCCCTCTCCCCTCTGTACTTGTTCAGCATTTCCCTGAGCCACATTTTCTTTGCCAACGCCTCCACCTGCTAACACAAACACATTCACAGGATCTGTGGATACTGTACTGGTAGTGTGTAACCAAACGCGTCCCACCTTCTGTAAACAACACACACACACACACACACAGCAGTGTGTACACACACAAAGACATGTGCAAACACACTTCACTCCATCCGTGTGAAATTCCAAGCAGTTATCAGCAGCCAACAGATGTCATTGACAGCAGCACTGAACTGGGATCAGCATGTCACGGTACCAGAGTTTAACTTGTCTGCTTCAGGAAGAAAGTCTCGTGTGATGTCGAGCAAAGTAAAAAGTAACACAGCTCTTTTGATGCAGCAGCACAGTGTGTTGTTGAGGGCTTTTCTCTTTGAAAAGGCTTGAAGGGAATCTTACTTTTCAGCCTCAAAGAGCACTAAAAGCAAAAAAAAAAGGCAGACTTTTTGATCACCTCACACAGAACTCCTTTCATTTCCTTTCTCTCAGCTTCCACATGTGTTTGTTTGGACCCGCTTCATGTGTGTAACCTTGTTTTCTTGTTGGCTGAACACTGACATGTACTCCCCACTTCATCTGAGGAATGTTCCCTCCTTTTTCCTCAGAGGGCATGTTTACCTCTGCCTGATTAAGCAGGCACCCCGCTTCCTGATGCCAGGACTCAGACAGGAAGTCTGCTGGCACAAAACCGAGGCATGACCTGGGAGAGGAGGCTTACTGTAGGCCATCATTTGGTTTACATTTAAAAACATTAGGGGGGTGTTTTATTGGCCAGAGTTTTACCATTTGCACAGTACATCTTGTAAATAAAGCTGCTGTTTCTTGCAGATGTCAATAACGTTGGGCTGCAACCAAGTTATTTTCATCTTTGTTTTATTAATGAATTAGTTGTTAGGTCAATGAACAGGGTTCCTACAGCTTAAGGCAAGTTAGATTTGAGAATTTTTAAGACTTTTTTTATGTCACTCTAAATGGAATTTAAGAATAATTTTACAATAATCAACATTTAAAAAGAAAAAAAAAATAACTGTAACATTAAAAATGTTTTTTTTTTTTGTTCCAGTGGAAAAAAGTTTGATAATCAGCTTCAAATGCTGATTTTCCGGGCTCGGTGTTGACGAGGGTAGAACAGATTTGGGAAATCTTGTGTTTTCCACTGCTTTGATTCCCAACGGGCCAAGTCTGAAAAACATTTTGCATCACATACACAGAGCCTTGTATGCACTGCCCACTACCCACAACTACAAAGTCTGAGAGCCCATGGTGATGTTTTAACATGTCTACAATCCCAAAATATTCAAATGTACTTAATATAACCAAACTAAAATGGAAAATTGTCACATTTAATAAGCTGGAGCCAGAAAATGTGTTGCACTTTTACTTGATCAATGACTGAAACAATTGATCAAAATTCAAATAAAAAAAAAGTTCTGTTACATTTTCTGATTTTATATGTTTTCAGACTTTAAATTTTTGGAGAGAAGTCTGAAATCATGATAATCTAAAAACAAGCAGACAAAGTATTTGCTTGCCAGGTTATCATTCCTCTATCAACAAGCCACGACATTAGAGTACCACTCATTATTCACGCTATTTGCATGATAACTGCTTTAAATAGAAGTACACTGATCCACTTGTAAATAAGCCAAAGTGGACTAACGAAGTGTCTGCTTATTCTGACTCTACATTCCTGCAAGACAATGTGAAAAACATGCTAACTGAACATAATGACAGCCTGGGATCTTAAACATGACACACAGCTGTTTCCAGCCTCATAACAGCGATGACACTATTCACTGCTGCGCTGCTGTCCAGTGGTTATTTTGGTCTGTGTGTGATTGCAGGGCCACTCGGGTCAGTTTGATAGCACTCGTTCAGTCTACTCCTCTCTTCTCGCTCCATCTTTTATGCTGTCAACACCTCTGTGTGCTCACACACCGCCTCTCCCCCCTGACCTTTCACTGTTTTATCAAATGATTCACATCCTTGGGACATCCTAAACTCCAGTCTCTAACACGTCACATTTTTAACAGATTGCCTTCCAAAAAGAAAACTTGAAACTTACGCCATGGAAGTTCAGCTGCGAGTACAGAAGCCACCAGAGTCTCAGCTTCTCACCTCTGGGCTACTTTAATTAAGTTGTCACACTGACATTTGAATAGAGGAGCCATTACTGAAAACCCCCTTTGCATCTGTGCTGTATAGTAACGTGCCTGGGGCAGCTGAAAGGAGACCAGCCACAGAGAAGCCTGAAAAACCAGGTTCTTGTGGATTCTGCAACGGCTGGGTAAGTTATGAGGAAACTTTTTGGGTGACTCACTGAGAGTGTGGGAAGCATGCGCGACATAGTAAGGAGGAAAAGTGTTAAAGCGAGTTTCATGAAAGAAATACACTGTGTAACCTAAAATGTAAATACACCAATGTGAACAGGTGGCATACTTTTTCAAAACGGGGTATTAAATACAGAGCAACTGCCAGCTGATATTGTGTGATGCAACTTTGGCTTTTATTTGATGATTTTAATAAAGAAACAAAGGTGATAAAAATACTCTGTTCTGGATAACGTGTGAAAGAGCGCTTAAAGTTGTTGCCTTATCTGCACTCATAAAACTTACTAACACATAATGGGTGGATCTGCAAGGCGGTTGTATCAGCTGATAATATCTTATCTCATATATACTGACATCAGCATACTGTATTAGTCAACTGATGCGTAAAAGGGCTGGGAGAAAAAAATCGATACAGCATATAGTGTAATATTTAATGCAGCAATACTGTATCAATACAAGGACACCAAGAATTATTTTTTATTGCATAAATTATTAATATTACAACTACAACTCTACGTTTTGGTGGCCTACTAGCATAATAGAATCAATTGCTTTTTCAGTCTTAACACATTTTGCTGCAATAAAAATGACTGACTTCAGAAACTTTACATTCAAAACATTATCTTATTAGCTAAAATAGACGTTCACAAAGTTCTCCTTTACGGACATAATTTGCCGTTGAAAAAAGGTAAAAAGAAAATCGCAATATATGTTATCGCAATCCTCAGCACATCACATAACTTAAGTATTGTGATAATATCGTATCACGGGGCCTCTGGTGATTCCCACTGCTAACAGGCTACAGGAAATTGCAGTACAGAAATGCAAAAGATCCTTGAAATAGTTTAGAAACAGTAAAGCCGTGAAATAAATTGCCTACCAGAGCACTGACAAGTTCACTTTATGAAATGTCCTGCTCAGTAAATACCGTGAGGGACCCTTATAAAAATGAATTGTTTATGGAAATTTAAAGGTCCAGTGTGTAGGATTTAGGGGGATATATTGGCAGAAATGGAATATAATGTAATAACTATGTTTTCTTTAGTGTATATTCACGTGAAAATAAGAATCGCTGTGTTTTCGTTACGTGAGAATGAGGTGTTTTTACATAAGGTGATCACCATGCTGCACTGCCATGTTTCTACAGTAGCCCAGAACAGACAAACCAAACACTGGCTCAAGATAGGAACCTTCGCCTATTCGCATTTTTGCTTTGGCATCCGCAGTTAGCAGCCGCTCCGTGAGGAAAAACACTGATTCTAATGTGAAACTGCTTTACTCAGTGTTTTTAAATCACCAGGTCTGTTTGTTTTGGAGAAGAAGCGACCTCTGCGGTACAGAGCATAGACAAATGTCACTTTCAGTTCAGCTCTCTGTCGGGAAGGGCTGTCTGTTTCAAAAGTACCGAGCATATGACTGGATAAAGAACACTTACAATATACTGTTGTTGAGCACAGTTGCAGTCTGCAATCCTCTAGATGTTATCAAATCGCCCTAAATCTTACACACTGTTTCTTTAAGTCTGATGTAGTTTCAAACTTCACTTCACTGAAAAGTGCTTTTAATAATATTCCACCTCTTTTATATATGTAGTAGAAAGGATGCATTAAAAACTCCCACACAATAATGCAATCCACAAAATACACACAAACACTACAAACTACAGCCTCAAAATGACCATAGAGTTGACAGATAGTATTACTAGAGCCTCACACAGTGACTAAGGGACTGCTTGTTATTTATGACAGTGGAGAGGACAGTGCAAAAAAGGGAGAAGTATGTTAAATTAATTTTAAGCACTGGGGAGGGGCTTATATTTTTTCTTCTGACTTAAGGGAGTTGGCATATAACTTTAAATGGCTTTACAAGCGGACCAGATAAAATGCCTTGTGCAAGAAAGCTGCTCTTGATTGGTCAGAATTTCAATGCGGGAAACAGGAAGCAAACAAAACGTTGAAGAAGAGTTCACTTGCAAGATAAATGTGACACTTTCTAATGTCACAATGGAGGGACAACTACGCAGGTTGATTTTAGCGTTGCTCATCGTGGACTATATTGCTGTCATTGTTCATTTTAGTCAAACCATACAGTTTGAAAACGAGGTGCGGCTCCAACTAGAAAACAATGTTTTGATGCATTGGATGTAGAGTTGTACCGATACCGATACCAGTATCGGAAATGCCTCCGATACTGCCTAAAATGCGGTGTCGGGTATTGGCAAGTACAGCCTATGACCAATCCGATACCACGTAATGCCTCACGTCATTACGCATACACACGCTACAGGCAAACGAAATGGAAACGGAGCAGAGTTTAAAAAGCATTCTACTGTAGCCTTTAAAATGTCTTTTTTACCAAATTGTGTGGCTGCACTGTGTCTTGATCTGTGTCAACACTGGATAATAAGAATAAAAAAAAGTTTTATGGCATTCATTCTACTATTATGTATTTATTTCTTAATATTTTACATAGAGTTTTAGGAGTTGAGACATACAACAATTCATATCCCATCCATTTTTATTTTACTCGCTGGTATCGGATCAGTACTCGGTATCGGCAGATACCTAAGGTTCAGGGATCGGAATTGGTATCCGGAAGGAAAAAGTGGTATCGGTACATCTCTAATTGGATGTGCTGAATGTGCATATTAAGGCAGTACAGGAAGAGGTGCACATTAATAATCCTCCAGGACTGTAACATGCTCGTGTTTAACCCAAACAAAGTGTCATGTGACTGCAGTTGGTTCGGATCAAGATCGGAAAACGTTCTCACCACAAACGAACCGCACCAGAGTTCATTTGCAACCGGACCAAGACCACCTCTTCAAGAAGGTCTCGGTCCGGTTTTGTTGGTGTGTACGTGAGTGAGACTGCTGTGTTCACACCTGCCCAAACAAACCAAACTTAGGTGGCAAACGAACTTGAGTTCGATTGAACCGAACCAAACAGGGCAGGTGTGAAAGCACATTTAAACATCAAAGGGTAAGTTTTAAAAATCTAACAACTAATTTAACCCTCTGGAGTCCACGGATGTGCCGGTGTGTCCAAATCACATGAGTGATTTAAGATGACGAAGCAGCAAGACGCAGTCTCGCTGTGTAGCCGTTTCAACTTCAAACTATATACCAGTTTTGAATTGTGTTGCTAGGCACATTAAAATCAGACTTAAGATAAATAATTTACGCCATGCTTTTTCCTGAATATTGTTGTTGCGTTTAGTTCAGGAAGAAACCGTAAACATGGGCTATGCTAAGGAAAGTGCTCAAGTTTTTTATGTGTTTTTAGGTCCAATGTGTTAATACGGTATGACGAATTGAAAAAGTAAAGTTACACAGGTGAGGCTGTGCTGAAAAAAAGGACACCAAGTCACTCAGGGACGCTCAAGAAAACATCTGTAGCTTCGGGGAGGGTCCAAAAAAAAAGTCACACCCCAGCCAACCCCTCCTCTGATAAATACAGAACAGTCCCTTAACTAGAACTGAAAGACAAGCCTGATGCAGGTGGCCTCTGGCTGTCCTGACTGGGGGTGAAATGCCTCCATACAGTAACAGCCAGTGTAGCAGAGGCGTGCCATGATGTCGGGGGCTCCATCAGCCACACTGACAGGCAGCATCCATCCGCCTGACAGGAGCAGAGGGGAGGATGGAACATGTCTTTTTGCCACCACAGCACTATTTACACACAGGCCCACACTCATGCATGTGTGTCTTTCTGGCCCGAGCAGCTATCCGTACCGTCTTGAGCATAAATATTTTAGTTTAGCTGCCTACCGGCCGAAACGCTTTGCTAGTTACACTCCACGTTAACGAGCAACTTTAAAGTTTGTTTTAGCTAGCAGGAGGCGACAGGGTGACATTATCCGCTCGCACCGGAGAAATGTGTCCTCCTTGGCTGTTGGCATACACCTGTTTCAGCAGGAGAAATGAATGAAGAGCAGAAACGGGGGCCAAGCGGCTCTCACCTTCAGTCCCGCCGCAGAAGTCTACAGCCCGTGTCGGACATCCATCTCAGCGGGCAGCCGGGGACCGAGCAGCGTGTACCGGCGTCGTTTCACCGCCCTTTTCCCCAAATTTAGCTCAGCTGTTACGGACTGTAGTCTTGTTTGTATCCCTGTGTTTTCCGACAGTGACACCACACGTTTGACTGCTGCTCTTCCCGCAGCAAAAATCACACTTCCGGTTTGGACTTTCAAAGTAAAGTGTTCCATTCGACGACGACGTTGCCGGCCCTTAAGACAATTTATGGCGCTTTAATTTCTTCAACTGAACTCATCTTACTTCCTTTAATTACTTGATCGTGTGTCTAACTTGACTCATCAGCTCAAGACCAATCCCCCAAATTCTGCTGCTTCCGGAACGTCAAAGGCTTTTTCTGTCATACAAACCGGGAATTTTAGATTTCAAATTGATAACACGGATTGACATCAAGGCATGAATGCACTTAAAGATATAAAGAAATCTATTTTACATCAATCAAAGTCATCATCAGACCCAGCCTACCTTAAAAATCTGACCCTCTTTCATCACAAGTGACGTTTTAAAGGTCACGGGCAGAAGCTTGCATGCAGTTGGTCCATCATCAGGACCAGAGCTGGAGTCAGAGCATCTGCTCACACTGCTGCTGGACGCTTAAAACCTGCTTTACTAATAAATCACATATCTCCTTCTTAAGTTATTACCACACAATTTACTGCCTGCACACTATAAATTGAGTTGTTTTGAATTTGTTGTAAAATTGGCTTGGGGATAGATTAAAAGAAAAAGAAATAATACCTTGTACAATTCACACTCATCCCCTGAAAACCCTTTGATGACGCTCAAGTGAATACAACAGCAGTGTCCTTCATAACACATAAGACATAAGACTTTCATGTGTATTATGAGGATAAAAACTAATGGCACAAGTTGGTGTAATGGATTTCATTTGTGAAATGGCATCACACAGTATCTGAGGAGAATCATAGCAAACAATAAAGAAATAAAACCTTCTGATGAGCGCTCAAATGCAGTGCTTCAGACAATTGTGTTTTTTATTCACTCTTTATTTATTAACATATACAAACATTATTTAAAAAAATACACACATCACATTGTTTTTCTTTAGTCTGGCATTTAGCAGCAAATGTTACCTGAAGAAAACCTGATTCACATTTTCAAAAACCTGCGTACAAACTTCTACTTCCCAGTTTGGACAAAAAGGCAGAGCAAGAAGAAGGAGTGTCTTTGAGCTATGGGTGGCTGGGACTGCTGAAGGAAATGAGCCGGTGTCAGTGCAGAAAAATGCGTCTGATCTTTTTAGCAGCAGTGAAAAAAATGCAAAGGCTTGCTATGATTCTTGGGTAATGAAGTTCAGTGCATCAGAGAGCCCACTGGACCGTGAACACCTCTGACATGGGCAAGGCCAGGCTGGTCACTGTCAAAACCTGTGGGAAGAGAGAGACGTTTATATTCTTTGGCACAAAGACAGCGGGCAGTAGACGTGATGAGTACAAAGAGAGAACACACGGCAAATACATACAAAGGAGGAAACAGACAGGCTTATATGTGGTATGATATTATCTTTCTGAGGAAGACAAACTTAAATGAAGGAGTGCTAAGTCACAAAGAACTCACCTTGGTGTCACTGCGGTACGTAAAATCCCTGACTTTGTCCCCATTGGCTAACACATACAAGGGTGGTGAGGGCACCCCGAACACCTGCAGCCCTCCCAGCACCAGACCATCCAGGGCCCCGTTCAGTCTGACGGGATCACTCACCACCTGAGACTGATGAAGACATTTAGGGACCATTTATGTTTTTGTCTTAATACACAAGGACAAGCTACTGTTGAGGCTTTTCAGCATTTAAAGGGATAGTTCATCCAGAAATCCAAATGACATATTTTGCCTCTTACCTGTAGTGCCATTTATCAGTCAAATTTGTTTTGGTGTGAGTTGTTGAGTGTTGGAGATATCGGCTGTAGAAATGTCTGCCTTCTCTCCAATATAATGGAACAAGATGGCACTCGGCTTGTGGTGCTCAAAGCGCCAAAAAATATATTTGAAAAACTCCTACACCCACTGAACGTATCACCGTGCAGAAGGAAGCGTACATCTACTACTAGCTCACCTAGCACTGCTGAGCTAGCTAACGTTACAGCTCAGCAGAGAAGGATGCCGTTACTGTTTACATTTTGTGCTGTCGCAAGTACAATCCTCTTGTCCATGAGTAGACGCACGCTTCCTCCTGCGCGATGATATGATTGGCGGGTGTAGTTTGGTAGAAAGAAAATAGTTACTACATGAAACTGCTCACAACAAGGTCTGTGGATAATCTTGAGTAACCAGTTCATGATTTCTGGAAAGAGACGTTGTTGTTGAGTTTTTCAAATGTATTTTTTTTTGGCACTTTGAGCACCACAACCTGAGTGCCATCTAGTTTTATTATAGTAGAGAGAAGGCAGACATCTCTGCAGCTGATATCTCCAACACCTGGCACCTCACAACAAAACGATCTAGATTGATTAACAGCACTACAGGTGAGAGGCATAATGTGTATTTTTAGTTTGGGGTTGAACTGTCCCTTTAAACAAAACTGAATCATCCAGTAAAGACACTTTTGAATCAAGTAGTAGTGCAGTAAAATGCAAAACACCACCTCATCAGCGTTCCCAATGCAAATACCACTCGTCTCCTCCCTACCTGTCCAGCAATGAAGATAATGTAACAATAATTTCCCATTTCAAAGGTGTCCAGACTGTCCCCGTCATCCCAGAACAAGTCGCCCCAGGCCCAGCCGCCCGCTGACAGAGCCACCGTCAAGAAGAAAGGGTTCCTGCGTGAGGCTGCGGTTGTCAAAGCAGGTTCCTTCACAACAAAAGGCAGATCAAAGAAAACATGATGAAATGATACAAAATGCACTCCTCTCTTCTAAGTGTTTTGGCTTGTTTTCAGCTTTAAGACGTCAGTTAGGATGTCATGACAGTTATAGTTCAACACAACATCTGATCATGCACGTCCATGACACAGCCATGTTATTGATATCTAAGGTTACTGCTTAAATAAAGGGGTAACAAGTGTGCTTGCAAATATACTAATGTCCATTAAAAATGATTTTCTGCCACCGGGCAAAATAATGAATGAACAGTGGCAGAAAAAATGATTGTTAAGCCACTAGAAATTAATCTACAATATATTTTTTTAATATATATTTTTTGGGGCATTTTTTTTTTTTTTTTTTTAGCCTTTAATGGATAGGACAGACAAGTGTGAAAGGGGGAGAGAGAGAGAGGGAGAGGGAGTGACATGCAGCAAAGGGCCACAGGCTGGAGTCAAACCCGGGCCGCTGCGGCAACAGCCTTGGGGCATGGGGCGCCTGCTCTACCACTAAGCCACCAACGCCCCAATTAATCTACAATATAATTTACTGGGCCAAAATTTAAATCATTTGCCAAGGTGCTGCATAGATTATAGTATCAAACAAAGCCTGACACCATGTTCACACTGGACATGAAAGTGTACTGATATGTCAGTTGTTGCTTGGCCATTCACACCAGAATAGCATTACTCCGTGCCAGTCAGCAACGATTCTGCTCCTCTGTTCTTTACTGATCACACATAGAGCTCTGTCTCTGTCTGCCTGTGTGCCTTTGTGTCTGCTTGTCTCTCATGCTCTCAGGCCCTGACAAATATGTGGAATAAGTAAGCACAGGATGCATATTTTATCATTTCTAAGACTCAGATAATTTTTATCATATCTAATAAATGAAGTGGATCAGATGAGAGACAGCCATTCTCTTGCTTTCTCTCTCAAACTACGCAGTGCTGATCAAATATAAACCAAGATTCTTGCGTTGCCTATTTCTCACCTGAAATGTTTCCAGAAACTAATTTTTCGCTCACTGTATAGCTGTAATTAAAGATTGTTTGTCACCAGCAGACCACCATATTGTTTGATGTGTCAAAACTGGCATGCTTGCATTATGTTACCCACCAGTGGGAGAGTTTTTTGGTCCGGTGCAGCGCAGTGTATTCTGGTAATTGTAGGTTTTCTTCGTCTTACACAAAAGCAAATGCGGCAGCCCTTTTTCTCCAGTCTTACAGCATTAATTTCAAAAGTATCTGTGTCTTTCTACTGCATAGACAGCCCATTTTTATAAAAACGTCATATTGAAAAGTGAAAAATGGCCACCAAAAGGAAGCTGGCAGTCCTCCATGAAAATTCGGTACGCTTTTTCAGTGCTTTCACGTCCAGTGTGAACCTGCCATAACAGCACAAACTGATGTACTGCACTAGTGGCAGCAAACTGTAATATCTGAAAGAACACTTATCCAAACACTGGTACACACTGCTTGTTGATTTTACAAAGACCTCCTCAAACATGATTCAGCTAAACAGAAGCAGGAATTATAAGAAGGAACCCTAAGCACTTGATTCACCTGTTTGAATTATGTATTGTTGGTTCCCCCCAATCTTCAAATATTTTATTAATAATTCATCCCCCACATTTTGTCTCCCGCTGAACCAAAAATGACACAGAAAGTGCGAAGATCAGCAGAATGAGCTGCATGTTGGCAGCAGACACCCACCTGCTGGGGGATAATGTGTCCTTCTCTCACATGGACATTGATGGTGTCCAGAGGGGCGGGCAGGAGCAGGTACTGACCCTTACTGTAGAAAGGCTGACCCTAGAGAGCAAAACAGAGATGACCAGAACCCAAAGGGAAATGGGAACACTTCAGTCATGCGTTACCACAGAAAGTATCAAACATGGTGACTCAAATATCATTGAAGTTTGCCATGAACTTTGGTTTAAAGCTTATATATGCCAGTGGTGCTGTGATACTATGATATAGGGTTGAGCGACTCACATTGTGTAGGCTGTACCAAGTGCCAGGGGGCAGGTAAGCAGCCAGCTCTACTGCCCCTTGCTCTAACACTGGGCTAATGAGGAGTGAACTCCCCCACAGGAACTGTCGGTCTATGGTCTGACAGTTAGGGTCAGCAGGAAACCTAAGAGGGAAGGACAGATGAATGTTAAGGAAAGTGAAGCATGTGTTGTCCAAATCATTTCATTTATATGGGACTATAGAGGAGAGAGAGGACGGGACACATACTCCATGAAGAGAGGTCTGGCCACAGTGTCAGCAGATGTGTGTGCATGATGAAAGAGTGTGTAGAGGAACGGGAGGAGGGAGTAACGAAGGTTCAGTGCACTCCGCATGGCTGCCTGGGCCTTCCGTCCAAACACATAGGGCTCCTGAGGCTGAGGGACACATTGAAACACACAGACAATGACGGGATATAGAGTTACCTCAATTCATAATACATGAAACAGATGGACTGCTCTAGACGCAGTGGAAAAACAAAGGGCAGACACCCTACATGCTAAAAACAAATGACTCAGTGAATCACACAGGTTAGCAAACGGATACAACTGTACAATTACACAGACAAACACACAAACAGTGTCTCTGTCTCACAGTGTTCAGGTTGTCATTGTGGTTTCTCATGAATGGGTAGAAGGCCCCGAGCTGCATCCAGCGCACACACAGTTCCTCAGTGGTGTTGCCTTCAAAGCCACAGATGTCTGCCCCCACCAGGGGAACACCGAACAGGTTAAACTGCAGCACCGCTAGGAGGGGTACAGGTGCAAAAGGTCAGTCTGAAACTATTAAATGATCTACCGTAAAATTCGGAATATAAGTCGCAGTCTATTTTTTAAGGTCTCAAACAGGGAAAACAAGGTTTTATATTATATTTGTTAATAAAAACGTTATACAAGTTATTCCTACACTGTTTCCTTTATTTTTTAATTTGAAACACATTCAAAACACAATAACCTCTTAAGCAGCTTTGGTTACTTTTCATATTGCAATTTTCCAAACAAACTCTTCAGGAAATAAAATTATAACAACATCTGAGCCATAAAAATGAGTTTAAATTAATGTTAAACTTCTTTTTTTTTTTTTTTTCTCATGCATGTCTCTGTGACAATATGGCGGCTTGTTCACTGGCCAGCTATGATGTCCGTCACAAATCTTTAGCTACGTAGCGCCATCTTGTGGGTCAAATTACCTATGTCAGCATTTACCTTGGTCTATAGGTTGCACCAGTCTATAACCCGCACCAACTTTTTAGATGAAAAAAAAAGGGAAAAAAAGTGCGACTTATACACCGAATTTTACGGTAATTGGTCAAAGTGTGGTCTCTGGCCAATATCCCATTGAATATTCACATGCATTCAGACGTCTGTGACAATGTTTGAACATATAGAACAGCACAGAATTAACTTTTCAGAAGCTAAAGCTCCTCACCTGGGATGGAGAATCGAAGCTGCTCCCAGTCGCTCCTGACGTCTCCAGTCCACACTCCAGAGAAGCGTCCGATGCCAGGGAAAGAGGAGCGAGACAGGACGAAGGGTCTCTTCTCTCGTACTTTCACAAGAGCACTGTGGATGGCAACCGACCCCGGGATGTAAACAGTACACAGAGCAAATAACAATAAAAGAACAACTTGGTCAATATATGCTGTATACTCAACTCAAAATTTAAACTGTTCTCAAAGACGGTCTGTACTTCTACATCTTTTACAATTTTAAAACACCCAATAAACACACTGGCAACGACACAAGAGCAATTTAAATTTCAATGAGCTGAACCATTTCTTAATACCACTACTTAATACCACTACTTACACTAAGCTACGCTAAGCTTTTAAGCTTGACAGGAAGGTAAAAACATGCATGACAACCTTGTCAAAAGACTTTTTTTCTTACAATAGTGTGTTATCACTGTGCTGTAGCGCTGATGGTTTTCATAAAATAGATGCTAATTGCTAACAAATCATTACTTAATTTTATTCTGCTACTCCCACTGAAATAACACTACCCCTGCAAAACTAGCTCTGCAAACTGCATGTGATCAGTGCATGGTCTAACCCACTGGTTCCCAACTTGGGGGTCCCGACCCCTTCTAGGGGTCGCCAACGCTTCACAGTGGTTGACAAAGCCTTCTTGATTTTAAAGGGTGTAAGAAAACAGGTCTGTATCTGAGCATTTCATTCATTTCTGTGGCAAAATTAAATGAAATTGCTATCTTTAAAGTTTAGGATATGATTCAAGATATAAACTGGGAGGAGAAAACTGAGTTTGACCAAAAAAAAGAAGCTTAATTATATATGATCGATAAAACTTAAAGAAATTGCAATGTGCAAAATTCACGAGAAATAATCTGCTTGACATTCACTGAATTTGCTCGTTTGACACAAACTTCCTGCAGTTATTGCACACACTATTTGGGTTAACTGTACAGTTTATTAGCTGTTATGTACTGTTATTGTTGTGAACTGAATATAAAATATGTCACTTAGTCGGACTAAATGACAGAAAAAAGGGTCCCCTACGGAAGAAGATTGAGAACCACTGGTCTAACCTGTGCGTGGCATAGGCTTCTGTCAGTCCGTACATATTGTGCAGGTTGTAGTGAGTGGACAGCTTCTGTTGAGCCGACATGCAAAGAGTTCCCGAGTTCAACTGGCCTCCAACCACCCCTGTTAATGAGACAGTCAGAGAGACACACAGGCTTCAAACGTATGCAATTTATGTAGCAATGAATAGATCAGTTATGCATTTATAGTCATTTACACAGCATCTTGCACAATAGCCACATATGTGCTTTCATGTGTGGACCAACTATAAATGTAAAACCAATAATGTTTGTATGCCTAGTAATGCATGACACTGAATCAAGCACTTACTGGGCGTGTAGGGCGGGTGCTCAAGATCATTGTCAGGACAGCCCTCCACTGAGCCCTGCACAAAACTGGCTGGTTCATTCATATCCTGGGTGAAGCATGGCAGAATAACAACAGAGGATAAGTTATTCTATGTGTGGTTTTTAGGTGAACACAACACAACCTCTCATGTGCATGAAAACCTGACACACCTGATGTCATAGTGTTTGTGTCAGTGGCTAAATGACCTGTGCTCTGTGTGGGTGTCAATACTCACAATCCACAGACCGTCCACAGGAACTTTAGAATGAAAATCTCTGATGCAGTCCTCCCACCAGCGTCTGGTCTCTGGGTTGGTGAAGTCAGGGAAGGCTGTTGGGCCCGGCCAAACCTAGACACACAGTATGGAAGTGTGCAAAATGTGCATGACGTACACACAACACAATGGGACAACACAACACATGGCAGAAAAAGAAGGCTAACCTTCCCTATCAGTATGTGTCCTGTGGCATTTTTAATAAAGACGTCTCGTTTCAGTCCATCATCAAAAGGCGAGTAAGTTCCAGGAGGGCTGGTGCTGCTGATCCCCGGGTCCTTACACAGAAGCAGGAGAGTGCCACTCAGTCACAAGTTAAGAGAGTTTTGCTGCCATCTACTGCTCATTTAGAGAATTACAACATCTTAGACCCAACTAAAACAACTGACAGTTCAATCAGCATCATCAGTCGGAGAGGTCTTTTAAACTTAAAGATGTCGCACCAGGATAAGGATGTACTTCATGCCTCCCTTATGGAATTCTTCCACCATCTCTGGGAGGTCCCCGAATCGCCAGGGGTCAAAGGTGAACACCCTGCGCTTATTTGCATAGTCCAGATCATTCCACTGCACATCCTGGTGAGGGAAAAAGTAAAATAATCTCAACTGGATGTCAGTATTGTCCACTGCTGATGACAGCTGAGGATGTCTCAGAAAATTTTCACATCAGTGAATACTAGTTGGACTTCTGTCAAAATTAATACTGGGAATTTTCACACATTGACTGATTTCTTAATATAGTAAAATTTGCACATAATAAATGCACATATGTGAGAAAAAAAAATTCTGTAAGCTGCTACTTAAATTTTACAGAGCTTTGTGAGTGCTTTGTTTACCATGGGGAATTTTGCATCGTGCATGCGCTGTGCCACACGCCGGGTTGTCTTAGTTGTCGTGTAACCCCAGCGACACAGATGAAAGCCCAACGACCAATAGGGAGGCATCATGGGATACCCTGGGGATAGATGAATGGCAACAGGGAAACGCATCAGGTTGCCGCGGCACTCCTTAAAATATACAGCACACACAGCGACAAGCTTTTACAGGTTACAGAATGTCATCGCTGCTAAGACGTACCAATGACCTGGAGGTACTGTCGTATTACGCTGTGAGGGTCAGGACCCAAGAAAACGTACAGGTCCAGGACTCCACCGATCGCCACCCAGGTGAGAGCAGGGGTCGGCTGCAATGTCACCTCTGCAGAGACATTTGGAAAGGCATTAAGAAAAAATAAGCATTCTCATATGCTAGTTAAAATCATTCTGTAATGAAAATAATGACAAAAATTACACCGGGATGCTGAGTGTGTCTTATTGGAAAGTATAGCCTGGTACCGATTGCATTGCTGTTGAGAAGGAAAACTCCATGTGCCAAGCCGTCATCCTCCTGTACTATGTAGAATGGGTGGGAGCCGTAGAGGTTAGCATCAGCCTGTAGAGAAAGACAAGCGTTAACATTTAGACTTGAACACACAACAGGAAAGAGGTAGAAATGACCAAAATGTGACTGTTCTGCAGATACAGCTTGATTAGCAAAGTACCCCAGACATCCCTCTCCCCAGCAACGCTCCTGCTGGACCCCAAGGCGTTCCCAGATCAGATGAGATACAGTATGTAATTCCTGCAGCGTGTTCTGGGTCTACCCCTGGGCCTCCTACCAGGGGGACGTGCCTGAAACCCCTCTAACAGGAGGCACCCGGTTTGGCATCCTGATCAGATGCTCGAACCACCTCAACGGACACCTTTCGACGCAAAGGAGCAGCGGCTCTTCTCCGAGCTGCCTCTGGATGTCTGACAACATCTAAGCTTGGGTGCAGATGTTGTCGATTTTTCCCCAATTTTAGATCAGTTTCCTGCTGGAACGTCTTGGGTTGTGCTTGGAGGATTTTAATGGTGATTTTTCACAGTAAAAAGTGCCACTTTTCTCTGTTACAGTCATTCTCCTGGCTAAAAAGATGGTACAGAGACGCCGGAAAACAGAAGACCCGGAAATGCTGACCAATCGGAGCAGATTTTCAGGGGGGAGTGTTTCAGACAGAGGGTGAATACAGGTGTTCCAGCACAGACAGTTTGAGGAAAATAAAATGTTTGAACATTAAAGCATGTAAACATGTTCTAGTAGAAACCTTAAATACAACTATGAACTTAAAAAAGGAGTACGAGTTTTAAATTTTGATTTATGTAGGCTTTGAAGACTGGAAGAGGTTAAACTATCCATTTCATCAAGACAGAGAAACATAAACAATTTGCGCAGCATGACCCTTCTGATTTTCCCTTTAGAGGGGTTCTGAAACTGAGGTTGGGAGCAACTGCAATAGACTCACATGTGGCGCCGTGTCTCGGTTCCACAGTGTCAGAGAAGTCCAGTTAAGGTCCAGGAGGAGGGAGGTGTAATGCTCCCCAAGGCCAGACACAAGGGGAGAGGCCAGTGCGGTGGACAGCTGCAGGTACTGGTCAGCAAACAGCAGCGGAGCTACCGTGGTATTCACACTGGACAGGCGGGACACAGAGAACAAACAATGATGCACTTAATGATGATCATGATTAAGACAATCATCACACCACCGGTCATTTTGCACAGTTGTGTTATCCGTGACTAATAAGATAAAATCAGACAAGAGAAATGTTCGTGCTCCAGATGCTCAGTATAAAAATGAAATAAATACTGTATATGTCTTTGCCTATATTTTTGTATTAATGCATTATTGCACCTGAACTTTTATCGATGGACGGCACAAGCTGACTAAATACGAGTCAGTACATGTCAGATATTGATGGACATAGGTAAGACTATATAGATGCCATCCATATAATACATCCTATATAGACTAAAACCGAGACGAACTACTCACATCACCCTTCCATTAGATTTTCGCCGCACTATGAGGCCAAATGGGTCATACTGGTATTCAGTGGTGTAGAGGGCTTCTTGGGTGTCAGCTTTGCTCTCAGGAACACCAGCTGGGAGTTTCACTTCGTATCGCTGAGACGATGGGTCCTTTAACTTTAGAGAAAACAAGCATCAATTTTTTAACCAGCACTCGCAAAGCACACCTAATAAACAGTGTTTACAGAGCAGTAAGTGTGATCTTATACATATGATTTTTAGTGAGTCACTCACACATATCTTCAAACAAAACCACTGCAAAACCCCAGCAAGTTTCACATTAAGATATTCAGATCTTCATTTTCTACATGAACATAATAAATCACTGAGAAAGATGTTTACTGGAGAAATCCAAGTATATACTAATTAAAGACTCCATCATAACCTGTTTCCTAGGCTTTTGTGACAAAGTTAGCAAATGTAAATCAGCATCAAACATCCATTACAAATGTTTGATTATCTGTACACCATGATATTTCATGTTTCTGTTGAGCCGTTTCATGGATAATAAACTCTCTTAAATCATCATAATATGTACAACACAAAAGACATTAGGACTCGCTGTCCACCTCTCCAAAATCACACAGCTCACGCAATCTGTTTTCCTTCCAGATATTTTTGAATCTGCCAACCTAAATAGTGAGACGAAGACATACACTCACCAGCCACTTTATTAGGTATACCTGTTCAACTGCTTGTTAACGCAAATAGCTAATTAGCCAATCACGTGGCAGCAACTCAATGCATTTAGGCATGTAGACATGGTCAAGATAACCCGCTGAAGTTCAAACCGAGCATCATGATGGGGAAGAAAGGTGATTAAAGTGATTTTGAACGTGTCTGAGTATTTCAGAAACTGCTGATCTACTGGGATTTTCACGTGCACCCATGTCTAGGGTTTACAGAGGATGGTCCAAAAAAGAGACAATACCCAGTGAGCTGTCTTGTTGATGCCAGAGGTCAGAGGAGAATGGCCAGACTGGTTCAAGATGATAGAAAGACAACAGTAACTCAAATAAACACTGGTTACAACCAAGGTCTGCAGAAGACCATCTCTGAACCAACAACACGTCCAACCTTGAAGCAGATGGGCTACAGCAGCAGAAAACCACACCAGGTGCCACTCCTGTCAGCTAACAACAGGAAACCATGCACCATGTCACAAAGCTCAAATCATCTCAACATGACAATGAGTTCACTGTACTCCAGTGGCCTCCACAGTCACCAGATCTCAGTCCAATAGAACACCTTTGGGATGTGGTGGAACGGGAGATTCACATCATGGATGTGCAGCCGACAAATCTGCAGCAACTGTGTGATGCTATCATGTCAATGTGGACCAAAATCTCTGGGGAATGTTTCCATCACCTTGTTGAATCTATGCCACCAAGAATTGAGTCAGCTCTGAAGACAAAAGGGGTCAGACCCAGTACTGGCAAGGTGTACCTAATAAAGTGCCCGCTGAGTGTGTTTTGCTCTTGCAATACATTTCCCCTTAAAACTGCATTACAGTCACCCATACTTCATACACAAATCAACAGGTTGCAGTGGAAAAGCAGAGTATTGGGTACTCACAGTGATGTGTAAGCAGCCTGCAGTCTCTTCTATGATTTCTAGGTGCAGAGTGGAGATATCTCTGGGGAGATATGAGGGGGTTGTACGAGTCAGGGTGGCCTCCTGGCCTCGCCTGGTGGGAGTGAGGGGACCCATTTCGTAGCCAGGGTACAAAGTGGGGTAGAAGCACGTAGGTGGTCCTGCAGAGTTAGGCAGTGGGACATAGCAGCACCCCCTCTCCTCACACTCTGCCTGGCTGAGCACCCTGTCCCTGGCACAGTCAAACCTACTCTCTGGAGCCATGGTGCATTTACTGTCTCTGGAAATATCAGTGTCTGTGGAGCTTTTTGGGTGGACAACATTGTTCTGTAGTGATACTGTATTATTAACAAGTCTTTCATGTGCTTTGGTTTTACTTTGCATGACACTGACTGATCTAACCAGTCTGGTCTCATGGTTAGACAAGCACAAACATGTTAGGTTGAGGAGGAGCACGGCTACAGCTACATTAGCCGACAGACCCATAGCCTCGTCAGAGATGCTATGTCAGGTTAAAGGGCATTTAAGGTGAGCTCTGCATAAACATACACTCCTTACAGTGCATATGATGTAAATATTCAATAAAAGAGTACGGTTTACTTACTACAGACAGCCGACATGAACATATAGCTAATGAAGTATCACTTAACGTTACACTCACAGTTTGAACCGTTTTTTTCTGGCTCTGTAGCAGCGTCATAAGTTAGCCGTTAGCTTTCGAGCAGTTCAGTGTCGGAGCTCTTATTTAGCATTTCCTTCCAACCAAGTGGCAGATAAGATATGTCGCAAGGATGAGGGACGAGAAGAGTTTTAGTCGAGAGGAATTTTAGTGAAATAATAAGTCTACAATGTAATAACGTCTGTAAAAGACGGAGCAAAGTGCAGGCTAACATCAAACTAGGGCAAGCATACTAGGACAAAAGTGCTAAAACTTCTGCCGTCACTTCTCCCTCTCCTCTCCTTTTGAGCTTGTTTTGAGTTAACGAAAATAACGTTATTTCAGTCTTAAAACATGGTTCCTTCACAAATGTAGATGGATTTGCATCACAAATTTTGATTTTAATTATATCTACTGGTGATTAAGTCCTAATTCAGAAACATCTGCTTTCACAGATGTTGCAGAAATAGTATGTGCCATTAATTAAACTTGGGGGACATTTTTGATTCTTGTCCTACATGTCTGAAAACACTAATTGCTTACTCATTTTAATTTGTGAAATTTCTAAAAAAAAAAAAAAAAAAAAAAGGTTGTTTTTATTCTTATCTGCACTTAAGATGCATTAATTTCGTACTGACTTAAAATTTTAATCAAGGAAAAAAAATCTACAGACTAAAAAGAGAGCTATTAAAAAACAAGATCCATACTATGATATTTGGTTTCCTGATTAATGGCCACACTAACATCAATATTGTATACATCACACATTAAAATGATGTAATACTTTAGTCGGAATGATCTCTACTGATGATCAAGTCCTAATAGGCCCAATAAAAAATATATTCACGTGATGCAGAAATAGTATCAGCCATCAGCTAATAAAAAAACCACCTGTAAATCTGATGACCAAACAATAATTTAACTGACTTACCTACATTGACAGAAAATTCCCTTTTGTGTTTAGCCATATCAAAGCCACAGCCATGAACCTGGGATACAGTTTTGATTCTTATCATGTCTGAATTCACTGCGAATGGTCACTCACTGTTAGGCATGAATTATCTCAAAATTAGGTTGTTTTCATTCTTATCTGCACTGTCGATGTAGTAATCCCAAACTGACTAACCTAACTTGATGTTCTATCAAAACAAAACCTGGTCTGGTCTAGAATGCTCTAAACTTGAACTAACATCAAACAGCTCCATTTTTGCACAACTTTCAGTGGCTTTATGTGATTTTATAATTATAATACATTCAATAATTAATAATAAAGCACTGACACTTAGGGCCCTTTACCTTTGGAACAACTTAACAGTTGTCATAATTTTACTTCAACTGTAAACACTGCAGAGTTGTAATGTATCATTTAAAAAATACTTGAATTTATGTGCACCGACTTTACTGTTAATAAGTTTTCACATTATTTGGACAGTGTTAATATTATTAATTAAAAAGCTTGATGTGAAGTGTTAGTTTGTGTTTATTTTTAGAGTACAGGCCTAACATGTCTGCCTTATAAAGTCTGCCAGTTGCTGTAAATTCATATCTTCATCCTAACGACCATTACTATCAATTGAACTTTAAAGGTCGATGTAGATTGTTCAAGAAGTTACAACATAACACTGACATTGAAAAAGAAAAGAGTTTATTATATTCAGTGACATGTTTTGCATATATTTAAGAACATTATTGTTTTCAAAAGCATTTAACAAAAGTAAATACAATCAAAAAAGTACAGGTGGGCACTGTAGCCTATCTGGCTTCACTTGTAGTTTCGTATTAAGGACAAGCATGTTTTCATAATTTGTGTAAAGCATATTCAAACACACATCCATTAAATTCCATACTTTGCTACACACATTTTTCTGTTGCACATCATTATGTACACACATTCTTCTCTGACTGTACATTATGTTGCTGTTTAGCTCTTAATACATTTGTTGTTATAACAATGATACAATAGCCATGAAAATAGTTGCGTTTAATTCCATTTCTATTTACAGTGAATCCAGGAAAATGTACATGAGTGAGTAAGCTGTCAATGATCTACTAGAAGCCCAGATGTACACACATGGAAACAAAGTTCATCTTGTGAGCTTTTTTTTCTATCCAGTAGAAGTCTAGTTCTGTTTCTTCAGGATCACACAAAATGTGAGCCAGTTCCAGTTCAATCAGATCACAGATCTACAAACATTCTGATTAAAAAAAATACTACGACAAAAACAGGAAATATATATCTGGATACATAAAAATAGATAAATCTAAACAGGAAATTGAAGGTTGTATTGAGAAGCATTGAGTTGTAGAGTAAAAAGCATTCAGTTTACATTGTTATTACTCTGAGAAACCAGAGTCAGTCATGTCATAGTCCATGTTTCTATACAAAAAAAATCTGGATCGTGATTTCTATGACACTAATGCTGTATTTTTTAGTTCACTTACATATATATACACAAGAGGGGACAATGCAAACTGCAAAATACAAACTGTCATAAGAAGGTACTATGTCTGTGTTTCAGCAAGACGATGTACAGCCATACGTGACGGGATCATTGTTCAAAGACAAACTATTGTTTGAAGGCCTGTGTGTTTTGATTGGATCTTTTTGTAATCTGTTCTTGCTCGTTGTTATGAGGTGGTACTAGGCCCATGTTTCAGCAAGATGACGTACAGCTACATGTGATAGGCTCATTGTTGGGAAACAAACTACCTCCTCACAGTGATGTTGTAGGCAACAGGGCCTCTGAATGTGAACCCCAGGTAGAATGTGATGTTTTCATTACTATGAGGCACTGAAGGAACATGAAGAGGCAAGATATTGAATTTCTTTTTCCGAGGGCCTTCGAGGTACACTACTCCATTTTCAGTCCATCCAGAGACACACTTCAGCATCGTGGCAATCTCAGGCAATTTCCATGCCTCACCTCTAAACCACTTCATGCGTTTCTCAGAGACAGAGAACACCTTTGTGACTGTTTCAAACTTTTTCTTGTGGACAAATTTGTCCAATCCATTCCCATTGCCCAGGAAAAAATGGGTGTAAATCCGTCTTTTCCTCTGAGGAATGTCCTTCATCTTGATCCAGTAGTCTTTTTCCAGGTGTTCAACAGCTGATTGCACTATTTCATACTTGGTTTCTTTCTCAAGGGCTGTGTCATGATCATCAGGCCAGAATAGCAGGGTAAGCAAGAACAGGGCACTTGGTAAACATTTCCTTTTATCAGATGGGAACTGATGACACAGTGCGTGCAGATTTTTGAGAGGAGCTACCTTTTGATTCTGTGGTGACAGGCAGTTCAGAGTAATGTGGGCCACGATGTAATTCACAATATCCCTTTGACCAAATCTGGCCTTGACTGGATTGCTGGGGTAGAGAGAAAGGATGGTCTCTAGGAGAGGTATTGCATCCCTCTGGTCAGTTAGCTTGGAGAGGATGGATGTAATGTTACCTCCACCAAGATGATAGATGATCATGCGTTTTTGGAAAGGAGTCAGATTGTCTGGGACTGCTTGTCCATGTTGTAGAAGTGCAGTAGAGTAAGCTTCACTGAAGTACTTCCCATACTCTGCAGATTTTTTTGCCAACCATGTCAGTGGCTGGCTTATCTGCTCTTCAGGACTTTCAGGGGTCTCCTCTTCATCTGCACCAATGTCTGTCTGGAAGTAGCCGAGGTCTTCTGAAATCCATTCCAAGGTATCTTGCATTGACTTGTGAATTTTTTTCAAACGGTCATGAAATGGTTCCCAGACATG
This sequence comes from Epinephelus fuscoguttatus, assembly GCF_011397635.1. Taxonomy (NCBI): domain Eukaryota; kingdom Metazoa; phylum Chordata; class Actinopteri; order Perciformes; family Serranidae; genus Epinephelus; species Epinephelus fuscoguttatus. Next base: position 25,254,392 of record NC_064770.1, on the reverse strand, counting down.
TTTCACGTCCTCTGGAATGTAATCAGTTAACAGGTACTTCATACACTCTGCATGGCCATTGGCTCTGTTAGCAAACACTTGCGATGATGAGATCAGTTTGAGCAGGCTGCAGCCAACCTCAACTTCAGCAAAAAACCCAGAATTGCTTACATTTTCCATGTTTGCCTCAGCTGCTTTCTCACATTCTTGAAAACACTCCAGGGCTTTCAGCGCAGTCTCCATAGCATCTGCTATATTTTGGGCTGTCTTTGGTACATTGTCATGGTCAATAGCTTTGCATTTAGCTTGGAACCATTTCTTGTAAACCTGCCCTTTTGTGTTGAGTATGTATGGGTTGTTGGGCAGCTGTTTAGCTGCTGTCTCTGCCCAGTGTTTTGCCTCTTCAAACTTCTCATAAGAATAATGAAGACGAGCCAGTTGTTGTGCAAAGAATGCATCTTTATGGAAACGCTGGAATGCTTCCTTGAGTAACTCAATTGCTTTGTCTGGACGGCTCTCCTTTCTACACACATGCTCAATCAGGGGAGAGAAAAGACTGTCATATTTGTCCCCTTTGCTTATTCTGGCTCGCCTTATGAAAAGTGCTCTCAAAAACGACAGATATTCTTCCCTTCCAAATCTGTGCTCAAAAAGCACGTTCTCACAGAGCAAACTCTTTGCCAAACTGCTTTGGGTCTGTTGGTTCCCCAAAAGCTGTTTGAGAATTTCTTCTGCAACGAGTGGGTGGATGATTCTGATTGATTTAATTTGCGTCTTGTCATCTCTCAGGTGCAAGAACACTAGTTTAGCCTGTTCACTGAGAGATTTCTCAAACTCATGCTGGCGAAACCTTTCCAAGTGAAAGGTTAGGGCAAGCAAAGATTCACAATGGGACAGAGAGATGAAAGAGTCTTGAACATAAGTGTTTAGTAGGGCTACATAGAGAATGAGGCGAGTAACAACAGATTGATGGTCAATGCCTTGGAGCAAATGTTCCACAAACTGTTGAACGTATTTCTCATTGAACCCTTCACTCATCAACACAAAGGTCAGGATGAATCGTGGCTCATATTGTTTCTCAAGCACCTGCCGTTTTCCTGCAAACTTCCTCTTCTCTTGATCAGACAGCTCATGAGTGACAGACACATTGTGCAATACCGACTCCTTGCATCTTTTCTCTGGATCATGGGATCGTCTGCAGCTCAACAAAATGAAACACAGGGTTTGATACTGGATTCTTTTCGTGTTAATGGCAACCTCCAGTTCATTCCTGAGATCATCTAGATATTCTTTGTCTGAGTCTTCAATGAGGAGCAGCACAGGGAGACATGTCTGTGGATCTTTTTCTTCATATTCTCTTAGTTCAACTACATGTTGCGCAACAAGAGAAGCTGAGTATGAAGGCTTCACAACTGCGCACCTTAGATCTTTCCTTTGGTTCCACAGCACTTGTCTTGCGACAGTGCTTCCTCCACTTCCTGGATGATGGTAGATGTTTATACTCTTTACTGGAGTTTGATCTGCATTCCATTTCAAAGCATCACTGAGAAGTCTGGAAACCTCATGATAAGCATCTCTTTCAATTACCTCTCCCAAATGCTTGTGCTCAGCAAGCCAGAAATTCAACCAGTTCACTTTCCCACCACGATAGAACTGCTCTTCAATGTTTGCTTTCTCCTCACTGATGAATTCTTCACTTGTTTCATCGCAATGATCAACCGTCAGAATTTCCAGAGAATACATCTGTTCCTCTGCCTGTGTTTCTAGCAGACATGTCCCTTTCACAAAGACTGGCAGGTGTTTGCTGGCATGTGCTTTTACAGGTTGTATTTGCTGCAGAGTTGCATTAACATGACTCATTTTCATCCCAACAACACTGCAATTGTTGACAGTTTCACTCTGTCCACATGAGACCTCTGCAAAGCTTTGCCACTTCTGGAAGTTTTTCTGTGATTCACAGATACAGATGATGTCTTCATGGCCTTCCATGTCTGTGAAAAACTCATAAAAGGTGAGCAAAAGTGGTTTCTCCACTGGTGACGTGAGAAGAAAAATTACCTGGAACGTCCCTTTTGGCAAGATTTGCTTACAGATCAAAGACACAGATTCCCGCAGGATAGTGACTTTTGTCTCAATCCAAGTAATTTCATCACATGGAGTTTCATTTCCTTTGAAGTCAGTACAGCCATTACAAAAGATCCAGCTAGTTTGGTCAAACAAATGCAAGCTGCTTGTGAATTCTTTGATGCTCTTGTCTCCAGATATCCTGTAGCTCTGCAGAGAATGCATGTTTGCAGCGTGATGCTGAAGGTATTTACTGCAAAGACCTGAAATCTTTGAGTCTGGGTCAAAGTCAAACACACAGAATAAGTTCATGTTAAGCAGCCAGTCAATGTTGCAGAGGTCATCAGGGTTGAATTTGTTTGTGACGAGTATGAACCATTTCTCCTTTTCAATGAATTTCTTCCCACTAGTCATTAGCATTTTGAGTTTCCTTCCAAGGTCTTGGCAGAAGTCTGGGGCGCTGAAGAACTGACCTTTCTCTGCTTCTTCTCTTTGGGCATCCCGATCTTTGACTCGCTCGTAAAAATCACTTCGGTCTTTGTCGCTTACTGGCTCTGTTTTTGAACCCACCCTCCGCAGAATCATTTCTTTCTCAAATTCTACTTTGTTGGTTGACTCTTTGAAGTTTGGCAGACGAACCGAATACACCTTGCTCTTAACAATACCTATTGAAGGCACAATGTCAACCTCTACCACATACCTCTTTTCTGTACTTTCTCGATCCATAACCTCAATGAACCTTGGTGGCCGCACACACTGGCGTACATGTTCCTCGTTCGAGGAGAAGCTCCTTTCAATGTAGTCCAAAGCATCTACATAAATGTCTTTCTCTTTTACAGGGATACCAATGATCTCACCATGCACGTATCCTGCATCCTCCTTGCTGTCCATCACACCAAAGTGTATTGTGCCATTTGTTCGGATATTCATACAACCAGCTGCAAATTTAAGGACCTCTTTGGCAAATTTAGCCTGGAGTCTTGTGCGATCCAATTGAGCAGCTGAAGCAAGAGACTTAAACTCATGGCATGGAGATATTAGGTCAAAAGCACCTGATTCAGGTTGCAGGACACTGTGCTTTACATATATGAAATCAATCCCTTCTTGATCAAATGGGCGTGGTCTGCAGTCTTCCTTTGACGTCAACACACTTTGTTCTTGGCCTGTTTGTCTGTCCTTCAAGACATTTGGATCTCTCTGAGGAGTCTGTGCTGAAGGACTTTCAGTTGTTGTAGGAAGACACTGAACTGATTTCTGTTCCAACTCAGTTGTTTTGCCACCGGTGGTCTTTTTCTTCTCTTGAGACTTCTGTTTGGAGCTGATGAGCTCATTTCTCTTTTGAATAATCAAAAGAGCAGGCCCTGATTTCATGCAAATCTTTGACTTCAAAAAGTCCTCATCCAGTGCAAGTAGGATCTGTCCATCTACTTCTTCCTCATAGATCTTTTCTATGTACTGCTCCTTCACTCCAAAAGACCTTAGCCAGGTGCTTACTTGAGATTCAGTCCAACCCTTGGGTGACTGCCCAAGTTCGTCAGCTGTATAGTAAAAAAATAAACACAAAAAACAATATGTCTGATTATTACAACATATTGAAGATTCACCATAGTTCTCTTCCATACTTAAGGCATATTAACAGTTCACAAATTTAGAGATATTTGGTAGTAGCACATGCTGTAATCCCTGACAATATTCTAAATTTTCCATTTTGTCACCCAATCCCATAAAATGTCCAAACTCAACAATGTGTGCTATGAAGTGCTATCTCACTTCACTGGGCTATCTCGGCCCCAAGCCCACTAATTCCTATTGCACACCTACATTTTTACTTTTAAACTTAATTGTTTTTTGGCTTCTTGGGTCAGAGAAATAAGTTGTAAACACAAACTGAAATATAACACAGTGACAGTTTTGGCAAACGGTTGCGTGTTTGCATATCCAGCAGACACAAGCAAACTTCAGCATTCTTTTGGAGTCATGCCTCTGGCCACCCCCAACACCTAGTTGGTGTCTTCCAACTATATCTGGCTCCTCAGCTGCTATATGTTCCATTATGTTCACCAGCTAGTCGCCAACTTTCTATGTCTGTTGTTTAGTGCTGTGCAGGTGGCACACAGGGGTTAATCAAAACCATACTATCAAAGAGTTACTGCTAAAAACAGCTTCAGGTGTTCACGCTTTACTTTGGTTAGCTTAAAATGTTATTAATAAGCTGATGGCACACTAAAATGTAAGTGAATTCCACCAGAGATAAAAACTGATAATTATACCATTATCATATGGTTCTAAGAAAACTCCAACCAATCACTGCATTCGGACCGAATGCCATCATTGGCCGAGCATCCTGTCTGTCTTCCCCACGCGCAGGCCTCCGACTGGACTGACGTAACCACTCGCGATGGCGAAGACTGATGCAGCTTCATCCTGAACTAAAAAGGGACGAGATGGTCCCAGAGTTTCTGCTGGACTGGTATTCTCTAATGTAACATAGGCTATAACATTATACGTGACAACACAGCATCCAGTTGCTAACAGTTAGCCTACTGTAGCCTAATGTTGCCTGATCCTCTGTATTATCTTCCTTGTTTGTTGCCAGTCACCAGTACTATTTAACGTTAGCGTTTACGTTACATTATAAAACTCATCAGTCATCACTGACCCCAGATAAGTTTCAAAACTCCGGGGATGCGTTTGACTTTGCAGGACAGGTAACGTTATCTTTAGTTTGCTTTTAATATAGCAAATAACGTTCTATGACAACACAGCATCCAGTTCCTAATGGCTAACGTTAGCCTACTGTAGCGTAGCCTCTGAAACATTAACGTTATCTTCCTTGTGCGTTTCCACTTACTAGTAACGTTAACGCTACTATCTAGCTCTATCTATCTAACGTTAGCACTGTAACCTTATTCTAAAACTCAGTCATCACGGACTCCGATTGAGTTTTAAAACTCCGGGGTTGCATTTGACTGTTTTGGTTGTAACGTTACACTTGCTCTCATCTTCCGTGTATCTAACGTTACGTTACCAACACCTACGTCTATCATAGACGTAATGAGGAAATAATGGAGGAGGGGGAAGTAGGCCTTTGAAGGGAGGTGGAGTTACAGACGGGAGTTGTGGATGTTCAAATTTTTTCTAAGTGCTGTGTGAAATGCAAGAAAGGCAAGAGTAGCTTTAAGTAGAATTGCAGCATTGGGTGGAAAATGTGGGTTTGTCACCATTACTTTAGCATTGCAAATTGTCATTTAACTCATAAATAATAAAATATGTGTGAGAGTGAGCGCCAGTTAACTAAATACAATGAATTCTGCATAATAACAATTGCTGATTGTAAAGCACCTTTAACTGTAGAAATTTCACTAGTGTGAGCCAATTTCACACATAGCTAAGCAGCTTACCTGAATCTGACAACCTCCTCATCAACCGTTGTGACTTCTTAAACAGAGCATCAATTCATAACTGAGGCATTTCTCAGAGAGAGAATGTTCATCTTTCGACTTCCCGTCAACAAAATGGTAAAAACACACATACAGGTGCTCAGGTGTGCAAAACTGCTCCTCTTTAGGAAGTGGGGGCATGTTATAAAATGCCACACAGTACTCTGATCTCCACACCTATTATGATTGTAGCATTGTGGTAATTTGCTTTGTCCTCTGTCTAGCATGGCACCATGTTATGGCACCCTCTGACTAAACTTATTATACTCAAAATCATAGCCTTCATTGATCATGTATGGCTGGCAAGCTTAGGTCCCTCTCAACCAGAAGTAGGATGACAAATCCAACACAATGGCGACGCCCTGCTGTTACTCCATATAACGTATATCAAAATCTCATATAGAACACTTACCCATGATTTTCTTTCTCCTTTCACCACACTATCAGCCTTGGTGTTTGTTATCATCTTCCATCTGCAAAAACAAACATAAAAAAGTTATACATTCATTCCATTATCATCCTGCATGTATATAGATGAATATGAGGTAAATGAAGCTGGCTCAGAGGTAGATTTATCTCGTCAAACTTTGTGATAAAACTTTAGAACTGGAATCACAGAAAGCTTTACTTCACATTATCTCCTGGTCCAGTCATTGTACTGGGAGAACATGGTGCCAAAAAGTCATGCAAAAAACTGTTAATAAGTGTCTTTTTTTGTGTGCAAATTTTACACATCTCATTGAAATTGCAGTTCCACAGACATTGGATTTCTGAGGCCAATATTTGCTTGCCAACATTTAGCTGATAATGATATGCCAAATATTAGATGACTAATCAACTTTAGTTGAGCTGACTTTGTTGAATCAATAAAGCTTGTTATTTAATACAAACATTTTTTCAGTTGTTAACAGTGCTTGTTACCAAACAGCCTATTTATACACCAAGCAGATACAAAGCCACGTTATTATTTATATAGGGTTAAGTGTCTGGCCTCCCGATCAATGCTAACGTCTCCTTTTCTCCTTTTTGTATTGTGTCCGTATTTTGATATCTGTGTAAAACAAACTGTTTTATAGTTGAAGCATTTATTTTACATTGTTTTGTCATGTTGCTATTTGCTTTTGTAATTTATTAATTCCTTTCTCTTTGAGTTACCTGAAGTTGTATTCACTTCCTGGTTGGAGTCAAGACTATTCAAGAGAAGGCTGAGACATGGGGTCAAACATGGGAGGATTGCACATGCGCAGTAAAATCTGGTCTGCACTTCCTCAAAGGCTCAGTAGATGGCGTGAGACCGCGGAATAAGGGGGTGTTTGTTTCATGGTCAATTTGTATTTTTGGTTACATTTGGGAATTTATGAATGATTTGATAATGTTTGTTTTTGCAACAGAATTTAACTATTATGGCAAAACTGACAGTCTGTGCTCTGGCTTAACAGCAAAATATATTGTGATAATATCTAGTGTAACACTGAAGGGTGATTCTCAGAATCAAAACAAATGACAGCAGCCCTAGTTCTTTACCAGAGGCATTAGTTAAGGTTAGCTACTTTATTAAGGAAGAAAAACAAATTAAAATGATATTGAAAAAAGAGCTTACTGACACATGTTGACATATTCCAGTATTCAAATATTCTCAGTTTCATTATTGTTTTGATGTCACACACCACAAAACACAGGAACAATTGCAGGACAAAAATGATTTATTTTCACACACAAACAGTCACCACATAAATAACAAATGAACTAAAAGTCTGAGGAAGAGCTTTGTGCTGGAAACATCACGCAGCAAAACAAGAGGTATTTGATCTGGCTCCATTTTGTTGGTTCTGGGATATGTGCATGTATGTCATTTTCACAGCTTATTATTGGACTGTCACTGGTGGCCTGCGTTGTGGGTGAGAATAACAGAGGTGCAATTCCGACAACTTCAGACAGCCACCGTCCAAAAGTCCAAGCAGACCGCACCAAGCGCACTCCTTGAACGCCTGAGCGGATCCTGCGCTTTTTATCTAGCGCACCTGCTGTCACCCTCCAGCATCGCAGCTCAAGTTACACTGCGCATGTGCAGTCCCCCCATGTTTGACCCCGTGTCTCAGCCTTCTCTTAAATAGCCTTGGTTGGAGTTGGGCAAAAGATGTTGTTGAGGGCGGAGTCTGGTTTTATCCAGATTGTCATGCCATGGATCAAACCAAGAGCTGTGACATCATGGGGGAGATTAGGGGTTTGTTTGTGTTAGTTTTAATCACTGTCTGTACAAGTTTTCCCTTTTGTGTTTAAGCCAGTCGCTCAGTCCATAGGGACTCGGGTTGGGAATCGGAGGGATACGGATTATCGGATTCAAGTCCCCGTCCGGACCAAATATGGAGCGTGGACTGGTGGCTGGAGAGGTGCCAGTTCACCTCCTGGGCACTGCCAAGGTGCCTTTTAGCAAGGCACTGAACTCCCCCCAACTGCTTGGGGCGCGGTTAATGACAAAAGAGTGAAAAAATGGAATTTCCCCTCAAGGGGATTGATAAAGTATATAAAATCAAATATATGTTGCTCTGGTGTCTCATGATTTTGTAAGGTCTGTTTGTTGAGTTTATGTCTAGTTTTTTTTTTTTTTTTTTGTAGAGTTCTATTTTGTTGAGCTCTTTAAAGGCCCTTTAGTCATTTTGTAAACTGTAAATCTGTGTTCTTTGTGCTGTGACTGCTTGGTCCATGACAATTTAGTAACTTTTTTCAACATAGAAATCTCAAACCACTGCCATCATAGAGGGTAACAGCCCTTAAACACGTCAGGCCCAGGAAATTATTAAGACAACTACTAAACAACTTAGTGAAACATGTATAATTAGGGAAACAGGTCACTGATAACCATGATTTGCTAAGTTGTTTGCCCTGTGTTGTAAAGTTGGTGAAGCTGTTTCTTCATTTGCATGTGATTTCTTTATTTGCACTGCCTGCCTTGAGCTCTCGCAGGGCCACCGTAGAAATCAGCTGTCTGCTGTGGCCAAAAATAAGTTAAGTTTTGGGCCAAAAACCAAAACAATAACTTAAAAGATGATGGTTTTATGGAAAAATCAAATATCATAATATGTTTGAGCAAATACCTGGTGATGGTGCTTTTACAAAATATTTTCACAATGAGATTTACGATACATAATCATCAGTTATGGGGATATAATGACTAAATGGGTAAAGGCACATGACAGAACAGCCTGCTAAGTTCAGAATATTACATCACTTTACTGTAATGCTGCCTTTAACATCAGGAAATTACAACATCCAAAATCTACGACAATAGCTAGTCTCATATCACAGTACTGATATAATAACCCTATGTGTGAGTATTTCCCTAGATGCACTGTAACTGACCTCTCTAACTAATGTATTTGTCATTAAGTAAAACAATAATTAAATAGTTAATGCAACTGATAAGACTTCCTTAGCAGTTGCAATATAGACTAAAAGCAAAACATACTTATATATAAACGTATAAAAAACAAGCATTAATGCAAACCTTTTAATGTTTGCCACTCACTGTTTAGTTTCCTGACAACAGCTGGCACAAAAACCACATTTCCCTGCTTTTTCCTTGTGGGCCCCTCCCAGGATATCTGATATCTGATATCTGACCTGAAACTTCCATAACCTCCATTACACCATGCACATTTGACAGATAGCAATGAGTAGCATATTAGTGTATATCAGATTAGTATGGAGACATATAGGAAATCAGGGAGAGGTCATTTCTTTTTGCTATAGCTATTATGTCAGCACTATGACGGAGCTAAACTATCAAAATAGCCCCAAAAAAACAACGAAAAGGACGAGCAGTGTTCTTACCTCGGATGAACCCTGAGAGGAAGTCAGCCCTTTCTGCTCTGGACTTTTCTTGCAGTCAAAATTTCAGCTGCCGCTACAGAGACACGTCAAATGCAGGACTGCTGTACCCTCACCATGGTTTCTGTATGAAGAGGTTCCGTTTCCCTCTGTAACGCAGCTGGGCTGCACCTACTGCGCCTGCGCAGCTCGCTAAGTTTCGTTTCTGAGGAAATAAAATAGCCTCTACAGTAGTCACAGAGTTCAGCCGAACCGCACTTATGGAAAAAGGGCTTTCTACCAGAAATGAGTGTCTGGGTTAAGGTTAGGAAAAAGTCGTGGATTGGGTTAAAAATTATATATATATCAAAAGCTAAAAACACAAACCAAATTATCTATCAAATACATACCACTGAATGCCACCATACACCGTTAAAGAAATAATTACACATTGCTATATTGGTTGTTAAAGAATATATACATGTACGCTGCAGCAGCATGGTAATGTAACCGACATTATACGTCTAATAACATGTCTGTAGAGGACGCAGCAGAGAATACAGGCTAACATCAAACTAGGGCAAGTATACTAGGACAAAAGGGCTAAAACTTCTGCCGTTACTTCTCCTCCCTACTCCTTTTGAGCTTGTTTTGAGTTAATGATAATAACGTTATTTCAGTCCTGAAACATGTTTCCTTCACTAATGTAGATAGATTTGCATCAGATGCTTTGATCTGAATTATATCTACTGATGATAAAGTCCTAATTCAGAAACATTTGTATTCACATATGTTGCAGAAATAGTATGTGCCATTAACTAGACTATTTGATGAGTCAAACACACTTAATGTGAACACTTGTGAATCTGATGAACACACACTATTTAAACTGAGGTATACACCAAAAACTACATAAAAAAATAAAAATATATCCCTGATATATTTAACCGATATCAAAAACACAACCATTAACTTGGGGACATTTTTGATTCTTGTCCTACATGTCTGAAAACACTAAGTGCTTATTCACTTTAATTTGTGAAATATCTAAAAAATTTGGTTGTTTTTATTCTTATCTGCACTGAAGATGTATTAATTCCGTACTGACTTAAAATTTTAATCAAGGAAATAAAATCTACAGGCTAAAAAGAGAGCTATTAAAAACAAGATCCATACTGTGATATTGTGTTTCCTGATTAATGACCACACTTACATCAATATTTATCAAATACTTTACTTGTTGTCGTATTAAACTTTAAAATTATGTCATACTTTAGTCTGAATGATCTCTACTGATGATCAAGTCCTAATAGTCCTATCCTAAACAAAACAAAAAAGGAAATGGAAAATACATTCACTTCTGTTGCAGAAATAGTATTTGCCACCTGCTAATAAAAACTACCAAAGCCTAAGTCAAGAACACTTAACATGAACACCTGTAAATCTGATGACTTATCATGCCTGAATTCACTGCGAATGCTCACTCACTGTTAGGCATGAAATATCTCAAAATTTGGTTCTTTCCATTCTTATCTGCACTGAAGATGTATTAATCCCACATCGACTTGACGAACTAAACAAAATCTGGTCTGGTTCAGAATGCTCTAAACTTGAACTAAAATCAAAAAGCCCCCGTTTTGCACAACTTTCAGTGGTTTTATGTGTTTTTATAATATATTTGATCATTTTTAAAGCTACATGGTTTAGCTCCAACATATCTAGTAGATAAAATATCCATGTTATTTAGACAGTGTTAATATTATTAATTAAAAAGCTTGATGTGAAGTTTTAATTTGTGTTTATTTTTAGAGTACAGGCCTAACATGTCTGCCATGTAAAGTTTGCCAGTTGCTATAAATTCATATCTTCATCCTAACGACCATTACTATCAAGTGAACTTAAAAGGTCGATGTAGATTGTTCAAGAAGTTACAACATAACACTGACATTGAAATAGAAAAGAGTTTATTATATTCAGTGACATGTTTTGCAAATATTTACGAACACCACTGTTTACAGATTCAAATATTTTTTCATGTTAGTATCAAAAACAACAGCATGGGGCGTCGGTAGCATTGTGGATAGTGCCGGCACCCCATGTACAGAGGCACTGCCTCAATGCAGCCGCTGCGGGCTCGATTCCAGCCTGCAGCCCTTTGCTGCGTGTCTTCCCCCACTCTCTCTCTCTGTCTCTATTTCACACACTGTCCTGTCCATTAAAGGCAAAAAGCCCATATAATAATCTTTTTGGGAAAAAAAAGCATTTAACATAAGTATATATAATCAAAAAAGTACAGGTGAGCACTGTAGCCTGTCTGGCTTCATTTGTGGTTTCATATCAAGGACAAGTAACTTTCCATACTTTGTGTAAAGTATATTTGAACGTACAACCATGAAATTACACATTTTTCTGTTGCACATCATTATGTATACACATTCTTCTCTGACCATACATTATGTTGCTGTTTAGCTCTTGATACATTTGTTGTTATAACAATGATACAATAGCCATGAAAATAGTTGCGTTTAATTCCATTTCTATTTACACTGAATCCAGGAAAATGTACAGGAGTGAGTAAGCTGTCAGTGATCTACTAGAAGCCCAGATGTACACACAGTTCATCTTGTGAGCTTTTTTTTCTATCCAGTAGAAGTCTAGTTCTGTTTCTTCAGGATCACACAAAATGTGAGCCAGTTCCAGTTCAATCAGATCACAGATCTACAAACACTCTGATTAAAAAAATACTACAACAAAAACAGGAAATATATATCTGGATACATAAAAATAGATAAATCTAAACAGGAAATTGAAGGTTGTATTGAGAAGCATTGAGTTGTAGAGTAAGAAATACTCAGTTTACATTGTTATTACTCTGAGAAACCAGTCAGTCATGTCATAGTCCATGTTTCTATACAAAAAAAATCTGGTTTGTGATTTCTATGACACTAATACTGTATTTTTTAGTTCACTTATATATATATATATATATATATATATATATATATATATATATATGTATATATATATATATATATATATATATATATATATATATGTATATATATATACACAAGAGGGGAAAATGCAAACTGCAAAATACAAACTGTCATAAGAAGGCTTGTGTGATTTTGAATTTAATCTCATTGTATTCTGTTCTTGCTCTTGGTAATAAAGTGGTACTATGCCCATGTTTCAGCAAGATGATGTACAGCCATACGTGACGGGATCATTATTCAAAGACAAACTATTGTTTGAAGGCCTGTGTGTTTTGATTGGATCTTTTTGTCATGTGTTCTTTCTCTTGGTAATGAGGTGGTACTAGGCCCATGTTTCAGCAAGATGATGTACAGCCACATGTGACAGGCTCATTGTTGAAAGACAAACTACCTCCTCACAGTGATGTTGTAGGCAACAGGGCCTTTGAATGTGAACCCCAGGTAGAAGCTGATGTTTTCATTACTATGAGGCACTGAAGGAACATGAAGAGGAACCATACTAAACTTCTTTTTCTGAGGGCCTTCAAGGTACACCACTCCATCTTCAGTCCATCCAGAGACACACTTCAGCATCGTGGCAATCTCAGGCTTTTTCCATGCCTCACCTCTAAACCACTTCATGCGTTTCTCAGAGACAGAGAACCCCTTTGTGACTGTTTCAAATTTTTTCTTGTGGACAAATTTGTCCAATCCATTCCCATTGCCCAGGAAAAAATGGGTGTAAATCCTTCTCTTTCTCTGAGGAATGTCCTTCTTCTTGGTCCAGTAGCTTTTATCCAGGTGTTCAACAGCTGATCGCACAATTTCATACTTTGTCTCTTTCTCAAGGGCTGTGTCATGATCATCAGGCCAAAACAGCAGGGTAAGCAAGAACAGGGCACCTGGTAAACATTTCCTTTTATCAGATGGGAACTGACGACAGAGTGCCTGAAGGTCTTTCAGACGAGCTACCTTTTGATTCTGTGGTGACAGGCAGTTCAGAGAAATGTGGGCCACGATGTAATTCACAATATCCCTTTGACCAAATTTGGCCTTGATTGGATTGCTGGGGTAGAGAGAAAGGATGTTCTCTAGAAGACACACTGCATCCCTCTGGTCAGTTAGCTTGGAGAGGATGGATGTGATGTTACCTCCACCAAGATGATAGATGATCATGCGTTTTTGGAAAGGAGTCAGATTCGCTGGGATGGATTGCCTATGTTGTAGAAGTGCAGTAGAGTAAGCTTCACTGAAGTACTTCCCATACTCTGCAGATTTTTTTGCCAACCATGTCAGCGGATGGCTTATCTTCTCTTCAGGTCTTTCAGGGGTCTCCTCTTCATCTTCACCGATGTCTGTTTGGAAGTAGCTGAGGTCTTCTGAAATCCATTCCAAGGCATCTTGCATTGACTTGTGAAGTTTTTTCACACGGCCATGAAATGGTTCCCAGGCATCTTTAACTTCCTCTGGAATGTAATCAGTTAACAGGTACTTCATACACTCCGAGTGGCCGTTGGCTCTGTTTGCAAACACTTGGGTTGAAGAGATCAGTTTGAGCAGGCTGCAGCCAACCTCAACTTCAGAAAAAAAACCTGAGCTGTTAAGGTTTTCCATATCTGCGTTAGCTGCTTTCTCACATTCTTGAAAACACTCCAGGGCTTTCAGCGCAGTCTCCACAGCATCTGCTGTATTTTGAGCTGTCTTTGGTACATTGTCATGGTCAATGGCTTTGCATTTAGCTTGGAACCATTTCCTGTACACCTGCCCTTTTGTGTCAAGGATGTATGAGTTGTTGGGCTGCTGTTTAGCTGCTGTCTCTGCCCAGTGTTTTGCCTCCTCAAACTTCTCATAAGTATAATGAAGACGAGCAAGTTGTTGTGCAAAGAATGGATCTTTATGAAAACACTGGAATGCTTCCTTGAGTAACTCAATTGCTTTGCCTGGGCTTTTCTCCTTTTCACACACATGCTCAATCAGAGGTGAGAAAAAACTATCATATTTGTCCCCTTTGCTTATTCTGGCTCGCCTAATGAAAAGTGCTCTCAGAAATGACAGATATTCGTCCCTTCCAAATCGGTGCTCAAAAAGCACAGTATCACAGAGCAAACTCATTGCCAAACTGCTTTGGGTCTGTTGGTTCCCCAAAAGTTGCTGGAGAATTTCTTCTGCAACGAGTGGGTGGATGATTCTGATTGATTCAATGTGTGTCTTGTCATCTCTCAGGTGCAAGAACACTAGTTTAGCCTGTTCGTTGAGAGATTTCTCAAACTTATGTTGGCGAAACCTTTCCAAGTGAATAGGTAAGGAAAGCCAAGCTTCACAATGGGACTGAGAGATGAAAGAGTCTTGAACATAAGTGTTCAGCAGTGCTACATAGAGAATGAGGTGAGTGACTTTGTCTTCACGGTCAATGCCTTGGAGCAAATGTTTCACAAACTTTTGAACGTATTCCTCATTGAAGCCTTCACTCATCAACACAAAGGTCAGGATGAATTCAGGCTCATATCGTTCTTCAAGTGCCTCTCGTTTTCCAGCAAATTTTCTTTTCTCTTGAACAGATAGTTTGTGAGTGACAGACACATTCTGTAGTGGAGACTCCTTGCATCTTTTCTCTGGATCATGGGATCGTCTGCAGCTCAACAAAATGAAACACAGAGTTCCATACTGGATCCTTTTGGTGTTAATGGCAACCTCCAGTTCATTCCTGAGATCAGCTAGATATTCTTTGTCCGAGTCTTCAATGAGGAGCAGCACAGGAAGACATGTCTGTGGATCTTTTTCTTCATATTCTCTTAGTTCAACTGCATGTTGTGCAACAAGAGAAGCTGAGTATGAAGGCTTCACAACTGCACACCTTAGATCTTTCCTGTTGTTCCACAGCACTTGTCGTGCCACAGTGCTTCCTCCACTTCCTGGATGATGGTAGATGTTTATACTGTTCACGGGAGTTTGATCTGCATTGCATTTCAAAGCATCATTGAGCAGACTGGAAACCTCATGATATGCATCTCTTTCAATCACCTCTTCTACATACTTGTTCTCAGCAAGCCAGAAATTCAACCAGTTCACTCTCCCGCCACGATAGAACTGCTCTTCAATGTTTGCTTTCTCCTCATTGATGAATTCTTCACTTGTTTCATGACAATGATCGACTGTCAGAATTTCCAGAGAATACATCTGTTCCTCTGCCTGTGTTTCAAGAAGACATGTCCCTTTCACAAAGACTGGCAGGTGTTTGCTGGCACATACTTTTACAGGTTGTATTTGCTGCAGAGTTGCATTAACGTGACTCATTTTCATCCCAACAATACTACAATTGTTCACAGTTTCTGTTCCACATGACCCCTCTGCAAAGCTTTGCCACTTCTGGAAGTTTTTCTGTGATTCACAGATACAGATGATGTCTTCATGGCCTTCCATGTCTGTGAAAAACTCATTAAAAGTGTGCAAGAGTGGTTTCTCCACTGGTGATGTGAGAAGAAATATTACCTGGAACGTCCCTTTTGGCAAGATCTGTTTACAGATCAAAGACACTGATTCCCGCAGGAAAGTCATTTTTGTCTTGATCCAGGTCATTTCATCACATGGAGTTTCATTTCCTTTGAAGTCAGTACGGCCATTACAAAAGATCCAGCTAGTCTGCTCGAACAGATGCAAGTGACTTGTGAATTCTTTGATGGTCATGTCACCGGATTTCTCGTAGCTCTGCAGAGAATGCATGTTTGCAGCATGATGCTGAAGGTATTTACTGCAAAGACCTGAAATCTTTGAGTCTGGGTCAAAGTCAAACACACAGAATAAGTTCATGTTAAGCAGCCAATCAATGTTGCAGAGGTCATCAGGGTTGAATTTGTTTGTGACGAGTATGAACCATTTGTCCTTTTCAATGAATTTCTTCCCACTAGTCATTAGCATTTTGAGTTTCCTTCCAAGGTCTTGGCAGAATTCTGGAGCGCTGAAGAACTGACCTTTCTCTGCTTCTTCTCTTTGGGCATCCCGATCTTTGACACGCTGGTAAAAATCACTCAAGTCTTTGTCGCACACTGGCTCTGTTTTTGAACCCACCCTCCGCAGAATCATTTCTTTCTCAAATTCTACTTTGTTGGTTGACTCTTTGAAGTTTGGCAGACGAACCGAATACACCTTGCTCTTAACAATACCTATTGAAGGCACAATGTCAACCTCTACCACATACCTCTTTTCTGTACTTTCTCGATCCATAACCTCAATGAACCTTGGTGGCCGCACACACTGGCGTACATGCTCCTTGTCAGAGAAGATACTTTTTTCAATGTAGTCCAAAGCATCTACGTAAATGTCTTTCTCTTTTACAGGGACACCAATGATCTCACCATGCACGTATCCTGCATCCTCCTTGCTGTCCATCACACCAAAGTGTATTGTGCCATTTGTTCGGATATTCATACAGCCTGTAGCAAATTTAAGGACCTCTTTTGCAAACTTAGCCTGGAGTCTTGTGCGATCCAATGCAGCAGCTACAGCAAATGACTTAAATTCATGGCATGGAGATATCAGGTTAGAAGCACCTGATTCAGGTTGCAGGACTCTATGCTTTACGTATATGAAATCAATCCCTTCTTGATCAAATGGGCGTGGTCTGCAGTCTTCCTTTGAAGTCAACACACATTGTTCATGAGCACTCTGTCTGTTCTTCAAGACATCTGCTGGTGGACCTTCAGTTATTGTAGAAAGACATTCCACTGATTTCTGTTCCAACTCGGTTGTTTTGCCACTGGTGTACTTTTTCTTCTCTTGAGATTTTTGTTTAGCGTTGATGAGCTCATCTCTCTTTTGAATAATCAAATGAGCAGGCCCTGATTTCATGCGAATCTTTGACTTCAAAAAGTCCTCATCCAGTGCAAGTAGGATCAGTCCATCTACCTCTTCCTCATAGATCTTTTCTATGTACTGCTCCTTCACTCCAATAGACCTTAACCAGGTGCTTACTTGAGATTCAGTCCAACCCTTGGGTGACTGCCCAAGTTCATCAGCTGCATAGTGAAAAAAGACAGAAAAAAGCAATATGTTGGAATATTAATAAGAGAGTCAAGGATGCACCATAGTTGTCTTCCACACTTTAGCTGTATTTACAATTTGCAGATATTTAGTAGTAGCACATACTGTAAACCCTGGCAATATTCTAAATGTTCTATTTAGTCAACAAATCCCATGAAAAGTCCAAAACCAACCTGTGTCCAAATACTGTCCAACTTCCCTAAGCTATGTGGCTCTTGGCTCCTAGCCCACTTATTCCTATTGCACACTTAATTTTTTTAAAAAGTAATTCACATTTTTTTGGATGCTTGGGGGCAGAGAAACAAGCTGTAAACATGACACTGACATATGAACGTATAAAACAGATACATTGATGTCTAAAAATAGCTGCAAGTGGAAATTTAGTTTATGACAATGAGTGGTGAAATTGAACCAAAACAGTAAAGTTGTGGTCTGTAAAGCCAAAACAATGTGCTCAAAGTGTTCCATGCAGTTGATTGGAACTGCAGCATTGGATGGAAAAATGTAGGTTTGTCACATTATCATCTAACTCAATGTAAATATAAAAATGTTGACTGGCGTAACTCTAAAAAGGGGTCCAAATATAACAAGTGCGCTAACAACAAGAGATGGTAAGTGGAATATTGTTGTTTGTTGTTCATCCTATAGGCCAATTGCCCAATAGTTCTCCTCTTCCAACTCTGTAATCCAACTTCTGCTATTAGTAACTAGCTAGTAAGCTAGTCAGAAAATTAAGTTATGGTTAGCTAGATATAACAGATGAACACCCTTATCTTGAGAAATGGCTTGGCTGCCAAGGTCCATTAAGGAAGTCACATCAGGTGATGAGGAGGTTGACAAAGAGTTAAATTGCTTGTTAACTATCACTAGCAAAATCTGTGCTCTGAATACATTGAACAATCAATACGTGTCTACAACTGTACACGCTCTCCAATCTGCAATCACTGCAGAAAACTTTGATGACCTGCATTTTGCCAAGAATCAAGATGTAAAGATGAGAATGAGAGTGAGGGGACCCGACATGTCCCTAAACCTTTGACACTGTGGCTCCCGATCAATGAATACAATGAATTTTGCATACTATTGATGGTACAGCACCATTAACTGTAGAAATGAGCTGATCATTACTGTAATGTGCTCCTCTTAGAGAGTGGGTACAGGTTGTAAAATGCCCCACAGTACTCCAACTTCCACACCTATTACGGTTGTAACGTTGTCATTTCTTTAAAGGGGCAATAAGCGGAAATTCATCATTTCTAGGTTGAAGGAATTAAAAAATCGCTATGAGAAGAACTAGAGGTGTAATTTCATCTGGAGTATAGCATGACATCACACACCCTCTCTCTTTGTTGAGAGAGGCTGTGCGTTCATGTACATTCATGTGAATCGCCGCCTCCTCCCTCCTCTCAGAGCCCTTGGCCCTCCCTCCCTATGAAAGGCTACAGCCGGGGCGCTGGTGGCTTAGTGGTAGAGCAGGCGCCCCATGACAAGGCTGTCGCCGCAGCGGCCCGGGTTCGACCCCAGCCTGTGGCCACCTTGCTGCATGTCACTCCCTCTCTCTCTCCCCTTCACACTTGTCTGTCCTATCAAATAAAGGCCAAAAATGCCCCAAAAAATATCTAAAAAAAAAACAAAGCTACAGCTGGTGAGCAGTGGCAGCACATATTTTCGAAGCGAAATGGCGGAGAGCAGAATGAAACATTCACCTGAAGACGACCAGGATCCGACATTACCTCTAAAGAAACAACGGTCGTTGGCAAATAAGTTGTCGGATAGAGAAAGGGACAGAACCCGGATTAACATTGGCCTTGCATTTCCAAGGTGGAGAGCACTGCGAGAGCTAAAGGGGCTACAATCTGACTCAGAGCTAGCTCTTCTTCTCCTGGACAGGTAACGTTAAGTAACAACATTAAGTCAAATGTCTGTTTTAATTAGTGTTACAGTAATGTTAGGCACATGTCGCTATGTCGATTCAATTAAATTTAATGTTACAATCGTAGCATGGGTTAATGTCCAGAGCTTGAGTTATTAGCGGCCTGGTCCCAGCAATGGCCGGTCAGGCGTTACAGTTCTGTTAGGTGAGTAGCCCGGCAGCCCAGCTAACATTTGCAATTAGCACTGTAAAATGTAGCCAGGCTAAAACATCGCTCTCACTCAAAGAGAAGAGTAGGAACGTTAGCGTTAGCTCCCGGTGTTAGCACTAGCAGGGATCCGGTGATGGCTCGAGCCGAGTCGGCTGCCACTGGCCATTGAGGTAACTTACAGCTATGGAGCGCTTCTACCAGCTCTTCTAGTCACTGAGCCTCGCCTCCATCTCAGCAAATATATTACATTTATTACAGATACCATCATCATTGAAGTAGGCAGGGGAATAGCTAAACACAGCAGAGACCGAGAGTGAGTGAAAGACATCGCTAACTGATAAACTAAGTTTAGACGAGGTGAGTGGGGGGTGGGGTGGAGAGCAGAGGGAGAGAGGAGTGGCTCATAACACACGTTGTTTTGATCTACAGGCAGTGCACAAAAGCAAACCTAGCGGTGAAACGATTTCGCTTTTTGCCCCTTTAACCTCTATCTGATTGTTATGGCACCCTCTGACTAAACATATTACACTCAAAATCATAGCCTTCATTGATCATGTTTGGCTAGCTGGCTTAGGTCCCTCTCAACTAGAAGTAGGATGACAAATCCAACACAATGGCAACACCCTACTGTTACTCCATATTATGTATGTCAAAATCTCATATAGAACACTTACCCATGATTTTCTTTCTCTTTTCATCACATTATCAGCCTTGGTGTTTGTTATCACCTTCCATCTGTAAGAAAACAAACAAAAAACAAAAATGTTACATATTCATTCCATTATCATCCTGCATGTACAGTACAGGCCAAAAGTTTGGACACACCTTCTCATTCAATCCGTTTTCTTTATTTTCATGACTATTTACATTGTAGATTCTCACTGAAGGCATCAAAACTATGAATGAACACATGTGGAGTTATGTACTTAACAAAAAAAGGTGAAATAACTGAAAACATGTTTTATATTCTAGTTTCTTCAAAATAGCCACCCTTTGCTCTGATTACTGCTTTGCACACTCTTGGCATTCTCTCCATGAGCTTCAAGAGGTAGTCACCTGAAATGGTTTCCACTTCACAGGTGTGCCTTATCAGGGTTAATTAGTGGAATTTCTTGCTTTATCAATGGGGTTGGGACCATCAGCTGTGTTGTGCAGAAGTCAGGTTAATACACAGCCGACAGCCCTATTGGACAACTGTTAAAATTCATATTATGGCAAGAACCAATCAGCTAACTAAAGAAAAACGAGTGGCCATCATTACTTTAAGAAATCAAGGTCAGTCAGTCCGGAAAATTGCAAAAACTTTAAATGTGTCCCCAAGTGGAGTCGCAAAAACCATCAAGCGCTACAATGAAACTGGCACACATGAGGACCGACCCAGGAAAGGAAGACCAAGAGTCACCTCTGCTTCTGAGGATAAGTTCATCCGAGTCACCAGCCTCAGAAATCGCAAGTTAACAGCAGCTCAGATCAGAGACCAGATGAATGCCACACAGAGTTCTAGCAGCAGAGCCATCTCTAGAACAACTGTTAAGAGGAGACTGCGCGAATCAGGCCTTCATGGTCAAATAGCTGCTAGGAAACCACTGCTAAGGAGAGGCAACAAGCAGAAGAGATTTGTTTGGGCCAAGAAACACAAGGAATGGACATTAGACCAGTGGAAATCTGTGCTTTGGTCTGATGAGTCCAAATTTGAGATCTTTGGTTCCAACCGCCGTGTCTTTGTGAGACGCAGAAAAGGTGAGCGGATGGATTCCACATGCCTGGTTCCCACTGTGAAGCATGGAGGAGGAGGTGTGATGGTGTGGGGGTGTTTTGCTGGTGACACTGTTGGGGATTTATTCAAAATTGAAGGCACACTGAACCAGCATGGCTACCACAGCATCCTGCAGCGACATGCCATCCCATCCGGTTTGCGTTTAGTTGGGCGATCATTTATTTTTCAACAGGACAATGACCCCAAACACACCTCCAGGCTGTGTAAGGGCTATTTGACCAAGAAGGAGAGTGATGGAGTGCTGCGGCAGATGACCTGGCCTCCACAGTCACCGGACCTGAACCCAATCGAGATGGTTTGGGGTGAGCTGGACCGCAGAGTGAAGGCAAAGGGCCAACAAGTGCTAAACACCTCTGGGAACTCCTTCAAGACTGTTGGAAAACCATTTCAGGTGACTACCTCTTGAAGCTCATGGAGAGAATGCCAAGAGTGTGCAAAGCAGTAATCAGAGCAAAGGGTGGCTATTTGGAAGAAACTAGAATATAAAACATGTTTTCAGTTATTTCACCTTTTTTTGTTAAGTACATAACTCCACATGTGTTCATTCATAGTTTTGATGCCTTCAGTGAGAATCTACAATGTAAATAGTCATGAAAATAAAGAAAACGCATTGAATGAGAAGGTGTGTCCAAACTTTTGGCCTGTACTGTATATAGATGAATATGAGGTAAATGAAGCTGGCTCAGAGGTAGATTTATCTCGTCAAACTTTGTACTAAAACTTTCAAACAGGGGGTGTCGTTAGCGTAGTGGATAGTGCCAGCACCCCATGTACAGAGGCGATGCCTCACTGCAGTGGACGCAGGCTCGAATCCGGCTTGCGACCATTTGCTGCGTGTCACCCCCCGCTCTCTCTCTCTCTCAATAATTTCTTCTTTGTCTCATCAAAATAGCAGCTCCCAGATACTGGACTTCTGAGGCCAATACTTATTTACAAACACTTAATGCTGATGATGATATGCTATTATCAGATGACTTATCAACTTAAGTTGAGTTGACTTTGTTGAAAAGATTATTTATTAGGTAGATTAGTTTTTAAAAAATGAGAAGGAAAAGAAGAAAACTGAGATTGTAGTTTAATAAGAACAGCATTTAACAGTGACATTTTGTTTGCGAACAACCTATTTATACATCCGTCAGTGGTGTTAACTATTAAAAAGTTGTTGTTTTCCATAGCTGTTACCTGTAATAGCTCTGTGTCAACGCGAGAGCTATTTTAGGATGTTGTTTAACAGGTTTGATCAACAATAAATCATGATGCGGAAGATGACAGTGCAGTTGATAGTACAATGAACTGAATGTCTGTCCAGTGGGTTTGTCATGGGTGCAGTTAGGGACCGTTGTAAAAGTGCAAAATCCATTTAAATATTCACTACTTCTTTCAATATAGAAATTCTTTATAGAAATCTTATTCATGTTTTAGTATTTTCAATTTGATGTTGCCAATCTGAAGTTTTAATGTGTTGTGACATTTGACCATTTGTAAAAATCGATGTCTGAAACTGGGCCAGACTCCGGACCTCGCCCTCAACACCTTTGAACTCGTCTTTTGCTCAAAAAATGTATCTTGGAATCAAAAAGATAGTACTCAGAAAGTCACTGGAGACACTTAGAATCAGGTGCAACCGAGTTTAATGTGTTCACAAGCAACAACACATACAACTCATGAGTCAGGCTCCAGAACCAGACGGAGGACTCACTCTCTGCGCCTTTTATGCTGTGGAGATTCTAGTGAACCTCCACCCTCTTTTTCTTAGACTGGAACCTAATGGTGTATTGGCCAGCTATGTTCCAACATCCCTTCTTATCACTCTGTACCTACTGGTGTACAGGCTGGCCCGGCCATGACCCTTACATAACAGTGAAACAGGTGCATCTAACTTAGCCTTCCAATATGTTCGGGCCTAATCTTACACTATTTAAAAAACATTTAATCACAGTGATATACATTCACAACACATGGATGTTTTAGTGTGTTGTCAAATTGATGTTTTTGGATGTTGTAAAGTTGATGAATGTTTTCAAAATGCTGTGCATGTGTTTTCTCAATCTGCACTGCACTGTGCTCTAACGGCCATTGTAGCAATCAGCTGTCTGCTGTGGCCAAAAATGAGCGGTAAGCATTAACAAAAACAGCTAAGTTTTGGGCCACAGTAATGAGCAAAACAATGACTTACAAATTGCTTTAAGGCTACATTGAACTGAGAGGAACTGCAGAGATGACTGATAGTTCTTTGAGAGTTCATGACTTCAGGCGAAGCCTTTGAAATACAGCATGTGACCCATTGAGGACAAGTCCTCACAAGAAAAAAAGTGAAGGGGTGTAGGGGTGTGTGTGTGTGTTTAATTTAATAGTATTGATTATTGTTTCAATGCAATTGTGACTGATAAGACTTGTTTCTCTTCTTTCATAGCACAACAATCTTATACATACGTAAAGGTATACAAATCATAAATTTGAGAAAACATGCCCAAACTGCTATCACTATTAGTTTAGAACAATCGCACCAAAAGCCACATTTTCCCTCGCTTTTTCCTCATGGGCTCCTCCCAGGATATCTGTACTGAAACAAACCTCCATAACACCAAACACATAACCTTAGCCGAGATATAGACAACTATTACACAAGCCAAACAAACAAACAAAAAAACAGGACGCTTATTGCTCTTACCTCAGATAAACTCTGTAAGGAAATCAGCCTTTGTCCCTTTTCTGGTCTGGATTTCTCTTGCCGTGACAGAGAAACGTCAAACGCAGGACTGCTGTTACTTCCCCATAGATAGATGTATGAAAAGAAAAAAAAATCTCTGATTTATTGCTGGGCTGCACCTACTGCGCCTGCGCAGCTCACTAAGTTTCGCTTTTGAGGAAATACCCTCTACAGCAGGTACTGAGCTGAGATGCGCTAAATGTCTCCCACCGGATACCACAGAGGAAGTGAGGACGTAAACTGAGTGGAGCAGATAAACGAATATACAGATTGAAATAGCGTCAGTAAACGTTTAATGCTGCAGAATGGTGCAGAGGGGCACAACGCGCTCGTTTGTATTTTTAAGCACCTTAAATTATACTATTTTTTTTATCGACAGCTAAACACAAATCAAACCACTCTAAAATAGCACAAAGCAATGTATCAACCAAATACACCACACTGAATACCACCATACACTGAAGAAGAAGAAGAAGAAATAATAATTACACATTGCTGTAGAGGTTGTTCTTTGCAGCAGCATGGTAGCTAATGTAATCTACATTATCTATATGCCAGTATGATACACATTGTGGTTAATGCTCTGCTGTGCATGGACTTACTGTTTAGTTTTAGTTTTTTTGTTGTCAGGTTTTCACAGAGGTAGGGTGAGCATCCATCACACCTGCTGGTTTCCATGGATCCTAATAACACAATAACAATAGGTGAGTGTGGTTACACCCTAAGGGTCTTAGAGGTTTTATATAAAGGCAGCAACTGGAGCCAGCTCCTTTCTTTTTAATAGCTGCAGTTTTGTTTACTGAATGATAGCTAAGTGTAGCCTATAGAAATGTAATGTGTACATTTGCATGAAAAATGCAAATGGTTTGGGGATGTTAGTTACTCTTTTGTTGGCAAATATCACAAAACACCCTAAGAGTGATTGTGAATTGAGTTGGTAGCACTTGTCGTCAGTTAAAGAAATGGAATCACTAATAAACCTATACCTACGTAGAAGATGGCCTTAGAACCACACAAGCAACAAATGCCAGATAACTATTGTAGAGTTTGGTTCATCTAAAGTTCTGTAATATGGTGTTTCTGTTTGTTTTCAATACTGTTTTTTTAGCCTCCTATCTAATTTATCAACGAGTGACTCTCATTGATGGATTAATTAACAGACCTACTGGGCAGAGGCTCAGGGGCCTGGCCTACTACTGCAAAATGTAACAAATTAACACTCACCGACCAGGAAGACTCAAAATGACCACAGATATACCACAAAAAGATGCTGTAAAGAGACACAAGGTAACTGCAAAAAGGGGCAAAATCATACAGACACACAAAACGACCAAAAAAGACACAAATGGAATCAGACAAATGACTACAAAGAGATGCAAAACTGCCACAAGGAAGCACAAAACCATAAAAAGATGCAGAATGACTACAAAGATGCGCAACACAACAAAAAAAAAAGAAGCAAAACCACCACAAAGTCTGTGTGTCTTGCATTTATGCGGGACAGGTGATGGGACCCTGGGGCCAACTCTCTCATCTTTGAGTAAAGGTAAATCTATGACCTGTATTTAATCTCAGGCTGTTAAGGGTTATTACTTAACATAAGCACATTAAGTGAGCATGAAAGCAGTTATGTTACAGTGGGGCAATAACAGAGCTTTAAAAGTGAAGTAAAGGAGGAAGTGGGCAGAGGAAGAAAAGAGGAATTTGTTCTAAAATTACTACAAGCTAGTTCTGTTTTTAAAGCCATTACACTGTATTTGATAACAGAGCAGCATTGGTTCTAAAAGTTAAATGTAGAGTTATGCAGATGGCATGAAAAAAAAAATCACAATTATGTTTGGAATAATAGCAGAGATCTGTAACACAACAAAATGTGGAAAGATGACATTTAAATTTAGCATTAATGAAGTTTCAGAGGACTCAGACCTATTGGGACTGAGAGCTGAATGTTGAACAGTATGCAGGTAAGCCAGGGTATTAGCGTTTGATCTGGAAGACAGAGAGTTAAAAGTCAAAAGAGAACAGAAAAGGTTGGGATCACCTGTTTGACCTGAGCGGTACAATTTATCACTATGTTATATAAATTTGTCAAGCTTCACCCAGCATCAACCACGGGTGCAGTGTGTGTTAATGTTTACCAGAAACAGAACCAGAATGAACAAAACAGCCACAGCAGGTTATGACACAATTTTCCAACCTCGACTTTGACGTGCAACAAAATCAAGCGAGCAAGATCTTAGTATAAAAAAAATAGAATTTAATGTGCAAGTCATCAGCTTCACTTTGACAACTTAGAAAGTTTAGGAGTTCTGCAGCCGGACCTCTAACCCTCATAATTGACTACACAGTCAAATGAGAGTAAAATTACCTACTGTGTTCAGATGCCACCCTGAACACCCTTTGGAACAGTCCACTCTTACAGAGTCAGCACAAGAGTCTTGATTGATAAAAGAGAAGCGGTCTAGCAGCATTAACTGGAATCAAGCACATTTAGCATAGTCAATTTCATAGATCTGTACCCACACAGCACAGTGATATTAAAAAAAGAAAAAAAAAAAAAGGCACATCGGCCACATTAAATGATTTATCATCAATGATCCAAATTCTGAATCAGTCTATACAAAAATATACATACAGTATCTGTGCAGTGAACAGGCTCACTCAAATACAACATTGCACAATAAAACAATCCAACAACAACATCCAGACATGTTTCCCACAATAGAGGCCAGATATTTTTGGGACAAACACTTTTTTTGGACATGCCGTTATAAAATAAAAAATTCTCTTTGCTCAGTCCAGCTACAAGATCATGTCCGATAACACCCTGTTGGTTATCTGACTTCCTCAAGGCAGAGACTTGTGGACGGTTCTGTTGGGGGACATTTGAAGCCCAGGTGAGCAGAAGGCACTTGATTTGAGGTGTGGCTGCTGCACCCAGCAGTGGATCCCAGGCACTGCAGGCCTGGTCCTCACCAGCTCGCGGCGCAGCGACTCAACCCCACTTGGTGTCCACTCTTTAAGGCAATGCTCCCATCTGTGCTGGGTCCACCTGACTCTGGTTCAGTTCACACTGGTTCATTGTCCAGTGTAGAAAGATCTGGCGGTGTGTGCATCTCAGACTGATTGGATTTGCTTTGCCTGAGCGGATCTGTGGGCGACTCTGAGGCAAATGTGGGGTTCACTGCTTGACTGTGCAAGTCAGTCTGTGTGGACGGTGCAGGTGCTGCTGGCTGCACTGTCTGAACTGGCAAATGTGGAGATTCAGGCTCATCTGGTGATGTAGAGGGCACTGATTCAGCAGGCGTTGTGTCAGAGACCTGCAGCGGCTGTGTAGACTGTGCAGGTTCCGTGGGTTGTGAGGAGGCTGATGGTGTGTGTGTTGGCAGGCGTTGAGTACATGGCTCATTTGGTCTCTGTGGCCCGAGGTGTGTGTAGTGGGCCTGTGTTTTTGCATGTTGCTCTGCAGCGGAGTAGTAAGGCAGGAAAGGCCTCTCAGATGCACAGGTCCGCATGGCCAGGTATGTGTGCATGAGCAGGTGGGGGAAACGGGAGGTGAAGTAGGACACAAAGTCGTCGGGGATGGAGCCCAGGGTCTCCTGTACCTCAGCAGGCAACTCTCGGTAATGATGTTTCTGTTGAATAAAGGTCAAGCACGGTGTTAATTTGGTCAACAAAAGTATTCATTGACATACTTTTAGCTCATGACTAAATTGTAACAACAAAAGAGAAGAATACTGACAGCAAAATCTCTGTTCATTACACCAGACAGGTAAAGATGACACCAAATACATGAAAGCTAAGCAATCTACTGCTGTGGATGGGTCAGCAACAAAATGTATTTTAGCCACCTAAAAAAACCTCTATCAGTTAAAGTGCACGCTATATTTAGTGTATTTTCACTGCTTTACCTTCATGTCAGTCAGTGATCTCCAACTGGATAATGACGCCATTGTATCGCTCTCTTCAAAGCCAGACTCCACTGAGGAAAACACTGATTTATCATTGATGAACACAGGAGCTGCTAATCTACCGCTGCCTCAATCAGTTAGTTAGTTAGTTCATGTTATTGTGTGACTTTGGCATTTAAAAGGGTTCATTTGGATTAACATGTGTCACACAATAACACAAACTAAGTAACTGACCAGGCAGCTGTAGATATGCAGCTCCCGTGTTCCACAAGCTAATATTTAGTTGTTGTCAGTGGAATCTGTTGGCTTTTACCACAGGCTAAAATATGTTTTGTTGCCGACTCCCATCCAGAGCGTACAGATCAGTTTCTTCTTAACACATAACAAAGGAATACATTCCTACCTTGTTCCTCATCGCACGCAGCAGGTCTCTGACTGACCCACCCTTATAGGAGCGAAACTTTCGCAGATCTGCCAAAGAAAAGACCGAGTTAATCCCTGATCATTATCCAAAAAGAAACCAGCAAACAGGAAATTGTGAGATGACACATTTGACGTTTAATGTTACTGACATACCCGAACTTGGACTGATCAGTGCACTATTGAAAATATAAAAACTGAGACTTCAGATAAGTGATTTCTCCATGTTTCATCAAAGCATAATGGGGGGTCAGGTATATTTCATCATTCTTTTTATCTACACCTGAGCCAGCGTTTCTGTGTTACTGATCTTTTAATATTTATATATTTAATCCTGAATTATGAAGCACTTTGTAAAGTCTGTAGTGTGTAGGATATAGTGGCATCTAGTGGTGAGGTTGCAGAAAGCAGCCAACTGAAACTTTCTGTGCTAAGCATGTGGCAGAACTTCAGTGTTTAATTTGTCTGTTCTGGGTTACAGTAAAAACAACATGCTGTATATAGACATATACGTCTCATTCTAAGGTAATGAAAACACAATGATTCTTAATTTCAGGTGACTATACACTGATGAAAACATAGTTATAAATACTGTATTCCATTTCTGCCGATACATCCTCTTACATCCTACACGCAGGATCTTTAAGAGCCCTTCTACATCGATTTATGGTGAACTGAGGGAGTGAAAATGAGGCATGTGCACTGCTGCCATAATATGCCATGTAGTATACCCACATGATCTCACCTTGTCAGTTCATGACTATATCAGTGCCATTTGCTTCACTGATCAATAAAACCAAGTGCAAAGTCCAACGAGAACCAGCTGAGGTTGTGGTGATGAGTGGGTGGCAACAACAGGAAACAGCAAGCTTACTTCACCCACTGTAATATTTTGTAGTGACAGGATGCAGCACTCAGTGCAGCTGTAAACATACATCATGCTGTCAAAGCATTTCTCCTAGTGAAATATTGCCTCAGTCATTTTGTGGAGATCTGTACTACAACCACAGGTTTGAAGCAACACAAGAAACAAGAACAGTATTTTACAACAGGGCGCGCCAGAAGCTTCTATTCGACATGCTTTATAAATTTCAGCCAGTTTGATACCTGTCTGCAGCGGCACTGTGATATGCTCTCTCCAGTCACCCTTGACAACAGCCCTCCCTCCTCTCTCCAGCTGTCTCACAATTGGTCCGTCCAGCGGCTCCTTTTCTATTCTGTCGCTCACATCCTGCAAGCAACCACAAAAGACCTCAGTGAATTTTAATATGTCAGGCAGACTCATTTTTGCTCAGGACATTCATACATGCAAGAAGTCAGGAGCAGAGGTGAATGAGTCTTTTTGCATGAGTGAGGGTGTTTGGATACCACTTACAAATCTATTATAAAGCACATTAATGAAGTTCTGCTGCTTGATATGTAGCTGTAAGGACTTAGTAAACTGAAGAAGATGGTCACACATTTGACAAACGTGGAGATGATATTGTGAGACATCAGCTCTTTATGCAGTCCATTACAAACAACCCGCCACTACGGCTCAAATCTTGCATGTGCATTTACAAGGAAGTTTATTCATGATAAACACGTCATTAATACAACAAGAAGAGAAACAGATAAGTAAAACAAATGACCTGAAAGAACTGCAGCTCCTTCTCCAGGCTCCAGAAGAAAGGGTGTTTAAGAACACTCTCAGCTGAAGGCCTCCGATGTGGCTCCATGCTCAGCATCTGCTCTATCAGGTCTCTGGCTACAATGTCCTCTGATAAATGACACAAACAAGCTGGTTTTGACGATGTGCTCACAGGGTATGATCACACGGCATACGCTGTTTAAACAAATAACTTTTTTTCACTTCACAATTTTTTTTAAATCCTACATTTTGTCATGAAATCACAATCCCCACTGCTGTACAAACACTTATAACAACCACACAATCATCCACACCTGCCCTTTCTAATATACATCAACCACCAGCTACATTACTATTGTTGTTTACCTCTGGAAGTGAGTTGAGACAGAAAAGCTTAAGTTTTAGTCCTCACCATGTTTGTCAGTTTGCAGATGGTCGAGGCTGTATGTGCCCAGTAAGATGTTTGCTTGCCTCTGCAGAGACTTGCCAAAAGGGTGGCTTCCCTGAGACACCACGTAGTAGAACACACACCCAGCAGAGAAGATATCAACAGCGCAGGTCTACAAGGGACAAGAGCGGGAAAGGATGCAAGAAATTTAATTAAAACATATCAAGATACAATAATTGACCCTTAGCTAAGTCCCGCCCCTGGACGCATTCTGACCAGTCATGGCGTAGCATCGGGCTGGCTCAGACCAGGGTCTGACAACAACACAGCTGTGCTCCATTGACTCTAATGCTGTCATTTCAGATTTCCTTCATTTTCAGGCTGGTTTTGTGGATTTGGAGCTAAATGTTGTGCCTGGGGCACGTTGTGTATTAATGATACTCGTTACCTGGAGAGGTTGGAAAAAGAT
Source organism: Epinephelus fuscoguttatus (assembly GCF_011397635.1). Taxonomy (NCBI): domain Eukaryota; kingdom Metazoa; phylum Chordata; class Actinopteri; order Perciformes; family Serranidae; genus Epinephelus; species Epinephelus fuscoguttatus. The sequence continues at coordinate 25,223,701 of NC_064770.1, read as the reverse complement.
ATACGTTTCTTCCCTGTTCCAAAACCAAAATCAAACCCTGAAAAGTGTAGGGTTAGCTAGCTAGCTACTGAAGATGTAGCCTACTGAATGTATACACATGCTGCTTTTGCTTTTTAATGATTGTAACAGTGAAACAAAGGGCGACCCTGCTGTACAGGAACCAGTGAAGGGAAGCAGGGAAACTTTGCTGATATTCAACCAGCTGTGTGTCATCACATTGTGCACAGATGAACATTGTTTGACTTCTCCTGGAGATCCCTGCCCGTCCGGCGGGAGAGGTCCATGTGCTGGCAGCAGCACGGGGGTGAAGCCAAACACTGCTCATCTGCACACACTGTGATGCCACACAGCTGGTTCAATATCAGCAAAGTTTCCCTTTATATTCATTGTCTTGTGTGGCGATCAGCAGTGATGTGGTGGTTCACTTTTACACTGTGATCTGTAGCCTATAGTTCAGCTTTAGCTTCTAACTATCTTTGTCTTTTTAACCTGTTGTTGCTGCTGAGTCAGTTTGACATCCTGGATATATCCTTCAAACACAGACTGTAGACCCCTCTGTCTGCTTCTCTCTGGAATCACCGTTTAATTTTCCAAAAATATGATAATGTTTCTTCATTTTTTGTTTATTTTGTGAATTCTTACAACCAACAAAACTTCTAACCGCCACCAGAGAGCTGCTTCTCTACCACTGACTCACCGGGTTGTCTTTGCAGTCCTCACTGAGAACCTCGGGGGCGATCCATCCCTCGGTGCCCGGCACCCCAGACCTTCTACTGAAACTGTGGCGGCCCACTGCCAGCTTTTTACACAAGCCAAAGTCTGAGATCATAGCCCGCACCCGACCGTGGGCATTGGGCATGGACACCAGGATGTTGTGGGGTTTCAGGTCTCTGTGGACTGGAAGGAAATGTATGAAGGTGAGGTCACTTACTTTGATAATCCACAACAGACGACAATAATGACGTATTCAGTGATGATACCTATGTTGAGGGAGTGAAGATGGGCCAGTCCTGACATGGTCTGATGAAGAAGCATAACTGGCTCGAGGCCATGACGGTCGAAATCCTTCTTCTCCACATACTAGAGAAATGAAAGACTGTGGTCAGTGTAGTCCAATAATTATAACATAGTTTGAAGCTGTGTAATGCATGAGGGATGCCCCAGTGAGGACATTGTAATGCATGAGGGATGCCCCAGTGAGGACATTGTAATGCATGAGGGATGCCCCAGTGAGGACATTTTTCCACTGGGAGATAAAGTTGTGACGATACCGATATTTTACAAGAAAATATATTTGTTACGTATATTCAAGTTGACTTGTATTATGATTATTAAAGTCAAGGGTGTAAAGAGTGCACACCTCCAACTTCTTAGGAACTTAAATATCCCCTTTTACATCATTAACGTTAGCAGGTTCCCCACTAGCACTGTGTTTAAATCCAAAGTATTGCCATCATCCAAACACCAATCCTCTGCTATCGTCTTGTCAGTCAACTTTGATCACCCAATAAGTAAAATCTGACTCCTGCCCCTGTACAGAGCAGACACTTTCAGTTTATAATTGTAGGGCCATTGCTGTAAGTATTGATTAAAAAAAGCAAAACAGCGGTGGGAGCAGTGGGCCATGTAACACAGTCCAACACCAATACCACCGACTAACACAGCAAGCCTAAAGCGCCACATTAATTTTAGCATGCTTGCATTTTTTGTGCTCTATTAATAATGACACAGTGACAAAAAATCCTGGCTACTTCCTCCACTTATTGCTGAAATTTTAAAATCACAGGGTACACTCACACTCATACAACTGCAGGCTAATGACACAAAGAGTAATGCATTATTAAGAAAAACATCATAAAAAAAAAAAAAGAGTTTTGCTGAAGGACAACACGCAATTAACTCTGCTTCTCCCCAACTCCAACAAGGTGCTTAAAAGATCTGTGAAGGACTGCATTACCTCCTGAAGTGAGGCGGCACACAGCTCGATGGCGATGTACTGGAACTGACGGTCCCTTTCGGTGCAGAAGTAGCGGATGACATTTGGGTGCTCGTCTGACTCCCTCAGCAGCTGGACTTCCCGGTCTGCGAAGCTGAAGCACTCTGGGAGAATTCTCTTCACTGCCACTGCACGGTTGTCAAACTGACCCCTTGTGGAGAAACAGTGGAAATACAGTTAAGCTGTATTTTAAACAATGTTATCATGAATCATTGTGGACTGGCTGTTCAGACTTACTTGTACACAATGGTGCCCTCAGCACCATGACCCAAGACCTCTTTGGGACGGAAAGTTATGTTTCCCACTCTGACTATACTGGAGTCTTCCTCTGATGAGACAAATACATAGTTTTAGACAATGAAAACTGGGTTAAAATTGTAATTTAAGTGTTGAAGAAGTACAGACAGTGTGCCAGCAATCTCAAAACCTCAGTCCTTACCTCCCTCTTCGTGCTCATTGGCAGAGCTTCCCAGCTCAGAAACAGACAGGTTGGAGTGGTTGGAGGCGCGGGGGGTGACATTGGGGCTGCTGTGGTCTGAGCATTCAGAGCGAGTGTGGGCCACCTCCAGATAGTCGCTGTCTGGGGCCAAACCCAGGCCCACGTCTGCAGGCGGGAACGGCTGCTGTCTCTGGAGCAGCTCCAACCTCTCCTCCATCTGTCTCTGGAACTCCTGGTGCTGCAGCTGCTGCTGCTTGTGAACACTCTATGGTGAGAGAGGACACTGTCAGAGGCTCGAAGAACAAAAAAAGTGTAATCAGCACTTATTACCACTAACGGATTTGCGGCTTAAAGTCCTGTTTCTACATTTAAAATATTTTCTGTCATCACAAGGTAGTTGCAGGCACTCAGCAGTCCACTAGGTGGTGGTGTTTGACTTACTTTGGGGTAGGTGATGACAAAGGCCACCCAGCCAGCCAGGAGGAACGTGGAGAAGATAATGGTGGCCATGTCTTTGAGCATAGAGTCCACCGGGGCCTCTGGACGCACAGGGCGACCGCTGGCTCCAGGTTCTTGGATGGATGTTTCTGGCAGGGGAGAAGGGGGCCCATCGTCCATGCCGCTATCATTCACCTTCTGCAACATGGTGGGAGGTGAGGACAGGGAGGAAGAGAGGGTGAGCAAATCTGCACACCTAATGTTTTGATAACTGAAAAATCTTCTAAACAAAACATGTCATGGGCCACACAGTGACAGACACATACCTCCTCAACTTTCTTGTCAGTGGTAGGTGGGATGACGTTGCCTTGATTGCGAGGGAAGCTGTCAGGGAATTTCTCCAGGATCTTGGTGTGAGCTTCGGGGGGCGTCTCATGATGACCTGGAATGAAGGAGTGAACTTTTTAATCAATGTTATCATCCAGAGCACAAGAATCATCACCAAATACTGTTTCTAGTCATGATACCATGCAATGAAAGCAATGAGACCAATCAAGACAACCAGTCAGGATAACTACTTTTGTTGGACAATAATTATATGGTTTCAAAAATAACTGCAATAAAAGTTATGATTATCAGTCCCTCCAGGATGCTGCGATTGCAACAATTAACACAAATTCAGCTAATCCCTGTGAATTCTGTGTGTCCTTGCTCCTCCTCACCCCTCTCTGTCTTACTCTCCCTCTCTGTTTATTGTGTGTGAGACTGCTGCTGCAGGACACACAGTGTAAGTGCTAACTGTTAGCATCACACACCTAACGTTACCCAGCCATTATCAATGCGACTAACGACAGTCAAGCTGTTTTGGTGTCAGTGTGAGATTGTTGGGACTGTTTTAACAGCTCACTGCTGGATGTCAGCTGCTGCTGCTGTGTTAGCTTGTGCTAGCCGGGCAGAGAGAGCAGAAGAAGCTCACAAAGACAGTCGTTTGGTGCTGCCTCCAATGGCAGAAAACTATTATATCGTCAGCTACAGGTACACCCTTTCAAGGAGCAATGAACCTTTAATCTGACCAGAGGTGAGAGCAGAACATCTCAGCGTAGACTTTTCTGTACATTGTAAGATGCTTAGGCCCTGCATCTAAGTCTTACAACAGTAGGGTAAGTGCTGTTGTTTATTCTGGCATCTCATAAAAAGGCAATGTGGCAATATCGGACAATACATGGACATAAGCCCATTATGTAATAATGATGATGATGATTACAGGCCTACAATCAAAGCCCTGGGCTTCAAAATGCAGTGAACAATGCTGACAGTAAAACCTCCCAACATACAGTAATAACCATTTTTTTTCCTTTCCTGATGTAGCGCATGAGTTGTTAGTGAAACTTAGACTTCTTTCCTTTTTTCAGTGGTGGCCCTGAAACCCTCTCCCTCACTGTACCAGGAAAAGTCACATTTTTTAGTACCGATGTATTTACCTATGAGGAGCAGGTAGTTCCTCATGAAGTTGATTCGGTTTCGCTCCCGCAGCGCAGCGTTGAACTTGACACTGGTGCTGGGTGTGATGACACACTCTTTGTCCTCTTCAGTCTCCTGGCTGTCAGGACCCTCCAACATGGGGAAGGTGCTGCCACGAGGCTGTGGGGCACACACACAAACATTTGAGGAACTCTAATGAATTTCCTAGCAGATGCCTTATTGGATTAAACAAGAAAAAAAAGACAAGTATATCTTGTAACAGTAAACTACTATTCCCTGGAGCCAGGCCAGTGAGGCAAAGTGACTTGAGCTGAGGCAAGCTAAGACACAACTGGAACAGGATGTATTCGCACAACCTCGCTGGCATACCTGGAAAGTGACTAACCAAAAAAGAAGGAGAAAACAAGCAGATAAACTGCCGGGAAGGTTTGACTCAATACAAACCTTACACATATTTTATGGTTATGTCTTACTGGTAAGGATTGTGTTTTGCCTGAATGAAATGCAACCGTCACTCACCACCACAGTGACCCCATCATGCACCAGGGAGGGAGAGGCATATAGACTGGTGGAGTATTTACCCACATACAGAGTGGCCCTGAAAAGGGAAAAAACAAACTTTTATTTCAAACATATGTTTAATATTTCATGCTAATAAATAGATGTGTGACAGAATACAATATTGGTAAAGACATTTTGGGCCAGATGTATTAACAATGAGACACTCACACAAACCATACACCTTTTCCCACACAAAAATGTTCATTTGAGAATGTGCGCACCTCGCACAGACTTCAGACCAGTGTACAAACAATTATAACCGTGATAGCCACTGGTGACATGATAAAAAGGAGACTAAATATGAGTTTAGAGACAAGTAACACTGTTTTTAAGTTGTTTGCCAATGTCACTTATTGTGTTAGATACGCAGACAGGAAGAGATAGTAAGGGGTGCAAAGGTAGTGGCCCAGGCTAAACAGGGACAGTGGTTGAATTGGGAAAGTGTAGAGAAGAGGAAGCTTAGTTGGAGGGACCTGTGGAGTATGGAGGAGAATCGTATTAGATTCCTGATAGGGGCTACATACGATGTCTTACCAACCCCCCAGAACCTAAAACTGTGGGTAAATGAGGACCCGTCATGCCCATTGTGTTCACGTACCGCAACTTTAAAGCATATTTTGTCAGGTTGCAAAGTTAGCTTGTCACAAGGCCGATATACATGGCGACATAATCAGGTGTTGAAATGTTTAGCTGCAGGCATTGAAGGGAAACGAAGACAGGTGAATTCAGAAGGTGTTAAGGATAGGAGTTTAGTAATTCAGTTTGTCCGTGAGGGAGAAATACAGAAGGGATAAGTTAGTGAGGAGGCAAAGGTGTGGCCGCCTAGAAGGTGCTTGTGATTGGGAAATGCAAGTAGATTTAGGGGGAAAGCTTGTTGTTCCTCAGGAAATAGTCTGTACCAGGCAGAGGCCTGACTTAGTGTTGTGGTCAGTGAGTCAACAGATAGTTTATTTCATCGAGCTGACAGTTCCTTGGGAAGACTCAGTGGAAGAAGCATATGAAAGAAAAAAGCTTAGATATGCAGACTTAGGAGCAGAAGCTGAGCAGCGAGGATGGAAGACTAGGATTTGTCCAGTGGAAGTGGGGTGTAGGGGATTCATAGCAAGATCAACTGTCTCACTCCTGGGGGAACTCGGAGTGCGGGGACAGAGGTTGAGGAAGACAGTGAGGGAAATGTCAGATGAAGCAATTAAATGCAGCCAGTTTATCTATTACAGAAGAAATAATGTCAGCTGGGGGCCAGCAGGGAGAACTACTAAGCAGGGCACATAACTCCTTGAGATCAGGTGGAGAGATCCACTTCCTGTCAGGAGAAATCCAGGAAGAGGAAGTATTTAAGTGTGGGAGTGGCCTATGGGAATCCATTTTGTTTGAGGCCATGCGGCAAGGTGAGTGTGCTTGCTGATCCTGTAAGTCCAGTTAGCTCCTTTAACTTTAGCTTATATTGTAGTTATGCTATGTAGTGTGTGAAATAGAGTATGGTGAATGTGACAGGAAAGCTAGTATCAGCATTGCTTCTGCCTGGAGCTCGCATGTATGGAGCCTGGGTTTGGTTGAAGATGGCAGTGCTGTTTGGGCTGAGAAAGCCATGTGTATGTAAGGAGGAAATCCAGGAAGAGGAAGGTTATTTAAGTGTGGGTGGACTATCTGAATCCATTTTGTTTGAGACCATGCTGCAAAGTGAGTGTGTTTGCTGATCCTGTGAGTTCATTTATCTCCTTTAACTTTAGCTTACATTGTAGTTATGCTATGTAGCGTGTGAAATAGAGTATGGTGAATGTGCTAGTAAAGGTAGTATCAGCATTGCTTCTGCCTGGAGCTCGCATAAACGGAGCCTGGGTTTGGTTGAAGGTGGCAGTGCTGTTCTGTTTGGGCTGAGATCACTGTCTAGCCTCCTGGAGGTGTCATTGTTGTGAGGGCTCGTCTTGGGAGGTAGACTGTACAGCCTAACCCGGCGGGGAGTGTGATAGCCTAACAAGGCTTCCCTCCTGGGTCTACCTCCTCTGTGGTAATATAGGTAAGGTAACGGAGGTTGTTCGGTAAGTGTGGGGAGCAGGGAGACCTGGCATTAGGTGAGTGTCTCTGGGACGCCAGAGATCACTGTCTAGCCTCCTGGAGGTGTCGTGGGACCAACTAGACGAAACACCGGTGAAAGGAGGTTCCCACCCGATGACCCCAAAGACATGTTAGTTATCACTGCTCATTGGTCTGTATAGTTAAGCCTTGCCATAATAGTTTGTCGTAGGGCTTAGGAGGTTATTCACTGAGTGCTGATCCCTTCTTATTTATTTATTTATTTACTTATTTATTTATTTATTTTTTTTTTAGAGCACAAACTTCTTGTGTTTATTTGAATTCAGAACTAGCCCAGCTAGTGACTGCTGTGAACAGGGCAGCTGACAACAAGGGAAAGACCATGTGACCGCTTGGAAAGACAGCTGACAGGAGGGAAAAGACCCCAATGGTGCTGGCATGGGTTAGCAACCCATGGTAGCAGTGGTGAGGCCTAGCAGCCTTACTACAACCAAAAATTAGCTACAGCCAACTTAGGAAAAATACCCCAAGAGTCAGCGAGCAGGGTGGAAGATGACTCACAGGTGGATTACACGGTAACAGACATTGGAACGGACACGACTATGACTTGGATCTGTGACTCAGTGAAGGATAGGGGCACGGACCTATCCACCAGTGCTAGAATTAGCAGCAGTCAGGGCAAGGTGAGCGCATCTGTAGAGGATAAAAGTAGCACAGTTGAGAACAAGATGCTTCAGGTTTGTCCTTGCGGCTGGCAGAAAGTAACATCAGTGAAAGGCCTCAGAACTCATCAGGAAAGAAGAAGTGTGTGGCAAAGAAAGGGCAGAGTAGCCGCATTGATCAGTACTTCCTAAGAAGTCAGTCGAGTCAGTCGGATGAAGTCCAGCGGCAGGTAGAAAACCACAGTTCGCAGGATATCAGTAACGCTGCCACTGAGGAGGAGGGTAGTAAGAGAAGATGCAGGTGACACTGAGGCCAGTATGCTAGCCAGAGAGAGAACCATGGAGCAAAAGGTTAGAGTTAGATGGCCTAGAGCAAATGACAGTAAAGAATGGGAGATAGTTAATAGAGATTTGTCAGTAATCTTGAGTAGGCTTAGAGGAAATGCAATGGAAAGGTTAGAAAAGATGGGAGATATAATGTATTCATATGGTGTAGAGAGGTTTGGGGTGCATGAGAAAGAGAGTGAGAGGGTACAGTCAGGTAAATCTAGGCGGCAGAGAGAAATAGAGAAGATAGTCGAGGAAAGGAGACAGTTAAGAAAGCAGTGGAAAAAGGCTACAGAAGAAGAAAGGGAGGGAATTAAGGTGTTGCAAGAGGAGTTGAGAAGCAGGCTAGCAGTTCTTAGAAGGGCAGAGCATCTCAGGAAAAAGAGGAGGAAGAAGGAATATGCTAGGACAGGTTTTTTCAGGGACCCTTTTAAGTTTGTTAAAGGATTGTTCAGCCAGGAAAAGGGAGGGCAGCTTAAAGCAGAAAGGCTAGAGGTTGAAGAATATTTGAGAAACACATATTCAGATTTGGAGAAGAATAGGATAGTAGGTTTCCCACCTGATATCCCTCCATTAGGAGGATAGAGCATGAGATGGATGTCAGGCCACCTAGGTGGAAGGAAGTTCAGGAGGTGGTCAGGCGTGCAAAGGCTTCTTCGCCCCAGGGCCTAATGGAGTCCCCTACCGGGTTTATAAAAGTCGCCTGATACCCTTAAATTTTTGTGGAAACAGCTAAGAATAGTTTGGGAAAAACAAATTATACCAAGAGCATGGCGTAGGGCAGGGTGTCCTCATTCCTAAGGAGAAGGAGTCTGTGGACCTTAGCCAGTTCCGGATGATTTCTCTCTTGAATGTGGAGGAAGATTTTCTTTAGTGTAGTAGCGCAGAGACTAGCTAGTTACTTAGAAAGGAATAGCTTAATAGATACCATGGTGCAGAAGGCAGGAATACCAGGTTTTTCAGGGTGTTTAGAGCATACTAGCATGATCTGGCACCAGATTCAGGCAGCGAAGATTAACAAAAGGGACCTACACGTAGTATTTTTAGATCTTGCAAATGCATTTGGTTCAGTTCCGCACAGCCTCATTTGGAGTGCGTTTGACTACTTCAGAGTGCCACAGGTAGTTGTTAACTTAGTGAAAGCATACTTTCAGGATATTAGGTTGTGTCTAAGTACAGCAGGTTTCACAACAGGTTGGCAGAGGCTAGAAATAGGCATCATGGCAGGGTGTACAATTTCTCCGTTAGCATTTACTATGGCAATGGAAGTAATCATCAGGGCTTCTAAGTGGGTGGTAGGTGGGAGAGATGGCAGAATGGGTTGCATCTTCCACCAGTTAGGGCTTACATGGATGACATGACACTGGTGACCACAACAATGCCATGTACAAAGAGGCTACTAGAGAAGGTAAATAAGAACCTCAAGTGGGCCAGCATGAAAATCAAGCCTAGTAAATCTAGAAGCATCTCGATATGTAGAGGGAAATTAAGTGATAGGAAGTTTGTCATAGATGACGAGGACATCCCAACAATTAGGGAAAAGTCAGTAAAGAGCTTAGGTAGGTTGTACAATGTAGAGTTGAATGATAAGGAACAGGTGGTGAAATTTAGAAAGATGTGGCTGAAGGATTGGATAGAATAGATAAATCAGAACTTCCAGGAAAGTTGAAGTTGTGGTGTTTGCAATTTGGGCTATATCCTAGGTTAATATGGCCACTGTCAATTTATGAAATTCCAATAACTGTTGTGGAGAGAATTGAAAGGTTGGTTAGCTCCTACATTAGGAAGTGGTTGGGCGCTCCTAGATGCCTAAATAGTGTTGCATTGTATGGAAAAGGGATACTTCAGCTGCCAGTAACTAGTTTAACAGAGGAATTTAAATGTACCAAGGTCAGGACAGAGCTCTTGTTAGCTGGGAGTAAGGATGTGGTAGTTAGGAGTGTGGTTCCAAATCCAACCAAGGAGGAAGTGGAACCCAAGATCGGCAGTTCAGGAGGCAGAGGCAGCTCTTAGACATGCAGAGATTGTAGGTAATGTTCAGTTTGGCCGGGGAGGCCTGGGGCTTGGCTCAGGTAAACCGGTATGGAATACAGCAGGCCTCAAAGATAAAAGAAAGCTGGTTGTAGAACAGATACGCAGACAGGAAGAGATAGTAAGGGTGCAAAGGTAGTGGCCCAGGCTAAACAGGGACAGTGGTTGAATTGGGAAAGTGTAGAGAAGAGGAAGCTTAGTTGGAGGGACCTGTGGAGTATGGAGGAGAATCGTATTAGATTCCTGATAGGGGCTACATCGATGTCTTACCAACCCCCAGAACCTAAAACTGTGGGTAAATGAGGACCCGTCATGCCCATTGTGTTCACGCATGCAACTTTAAAGCATATTTTGTCAGGTTGCAAAGTTAGCTTGTCACAAGGCCGATATACATGGCGACATAATCAGGTGTTGAAATGTTTAGCTGCAGGCATTGAAGGGAAACGAAGACAGGTGAATTCAGAAGGTGTTAAGGATAGGAGTTTAGTAATTCAGTTTGTCCGTGAGGGAGAGAAATACAGAAGGGATAAGTTAGTGAGGAGGCAAAGGTGTGGCCGCCTAGAAGGTGCTTGTGATTGGGAAATGCAAGTAGATTTAGGGGGAAAGCTTGTTGTTCCTCAGGAAATAGTCTGTACCAGGCAGAGGCCTGACTTAGTGTTGTGGTCAGTGAGTCAACAGATAGTTTATTTCATCGAGCTGACAGTTCCTTGGGAAGACTCAGTGGAAGAAGCATATGAAAGAAAAAAGCTTAGATATGCAGACTTAGGAGCAGAAGCTGAGCAGCGAGGATGGAAGACTAGGATTTGTCCAGTGGAAGTGGGGTGTAGGGGATTCATAGCAAGATCAACTGTCTCACTCCTGGGGGAACTCGGAGTGCGGGGACAGAGTTTGAGGAAGACAGTGAGGGAAATGTCAGATGAAGCAATTAAATGCAGCCAGTTTATCTATTACAGAAGAAATAATGTCAGCTGGGGCCAGCAGGGTGAACTACTAAGCAGGGCACATAACTCCTTGAGATCAGGTGGAGAGATCCACTTCCTGTCAGGAGAAATCCAGGAAGAGGAAGTATTTAAGTGTGGGAGTGGCCTATGGGAATCCATTTTGTTTGAGGCCATGCGGCAAGGTGAGTGTGCTTGCTGATCCTGTAAGTCCAGTTAGCTCCTTTAACTTTAGCTTATATTGTAGTTATGCTATGTAGTGTGTGAAATAGAGTATGGTGAATGTGACAGGAAAGCTAGTATCAGCATTGCTTCTGCCTGGAGCTCGCATGTATGGAGCCTGGGTTTGGTTGAAGATGGCAGTGCTGTTTGGGCTGAGAAAGCCATGTGTATGTAAGGAGGAAATCCAGGAAGAGGAAGGTTATTTAAGTGTGGGAGTGGCCTATCTGAATCCATTTTGTTTGAGACCATGCTGCAAAGTGAGTGTGTTTGCTGATCCTGTGAGTTCATTTATCTCCTTTAACTTTAGCTTACATTGTAGTTATGCTATGTAGCGTGTGAAATAGAGTATGGTGAATGTGCTAGTAAAGGTAGTATCAGCATTGCTTCTGCCTGGAGCTCGCATAAACGGAGCCTGGGTTTGGTTGAAGGTGGCAGTGCTGTTCTGTTTGGGCTGAGATCACTGTCTAGCCTCCTGGAGGTGTCATTGTTGTGAGGGCTCGTCTTGGGGAGGTAGACTGTACAGCCTAACCCGGCGGGGGAGTGTGATAGCCTAACAAGGCTTCCCTCCCTGGGTCTACCTCCTCTGTGGTAATATAGGTAAGGTAAAGGAGGTTGTTCGGTTAGTGTGGGGAGCAGTGAGACCTGGCATTAGGGGAGTGTCTCTGGGACGCCAGAGATCACTGTCTAGCCTCCTGGAGGTGTCGTGGGACCAACTAGACGAAACACCGGTGAAAGGAGGTTCCCACCCGATGACCCCAAAGACATGTTAGTTATCACTGCTCATTGGTCTGTATAGTTAAGCCTTGCCATAATAGTTTGTCGTAGGGCTTAGGAGGTTATTCACTGAGTGCTGATCCCTTCTTATTTATTTATTTATTTACTTATTTATTTATTTATTTATTTTTTTTAGAGCACAAACTTCTTGTGTTTATTTGAATATTATTTTTTCAGGGTGTACATTGTTCTGTAAAATTTCAAAGGCACATTTGTAACTTTGTGATGTGAGAGTGATGACTTTCATCATTCTTTACGTTTGAGCCTTCATCTCCCTGTTAATGATAGTTTCATATTATTCTGAATTGTGAAGCAGTTCGTGAAGTCAGTTTCAACATAAGCACTTTGAATGAGTCACTGATCACCTTCTGATGTTTAATAATGATGATGACAGAGATTTTACCACAATGATGGCGTGCAGAAATGTGATTAATTAATAATCACTGCAGTTGTGCCGAATGACAACTGCTATAGGGCGACTGGAGAACTTCGCTGATGAGACACAGTCGGTGAAATTGCACTTTCTTCCTCGTATTTCTCATTGACAGGCCTAATGGCAGCAAGCTTGATTATCATTATGCAATCAGATGTTTAAGGGCATTTCTACATCCATTTATTGTGAACTACGGGTGTTAAAATAAGGCTTGTGCACGCGTGCCCAGCACCACACACTGATGGAGATTTACTTAACAGAATCAGGCATACACACAGCTTTATAAATCTGACAGGAAAAAAATTGCGTAGCACATTTCTGCCTTTTAGTTGTGAATCTACGCTGAGTTTGATGCAGCTGGCCCCTGGAGTGTATTACCGATTCAAAATGGAGAGGAACTTTCTGAGTTCTATATGATCCCTCAAAATTGGTTGAACTTTCACAGTAGCTCAACCACTGAAAGTCCTGTTTGTCCTTTTCGGCAGAAGCAGGTGTGAGCACAATATATAAAAATAAAACAGTACTGCAGTGTGAAACCAGGGCTGAAACCAGGCCTGCCAGCACCCACTTGTTAGATGTGACATGTTGAGACTCCATCCCAACATTAGGCAATCTCACAACTTACAAAAGTACATCTTGATTTCACCCTTTGATTGACTCAGGCCCCTTTGATTAGCGGGCAGAAGGTTTTAACATGTTTGAAACAGTGTTTGGCCAATACTTGCTCCCTGAGCGGTATTTTAGAAGTTAAGTATCCAAATGAGAAATGTCAAAGTGGTAACAATCATGAAAACAAAAGCTGGCAAACAGCAAGGTTAGTTACACTTGGTCTGCTTACATGAACTTGTTCTTGGGCTTGTTCTCTTTGGGAAATGGGTATTTCCACTGTGTGATGCGGCCGACTTCTCCAGACATGAAAGTGAGGTAACGCAGGGTTTCCACGGCCACATTAGTGTGGGGAACTTTGCGGAGGCCCTCGCGTTGCCAGATATACATGGCCACCACTGGAGAGTTATAGTTCTGCACCCACTGAACGTCTCCTGATTCGCTGTCCACAGTCACCACCAGGCCGTCGCCGTTAGACACAAAGTGAGCCATCTCTGCAGGGAACCAAACAGCAGACAACTGATTAGCACGGTCCGTCAGAAGCAAAACAAAACAAAAAAGCCGGCGTGTCCAAGAGTCTTACTGTATTTGGTGTCATCGTCAGGAAGGGTGGAGGCGTAGTCAGAATAGGTTGCATTCCAGCGCAGCTCTCTGCTCTTGGTGTCATACATGGTGATGGTGTACTCTAACAGCAGGATGAATATGGGTATATTCATTCAGGGGTAAAGATTTGTATTGCTTTGCATTCCTTATGTAACATACACAAAAGCTGGGCGCTGAGTATCTGTTTCTGGGAGTAAATGCAAAGTGGTGTTGAATTTCCTTTGCTTCACATGGAAAACGTGGCGACACGGTGAAACAAAATCCAGCATATATGACAAAGTGAGCTTTGACTTGACACCAAGTTAAAGAAAGGTATTCAATTTGCAGGGCTCTCACGCTCTAGGTCTACAATTACAATCCCCCAGTCTTAACCACTGCAGGGATAGATTGGGGGCTGGTTGAGGTGAGGGCGGAGTTAGCAGCAGAGATGAGCAGGAAGTAAATAAGGGTTTGCTAACACTTTGGGGTTAGAGCATGCAAGACAAATAAGCCTGCTGATTAGCCTGATTGTGTCAACAACTGAACGGGATGGGCTGTAATGATAATCTGACCAAAATGAAGCTGGCAAGGATGAGAAAAAAAAAAGCTGAACTTGTGTTGCTGGATTGGTTTTGTTTTACCTGTGCGTCCCAGATAGAGAAGAGATGAGGACGGACACAGCATCTCAGCAAAGGACGACGTCAGGGTCTGCTGCTTCTCACCAGTCAACAGGTCCACCACGTACCACAAGTCCTGCTTCTTACCTGTAAATGAGCACAAACACACACAGACAAAATTAATTACCTCTGCTATGATTAGCATTTATATAGATCGAATCCCTGTGACGTTGCGCTTTATTTCTGTTGTCATTTTCAGCCATAACCGTAACGTTTAAAGATAATACGTACGTATGATGGCAAGGTAAAGCAGTGAAAATATTTTAAATATAGTGTGCTCTTACACTGATATTGCTCTTTTTAGGTGGGCAACTTTTTAGGTTGCTAAAAACCAATCAATGGAGGCAGCATTTGCTCGGCGTCATTTAATTTTACCTACCTGAAGCAGGGATTTTCTACCAAGAAGTTACTTTAAACAAACACTGTGATTCGGTCTGTTGCTCTTAGCAAAAGCACAACACGTATTTCAGTATTATAACCTTACCTAATAATGAAACTACTTATTTAACTACTAACTACTTGACTACTTTAGTTGATTATTACGTTTATATTTACTTTTTTACTTTACTTTTGTGGTGTTTTTCTTTTACAGATTGGAGGGTCGAATGATGAGCACTCTGAGGTAAATTAGTGATTTGGGCCTATCCAGGGTGTCTACACGTATCAGACACTTAAATTTAATGCTTTTTAGGATCTTTCTAAGATAGTTTTTAACCAAATTTAAGACTGATTTTTGGAAAAATCTGTTTTTTTGTATTCAAGCTTTGCAGGTAAATATATATGTGGTCCAGTGCAGAGATGGGTTTTAAGTAGGAATATGGTTACTGGAGTGAGTATTAAATTAAAATACAGTATAAGGTTCAGTGGTAGGATTAAAGATTTGTAATGTTAGAAATGTGGGGTTTCTTGCAGACGGCTTTTACTCAATTTGACACAAAGAAATTAAAAGACGAATAAATAAAATGAGATAAAACTGTTTGGGCAATTAAAACCTCACAAATTCAAATGTAAGACTATTTAATGACTTTCATTGACTATATTAACTATATTAATTAAACTGAACTGAATTTAAGACATGTTAAGCCTACAGACACCCTGCTCTAAAGAAAGCTGTGTTATTATGTACAAGAAATTGTCTAATGAACCAAAAGGTGCACCATTGCATGCCCAGTCAAGCAAAACAGCATACATTTATCCTTCACAATGACGGGTGTTACCATTCTATCATTAAAAGACCAACCCATCACAGCCTCTTTGTACCGGCATCTCACCTATTGTCTCAGTGCAGGAGGTGGCAGTTATACGCTAATCACAGATAGTTGATTAGGAAATGGCTGTTTCAGAGAATCGAGACGATGGAGGTTGGTTTGGTGCGATAACTCCTACAATCTATGTGGCAAACATTTCATAAATAAAGATTTAAAGAAAGAGAATTCCAGGCTGAACCACTTTTAGACCTTTGCATCTCCAGTACGCTTTGTTCCAGCAGCAGCTTCAGTTGAATGAAAACAAAGGCGTCACTGATAATGACTGCGGGGAGGCAAATGTCACCCGCTTTCCCTACACAATGACACAGTCACCGTGGTAGATTACCTTTCCTCTGTTAACTGTTGTAAATTCAAAAGAGCGCAGGCTACGGCGGCGGGTTGAGTGGAACTGAAAGGTGCTGGAGATACCCAGATAACACCTGCCCGTTTAGGTGAGGGGACACACTGGGACATGGGCTGCTCATGTTTATGGATGAGGGAACTACAGGGCAATATGTCTGACCAAAAGGCATAATATAATTCCTGTTTGAGAAAGAGCCTTACCCATGTAAAGGACTCCATCAGAGCTGCGACAGGGAGAAGCTTGGACCAACTCAGGGATGGTGAATGGTAATTTCTGTTTGAACAAAATGAATGAATGCACATTAGAAAATAGGAACAATATGCATACACCACCACAGCTGCAACTCCCGAATGAGGGTGCATGACTCTGAGCATGAGCCATCTACACGTATTTCTACAGAAAAGGGAACTGAGCAGCGTGTTTCTCACAACAGAGGGGAGATTATACTGATTGATAATAATGTATTTCCTCTTACTGTGAGGCCTTCGTTGTTCTTCCCTCCCAGAGAGTACAGGCTGCCATCGTTGGGGTCAGGCAAAAAGGCTGGTCTAGAGTAAAGATTCAAGAAGATACATCTTGAGACCAGTAAAGGGAGTGACGGAAACGACAAGCTCAACAGTTTACTAAATCCATCTGCTTTCACCATCTTTTGTTACACACAGGTGCAGTACATACTGGGATATTTACGCATGCGGAAAATAACTCCAAAGATACATACTCTGCCACATGTGTGGGGACCTGAAGAACTGGATCTGTGGAGAGAGAGAGAAGGAGACAAGATGCAAGTCAGGACTGACAAGAATGTCAACCAACAATGGAAACCGTGGCCAGGAGCTGTTGAGTAAGAGAATGACATCGGTGACATTCAACCGTACAGAACACAAAGTCCAAATGAAAACGAATTCCCCTGGGGCACACGTGAAAGGCAAACAGTCATGCCTGCAAACAGCTTACTGTAAAGACGCCAAGCATGTAACACCATTTACTCATTTACTGAGCTTATATTAGACCATTCCCTCCAAAAAGTACTGGATGATATTAACCTGTTGATGAACCTACGATACCAAATATCCTCCTAACAGACTGAGTAAAGTGGGGTTACTCCAGGAAGCAGGTTTTACTCTTATCCTGCCACAGTTATGAAGGTTTTTCTCTGTACTTAAAAACATTGGAATAGATGTGTAAAAACATTCTGTGAATTTTCCTCCCTGGTATGAGTGCTTAAAAAGACCATGTCATGTTTTTGCATGCTTTCACCCATTTACTAGAAGCTTCATATATTTGAGGCCTAAAATTTTCCCATGTATGCAAAAAATGTGCCCTACCCTCTGGGCAGCTATCATGCCCTACATTCACTGCAGGGTTCAGCTTGACTGGACTCAGTTTTGCTACTAGGCCCTTCTCTCCGTTTTATTTTTCACCTGCCGACAGTATCCCCTTAGCGAAGGTGGGATTCTCAGCTCATCCCCAGTGACACTGCCTTAAACTGCAGGGACATTGTCTTCAACGCAACTCTGAATCCTTTCATCGCCAACCAAACAGAAGAACATCGGAACTTTTTCAACTGTAGTGCACAGCGGCCGTTTTCAGACATCTGTGTCGAGCAGGGTTGGGTACCACACTTGGAACTTTTGAGTGTAGCAACAGAAATATGTAGGTACAACAGAGTACAGGTTCATATTTTAAAAAAATCAGGACCAAATTTCGATACCAAAGAGCACACCTGAGTGAAAATGCCAGGTTCACACGGTAGGCAGAAGCAGCACAAAGTGCCCAAAAGCCCTCAAAGCGCCGTGACTGGCTTCCAGTGCTTTGCGGCTGAGATAAAGAAGCTCCGCGGATGCACCAGGTTCAGAAAGCAGGCAGAAGCGCCGCAAAGTGCTCCAAAGCTGCCCACTGAGCTCCACTGACTTCCTAGCGAGCCGCAACTGTTGCTGCAGCCCTGATAGTTTCTGTATTTGGCCTATTTTCTTTTCCATTTTATTTTAGAAATAACCTAATATCACTGCTGTTTGTGATTGTGTTTTTTAAAATAACAACATATTCCACATATTAGACACGAGTAGACACACACACACGTACAAGCAGACAGACAGACACTTAGCTCCATGTGTGAGAGAAAATTAAGTGCAGAAAAAAGGTACCATTAGCTACCGTCAGCAGTAGCAGCATTGGTTCAAATGTGAACAGTGTCCAGCCCTAGGTTCAAGTGAATTCAAAAATAACTGAAGTCACAATTGACGGTAGCTTCTACTTTAAAATGGCAGGCTTGTGCAGGATGTCTCGTGTTGCGCTACTGTTGATTCTCCACCTTCTACTATCAGCTCAGCCCGCTTGGAATCTCAACGAGGTGGTATCAAACAAAGTATCGGGCACTATCAAAAACTTTTGCTAATGGAAAACCAAAAAAGAGCGAGTGGAGCAGAGCCATCACATTGGAAGTCACTTCTATTTTTCTGTCCTAGTTATATTACTGTTGTGTTATAGATGTTATAGATGTGTATGTTTAAAGTCACTGCAAGCAGATGTATGTCTATTACATGACTATAATAGACTAGATCATGGTCAGCAATAATGTCGACAGTTAAAACTACAACTGTGGAAAAACTACTACTACTACTACAATAGCTCTTTAAGCCCTAACCTCCATTGCTAGTAGACAAACACACACCTCCCTACAGTGTGAACATACAGGGCGTGGACCAGATGGTGCTGATCTCTGTGGAGGTGCCTGAAGGGGTCAACAATAGCAGGGGGGAGGCATAGGATTACCTGAAGGTGGTCATTGACTCTTGTGCTCAACAGGCATCAGCATTCGTTATGTGTAACTGCAGAACGTGGTGAGAAAACAATAGTTCTCTATGCTGCTGGAAAGACACTAACCCTGGTTTATGGACACAAATACATGTTCGCACGGCCAGCAGGGAGTGACAAGCAAACAGTGAGAGGGCATACATGTGGGCTAAGATGAACTGTCATGGTCCAGGGAAAATATTCCTTCTTCCTCCTCATTACGTGGGTGTATGGTTGCCTGAATGGAGCACAACAACAGGTGTGTGCGGAGCCTGGAACAGAGCTGGTCACATTTATATTCAATAGCTCTTCCAGAAAAACAGATGATGCGGGGGAAGCTGCCTCTGCCTCTGATTATTAATGACTTGGGCATCAGGTGGCCCTAACCAGGACTTGTGGGTTCAAAACATAGTTGCTTTAATATCTCTTAAAATATTGTGACCCTTAAAAATGTGACACAAGTGTGCATTTAGAACAGCGAATGTCTTAGAGAGATTTTTTCAGCACAAGTTTTACAATAACCCTTCAGTGTATCTTATCTAATGTAATCCCCAAGCGTACTGTGCCTACATTAACATGGTAACCATAGTACATGCTATGTGTGCAGGCAACACTACAGCAAAGTTGCTTACCCTTGCCCACTCTAACCTTGATTACAAGCTATTTTTGCCCCTCTCTCAGTTAATAATTACCCAGTTTCCATGCCTAGCAGAACATCCCACAGCATTTTCCTCAGCTTAATCCCAGAAAACCATTCCTGTAAGTCCAATAAACGGCACCGTCACTATTTTTTTTAACCAAATCAATTACATGTTTAGGCTTTTAAGTCACCAGTTTTGAATTCTAGATTTTCTTTTGAGTTATTTTTTATTCTAAACTGGTAAGAATTAAAAAATAGGCCTGTTTTACTCTCATGTTCACAACATTACTGGGGTTATAAAAAAAATAAACAGCGTCAGAAAGTATCAATGACTGAAGTTTGTTTATTTTCTACTTTTGGAGTAATAATGGAGCGAAATCTTTTCCAGTGGTGCAGACAGCCTGTTGTTCACATTAACATCACAGAGAGTATGTTCACGTGAAATCAATAGACCAGTTTGGATCACAGTAACACCAAATGGCACAGCCTTGACATGGCCTCATAGTCCTGCATCGGGTCGGGTACCAGGCACGTGACCTGAAAAAACTTGATTCGCAGGTGGTATTTTGTCTTATTTTTACTTCCAGGTTCAGTTTTGGGGAAATAATTTAATAATTAATTAATAATTTAATGTTTTAATATTTTAATCCTCTGAGTGCTGACTTTGTGTGTCGGCTCTGCCTTCTGCATCAGCTGAATTTTGAGAACCACTTGAATCAGGTGCGTTACAAACAGATGTGGACATGTGCTGCTCAATATTATTAGAATACGCAAAAAAACTTCCATCTAAATTGTATTTTCTGAATTGCCTTCATTCTAAAATATAATATCTTAGTTTCACATGTATGAAATGTCCCAAAACGATCACTTCAAACGTGCCACCTAGCCAAATTATTAGAACGGCGCATGGTTATTTTAGGATTTGTGTTGAGTCGGGCTGCAGGTCTTGTGTCGGCTGGTCATGTCGCAGAACTAAGTGGTTGTCTGTGCGGGTGGCAGGTGAGTGTAGTATTGTACAACTCTGTTCTGGTTTGGGAGCGGCACTTGAAAACCAGACCCATGAAGGACTCTATCTCAAAGTGGCCCTCACTTAGTTAAATTTCTTGGTTAATTTAAGTCCTATTGTTGTGTTCTGCTATAACCCAACACTGAAAATGACAAAGACAACAATCACTTCATTGTGGTTCCAAAAACAGCTGTGGGATCTCATTGTTTTCCCTGTAGCCACACAACAAAAGCACTTTGCTTTTGCGGATGTAATCTGAATAAGGAACTGGGCCTGAGAAAAACACTTACAAAAAAAAAGTTACACTTGACTCTTGTCCTCTCCTCTTACCTTCTTTCAGAGTCCATTTGATAGAGCCTGATTTCTTGCTAACAGCGTGCAGGTTTCCATCCAGGGTGGACACAAAGAGCAGGCTCTCAGGAAGGGAAACTGTGCTGGCGCTGCAAAACCCCTAAAGAAACACAAAAAACAAGGGGATGTACTATGAGCAAACACATCTCCACTTATAATACCAGGGAATCAAAGTGATAACATATTAAACTCAGACATTAGCAAGCAGGCATGTGTGAGCATGCATGCTCCGACTTAAGTCCGCAGGTTAGGTCAAAATGTGTGCTCCTGCATGTGGTTGTGAATAATGACTTCAGCCACTAATCACTCAGACATTACTTATCCTCACACACGCCTGCACCAAACATCAGTGATGTGTTGAAATCACAGCATGCTAATGAAATTATTCACACACTAATATGAAGAAATGTGGCAGAAGATTGTCTGACACATGTCACTGCATGGGGCCTGTTTCATCATCACCCTGAGATATTTAGCATTTTGTTGTAAGGGGGTGAGGTAGGTGGGTCGCCTTAGGGAGTGTGCCACCTTGCTCCACTTTACAAACGAATAAACTTCATGTCAATATCCTACAATGGCAGCTTAAGAGCAAAATAAGAGGAGACTGATAGGCTAGAAAACAGAGGGCAAGTTGCTGGTTGAGCTCTCAGAAGGTTCAAAGTAACAGCCAGAGCTGAGGGCTGCAACGTGGAGGAAGGTAAACAAACTGGGACATGAGCACGTGTGCATGTTCTGAACTCCTGTGTTACACTCGTGCTGCCCACCAGCATACCTTATAAGGTTGGTTCGGCTTTTTTGACAGATTCCACAATGAAGACAGTGAAGAGAGTGCTTCAACTTCTCTCTGCACAGATGAATAGTGGGCTGACAGGCCATATGGGAACCCTTCTCTCCGGAACTTTTTACTCCCACTCAGAAATATGTGGCACGAGAAAAGACATGGGAACACTTGGATTGGTTCGTTAAATGACAGAAGTAGACAGTGCCGGTGAAAAGAGGGCAACAAAATGACAGTCATCGGAGAAAAAAAATGCAGTAAATCCAGTGAAAACAATTGAACCCATTACCACAACAGCAACTGAATGACCCGGCCTCATGACTTGGCTTATGCCAGAATTAACAGCACTGTGGGTGATGTGTACTCCACTCACCCACTATGGAATTCTAAAAACGCCGCTCTTGATAACCAAGCTGTGGGCTTCTTATGGTTTTTGGCACCAATGTGCAGGAAGAGGTCCAACGGGGGTGTCTGAGAGCTCTGACTGTCCGCCAAACCCGAGAAGACTGTATGAACTCAGCCTGCAACCGACACACGTGCTTTCTCATCTAAGAGAGTTCAGGACGACCAGAGAGCTTTTTAGTGTTCTTTCTCATTTTATGTATTTACATTACAAATTTTCACATATCTGACATGACTTATCACTTATTACTGGCCCACTGACATGGTCAGACTGTGGATGAAAGATCTGGGAATACCACTAAACCTGCCATCTTTTCTGCAGGACTCTTAGGCCCTGTTTACATCTGGTATTAACATGCGTAGCGGGTGATCAGAGCACAAGTAGACAGCTCTAAACACAGGTGTGAATGCACCCAACGTGTCCCCAATGCGTCTTGAGATCCGATCACTCAGACCACATCTGGAGGGAGCTCTTGGCTGCATATGGCCACATTCTTTCAGCAGTGTGTAACCTAATGTGTCCTGGGCCATACTGAAGGACCACCTACTCAGTGGGCTTCCTTGCTTATCCAACTCCCAACCAAAAAGCCAACTTTCTGTTGCTGCCTTTACATAGGCTAGATGCAGCCTCAAAGGACGGTCCACACGGCCTCTCCACCCACCAAACAGTCAGTTCAATGTCTGCCTGGTAAGCATGCGCTAATACAGCAGCAGCAGCAGCTGTTAAATGGTCCCAACAAACTCACACCAGCACCAAAACAGCTCAACTCTCCCAACAATGATCCTGTAGTGGTGTGGAGGCAGAGAGACCGCAGTCTGGGGTGTGCTTGTCTTATGATAAACAGAGAGCAACTTAACAATAAAAAGCTCAACAATAAAATAAGATTTTGCCCATTTTCAATAGGCCTGAAGTGTGCATGTAGCAAGACAAACCTCCTGCTGGTTAAAACAACAAAGCATTTGGTCTTTTCAAATGGAAATGATGTAAATGTTTATTTGCATATAGAGTGGGTAAGTGATATCGATCTTAAGTCGTCACTTGAGACGCATGTGGAGATGCATTCGAATGCCAGGTGTGAACATTCAGACTGTGATCCCATCACCTTAGACGCATGTTCATACCAGGTCTAAACAGGCTCTTGGAAGAGCTGAGCAGACAGACTTCTCTCTCCTGCTGAACCATAACAGTATTGATCAACATCCCTGACTAATCCCCCCGAACAGCTCCCTGGGGGCAGTGCAAATAGCCCCCACATACTGTATTATAATTACTAACACACTCTTCTGAGCATTTAGCCCCTTCTGAGGAGATAAGGAAGGTGGGGGTTGAAGTGCTCTTAAGTCAGACACAAACAAACCACCAGAAGCTAGTAAGTCAGGCCTGAGCATGTGGTTCGGAGAGCAAATGCAACCACCAGCAACAAGTCACTCAGGGTGTTCCCCGTGGTCACACAGCTTGCATTTCCTCACAAAACCTATGTCATAAAAAAATGACCAGTTCTCAACAATTTCTTCTAGCCTGGGTGTTTTTCAGTTTAAACATAATCGGAAAAAAACGAGCCTGTTCTAAATGTCCAAACAGAAACCAAGGCCAAAACAACCACATAAACTGAGAGTTTCACACTCTACAGAAGGAAATTGGGTCCTTCCCCATTTGCCTACTGGTCCCCTGCTGTAGTCTCACATCCTATACAAGCATTTGTGTCAATATTGTGCACCTGTGACTGTTCCCACTGGGCTGCCAACTCACGAGTATCACACAACTGTACTTAGAGATTCATAACTAACTTGTTCTTGGGCCCCCTGTAACCTCTATCAGGGTTCTTGGTTTCACAAGCAAATAACTCTCTTAACATCTGTTGGCCTCCAAGTTTTGGATGGACACTAACATTCAACAACTGTTGAATATTCTACAGTGTTAGGCCTCTGGGACATCTGGTTTACAATATCTGGCTGCTCAGCTTTGTAAAAGATTTTTTAAAAGACTCAGACATCGGGGCATTCCCTGTCATTTCCTCATTCTGTGTTTAACACAGAAATGTTTAGTTGTTGCGTAAGCGAGTTACATAATACTCCTGAACTGAGAGAAACCAACGTCTTGGGAGGTTCTGAGGTCTTCACTTTCTCCTCTACAATGAGGCCAGGCATAGCTTAAGGGGACATCGACTACAATGCTCATGATATCACTGGTAGCAGGCAGGAGTGTCACTGTGCTTCACAGCCTCTTGCATGGCAGACCAACCCGAACACAGGACAGGCTGTAATTGGCAGCTTTCCCACTCAGTGCACACAAGCCCTTTAGTACTACAACTGCTTTATTACCCCTTTGTCAGATACTCTCATCTCTTCAAGATAGTAGAGTATTATATCCCCAACCAATAGTTAAACACCTGGGCAAAAGGTATAAAAAAAAAAGAAGAAGAAGAAGCATTGCTCAGGTCCTGAGGGCGCAGACACATCAGACTGCCTTTAAAGAACAAGCAGCTATGAAAGACGACTGTTGTGTTGCACCATGTCACCTGTGTCACCCAAAAAGTTGTACCTGAACACACCATAGACTACACCCAAGGACAATGTGTATGTACGTTCTGTGCCGGCGTGAGCTGAAATGACATACCAGCAGGGAGCAGTAGTCTCCATTTGTCATTAAAAAGGGAAACTGCAGGACACGTTAAAGACGCTAGTTAGCGCCTTAACAACGCTCACGCTCTCTTGACTTCAGTTGTTTGTTTGCTGTTCTCACTTCCATTTCTCTGTTGTGCGCTAAGCTTTACTGCTAATCGGAGTGATTTCATTCACTGATGGTCTCCACTGGCCCAGATGCCTATTTAATGTGCTGAATTGGTAAAAATAAACCAATGAGGGTTGACACGCAAAACCTCGGGTGACACATTCAGTGATGGCCTGACGTTGACCAAAAGCCACTTGACAGCTTAGTGTGTCAGAGGGCCGCTTAATGGGTGAAGGTCTGGAAACATGTAGGAGACATAGAGGTAGGGGCTGACCAAGACAACAGAGGAAGGTAAATACATAGAGATGCTCCAACTTATAGCATTCATTAAAAATGAGTTGATTCGTGGCTGTCACATCCTCTGAAAACTAGTCAGATAATTCGAAAGGCAAACAAACGCACACCACCCACTGTCACTCTACCATGGCTGCCCTGCATCCTGACAGAAACAGGCATTTGGAGTGTTACAGTTGGTAGTATCAACATCATATGACAGTGTACTAACAACCCAGAAGCAGACAATGGGCAGCTGCTTTCTGCTGCAAGTGTGTGGCTGAATGGCACACAACTAGATGAACTGGTAGTGTCATCAGAGACACACATGCACTGTTCAACTGTCTTACTGGTTGTGTGAAGCAGACACAAAGATTTTCATTTATCGTCTGACCTTTCAGGCTGTTTTGTGATCATTTAGAGATGCAAGCAGGGGAGAGAAGCAAATATAGAATACCAGTATTTAAGATATGGATATGGTTGCCAAATAATCACTTTTGAAATTAGCAGTAGCAAGAAAAAATGATGATGTGTCTGACTAAAAATAACACAGGTGCGAGACATGCTGTTAAGCGGTGGCTTTTGCAGGATCACTTACGTAGGAGGTTTGTGTGAAAATGTTTCAAAAGGAGACACTTAGTAATTAGTATCAGACGTTTTAATGACAGTAAAACAGTCATCATATGGGCCCTAAAAGGACTCACTACAGAGGTTCTAAAAGTGAGACTATTACAAAAAGATATCCACTAGTTCGAGCTCTCTAGTGAATTAACTGGGGCTAAATGAAATGTCGCTGTTTTTCTGTTGAAAAGTGGAACACTCTCCTACCAATAACATGTCTGCAACAGTAAGCAGTGTTTGCAGCTTGCAGACAAAAACCAACACAGGAACCAAGAATGTCTTATCACACGTCTGGTTACTTGGTACGGGAGGTGCGGTGCAGCAACAGCTTCAAGTCATCAAAATACATCCTGAAAATCAATTACGAAATACCTTGGTGTACATGGCTGAACATGAGAAACGCAGCTTTAAGAACAGTCTGATGATCCGCCAGCCTTTCAGTCCCACACAAAAGTAATCATTAGGGGTTTCCCTTCAGGGCTGTACAAAGATTACACAGGCTTGGGGATGTTTGATTTCCCTCAGTTTCAGACACCAGTGAGTAAGACAGGGTGACGAGACGATTGTTCAAAATTGGATGTGTTTCACATTTTAGAGCAAAGCGGAGATCACTTTGTGGCACCTTTCTTGTCAACACAGTCTATCAGCTGCTCTCTGCGTGGTGTTGCTTCAGTGGGGAGGATGTCACGTGTTGGCCCTCGTTCCGGCACACTCAGTCAGAGCACAGCCAATCTACTGTTGTGATAAGATAGTGTAAGATTGCTAGATTTTTCTAGCGAATGCCTGACTTCGTGCAATTTGAATCAAGTCTACAAATAGGCAACCTAAACAAATTAAGTATGGTCATAGTGACAAAGCAATGAAACAAACTGCAGTTGAGGGGTATATTGTTGTCTGAAGTTAGTTTTAAGTCTTACAACGAATATTGTTGTTATAAAGGGCTGGCAGATGTGTGAAGTGAGGCATGTGTCTCTAGCCCACTGAACAGCACTGGGATCTGAGGCTGATTTTACATAGTGGCCAAACATGGAGTTAAGACTTTAAGGTCAATCACGTGATGCCGTGTGGACCAAAGACTTTTTCCAGTAGAATTTAATTGTAACAGGGACGTCTGTAAATCACTGGATACAATTTGTGTCAAAAGTGTCAAAACCCCAGCAAAAATGACTCTTTCCATTCAGTCAACCAACACTCCAAAAGTCTGGAAGAGCCACACGATTAAATAATTTTGTCCCCATTCAGGATGGCAGAAGGCTAAACTGGAAGTTAGCTGCTTGGCCGCCGGACGTCACTGATATAATAACTCTATTGGCTCCGTGATGCAGAAGATCTGGGTAATTTCTCTCTCTGTCTCTCTCTCTCTCTCACACACACACACACACACACACACACACACACACACACAAGTGTCACTATCTATAGCCTTGATCATTTGTCACCCTTACTACGAGCAGACTGCCTACCAGGCTGAGAGAGGAACCTGAGACATGATAGGGGGATTATAAGGCTACTTTAATCTGCTTCTTAGCTGAAGTGGTTTACTAGCTTTGTAGCTAATGCCACTGCCTGGAGACTTTCTAGGTATCTAGCTCAGTTTCCGCAAGTTATCCAACCCCCATTTGTGCGAGCCTCTAATACTATAGGAGTCATTATCTGTTAAGAATTCCCTTTGGTAAAATTCATACTGAATAACAACCCCTCACAACTAGATTTATACTTTGCTCCAGCCTTCCCTTGTTACATTTTTGGTGCCTTTCATTCATAACATTTGTGTAGCACATCATACTGCATTCTGCTGTGTGCGGTATGGCCCTGTTGCATGCTGTGCATGATTTAATCAACCTAACCACAAAGAATCATCATGCACAACAATGCTGTGTTTTAGGGAGGAACTGCAGATGTAGCACACACACACCGTTTCTGGCCTGCTAAATTCAGACAGCTGTAGAGATTCAACTACAAGAGGGAGGCTTTCATACAGTCATAAAGAATCCTTTCAACTTTACCTCAGTGCAAAGACAGGGGTTTTCTTGCTTTATGCTTCTGCTTTTACTGTTTGATATAAATGTTTCTTCTGTTAATATATGGATGTATATCAACTTTCAATATTTGATTGGCTTTCAACACTCCTTTTCTGCTGCACTTTCAGAATCAGAATCAGAAATACTTTATTGATCCCCGAGGGGAAATTATTACATTATTATTTCTCGCTCTCTCTTATTGTTAATGTCTGCTATATTCATTCTGCTGTTCTCTGCTACTAACTAAGAAAAGAAAAGTCTTTGTTTTCATGTTATAGTCTTGTTATATTTATATTTTTATTAAAAAAAAAATGCCCTCATTGTCAAAATTTCCCTGTTGTATCGAAAATGAAATGGAATATTGATCATTTTCAATGTGTTGCATCAAAGTTGGAAATTCCAGTATCGGGACAACACAAGTCTGAATTCATCTACTGGCAAGCCCAAAGTCAAAGACCAAAATTTCCCCAAGACATCAACCCATCACCTTGCGTTGCTGCCTGTCCAGGACTCAAAAGAAGAAGAGTTTTAAGGCTGTTGCTGATTTGCAAGCGAGGGACTTGTGTTCAGTCTTGTGGAAAGATAACGTGCATGCAGTAGTAATATTAGCATCCCAACAAGCATTAACAACATCAACATAGGTCTGGACAACGTATTGAAATTATATCGTGATATGAGACTAGATATTATCTTAGATTTTTTTTAATTGGAGTGTCGTAAGTGTTTCCTGGATTTAAAGGCTGCGTTACAGTAAAGAGGTGTAAATTTCTGAACTTTCAACTGCTGTTATTTGCCTTTAATCACTATGTACACATTACATTATTCATCAGGAATCTCATTGTGTAAATATTTGTTGGTCAGATCAATAGTCAACACAACAACATCATTGCAATATCATATTTGACTTTCTTCATAAAGACTCTCACCTTAGTGTAAGACCTAAATTTCATCAATAATAATACTAAAATGTTTTTTCTTGAATTCTTTAGTTTGCCAATGAGCTTCTGGATACTAGGGGGGTTGATGACATGAAAATATTAACCAAGCTTAAAGCAAAATACTAACACATACCCCAAACAGCAAATCCTCATAGTCCCCTAACAGAGAGATCTTTATACCTGCTCACCTTTTCCCAGTGAGAAGATGGAGATATAATGTCCATGCATACTGTTGCTTTGCTTTGTGACACTGGGCTGACGAATTGTACATGTTCATTGTTAATCATACAGTGTTGATTAAGTTAATCACGAGCTATCTGGTGCACACATTACTTTAACAATAGTGCTTTTAGCCAGCGAGCTAACGTTAATGCTAGCTTACCTCTCTCATGTCAAGACACCACGCAGCACCCTGACTCAATTAAATATTCACTGAATGACATATATTTTACACTGGGCTTTAATATGTGTGGTAATAGGAGCAGAAAAATGAGCCTGACGTTGATAGAAAAGTGAAGTTTAGCGAGCAACTCCGAGCTAATGTCACCCAACTTAAGCTAGCTTATCCAGTTAGCCCCTCTTACCTTTTGTGGAAGACCAGCGCAGCAAAGCAACGCCAAAATGCACCACAGCAGGGCCCGACTGCTCACTGTCCAGTCCATAATTTCTGGTCTCAAACCGGGATAGACAGCTGGTCCGGAAGGCCGTTGACTACATAGAAAACGTGTTTTGGCTCACAACCAGATGTTACGAAAGTGTTTTAGACCAACGCTGGGACGGTAAAGGCGCTGGGGCCAGCAGCGGTGAATACAACGTTGGATCCGCTTCTTCCTGAAATGAAAAGCGTGGGGGTTGGACTTTGGGATAGATGTTCACAGGAGTGGAGGAGGGGGAATGTAGAGTCAGTGTGAGCCAATCAGAGAAGACCTACAGACACCGGATGTACTATAAAACACATCCGGGGCACATTTTGCACACTTCCTCAGAGCACGCTTGCAGCAGTCCGACCAGTTAGACTGGAAATATTTGTATTTAACATGTTTAAAAATGTATTTGCATGCGTATTTTCCAGTCGTTATTATACATGATGTAAGATTGAAAAAATATTTCTCCTAATATGATAAAGTATAATGGCGCATGCTGGAGCCGTGGGAGTAGGCCGCATCGGCGTGGAAACATGGGAGGTAAGTTTTTATATGTGTATTTTTTTTACAACCTCAAAATGGCAAATGCAGTTCATTACTTTCCCTTTACCTACAATATGCTGTCACATACACAGGGCAGATAATAAATGGATGCGTGCAGTGTGTTTGAGGTGATTGCACACACACGTGGACAGAAGGGTGGTGGCAAAGTGAGTATTTCTTTCTATTAAGAATAAAATATTTATATTCTTTAGTTCATGAATGATGATTTAAGTGCGTTAGACTTCTGATATGCAAATGAAGTCAACATATTTAATCTGACTTGACCCTAAAGTACCATTCTGGTGTGTGTATTTGTGTTTGATAATCCTGCTCACCATGATATTTTATATTTGCAGGACACTGGTCTTGGTGTTGATGGATCCCTGCGAGAGCAATACAGTAAGTATCTCGACTGAACAGAAAGTGGCATGTCAGGGTTATGAGTGATGATTGTGATGCGTTAGACTTCTGATTTCATATTGAAGACAATATAAAACTGACATAACCCACAATACAGTCTGTAATGGATGGTGTTTTAATACCAGAGCTCATTCTAAGTTGTTTTCTTCTGCAGCAATCGACCTGCGGTGCTCAAGAAATGGACAAGCTACGGTAAATTATAAGGTGACGCCAGGACTTGTGAATTAACATTTGTTTTCCCTATACGTGCATATTCCAACCAGAAGACTTAAAAATGTATTGTTAAACAGTGAGTGTAATGTCCTGTGTGAATAAAGCCTTTTTTCAAGAAGCACAGTGTTGTTTTGTTCATTTCATTTTGCTGTGTAGGTTTGATTTTTAGGCACTGTACTTGCAACCTGAACGGCCTTTTCCATGGCCACTCACACAGGTCAAGAGAGGTGCGAGATCATATCATGTCTTGTTATAACTGGGGTTTCTTGGCCATTTTCCCAAGTCTCTCTTTTAAAGCAAGACACAGAATCTGAATGCATGTCAGAGCAATAACTGCACAGACAAGAGGAGCATTTTGAATAAGCATGCAGTGCTGTTGAGAGTAAGTCCCTGTTGACTGACACTGTATTCTAACTACATGTGAATATTGAAAGAATCAGTATAGTCTGTCAGTATAGTCTGTCTGTGAAAATCTATTCTATATTGATTTATTGGCCAATATTTAACATAAGGGAAGCTGAAAATGTTAGTCCAATCCACAAGTCTGCTGCCAGAATATTACTCTGCAACTATATGGATAATCTGTCTTATTTTTCCTGGCAAAAATCCCAAACTGACAGGTAAGAGCATTGTTAATGTTAGAATTTGCTGGTTTTGTTTACTTGATTCACGCTTGTCACTTGTACTGCCATATTTTGACATTTTTACTTTGTGTATAAGTGAAGAAATGAAAGGAGGATGAAGTACAATAGTAATAAAGGATTAAAATTTAATAAAGGGAAATCTGAATTTTTTTGCTCCTGTTATTGGTGAAATGATTGATTAGTCGGGAAAGTAACTGACAGATCACAGTCCCAAACATAAACAATATAGAAAAGTGATGTAATCTGATGCACACAGATTAATCCTCTCATTCTCATATGTTACAACCACAAAGGCGCACAAACTCTCCAAGCAAAAGGTTTTATTGATCCACAACGATCAGAACCATAACATTCTGTGACATCACTGAACACAACAGCAATGTTTGACATTTTCATCACTGTGCAAATGAACAACACCGAAACTCGTGAAAAACAAAGGGCATGTCTCGAGAGAGAGAGAGACACGGTTAATGGCACAAAGACACTTTCGATCCTCAAACTGATGCAACAAATGTGGTGGCTCACTATGGAGGAATGTTTATTTTAAAGGCACTTTCTGCCTCATACACTTTTGCCAACACACATATTTAAATGTTAAGACGTGTAAAATAATGCAGCCGGGCGTCTTGGCAGATTACAAAGTTGCTGCTGTTCTAGTTTTAACGGTGTCGTTCCTGTTGAATGTGTACAGTACAGAAAGAAACAGCAAATCAATAAATAATTCAACTGAAAAAAAAGCGTTCATTAGATGGACGTCTGCTGACAACATTAAATAATATGGCTAATATCCAGTATGGAAACAGTGGGCATGTTTCCCTCTCCACATTAAAACAATTCACAAAAGGGATTCAGTCTCCTACTGTCCAAACTTCGGCTTCACGAGGAACCCAAGATAATGAACCGATTGCTTTATATGTCACTGTTTACCTCATACAGTAGTCTTCAGACAGGACTGATTGCTTTGGCAATAAAAAATGAGAAGTTATTACTTTTTTAAAACTCTGAATATAAAGCGAAAAGAAGTCTTGAAGCATGTTGCGTAGAAGCACGTCGTCAGTGAATGAGCTATTCCTTGCACAGCTAGGGAGCTGCATTTCTATTTATACATTCATCAGACCTAGGCAATGTTCAGCTGCTGTGTTTGCAGATATGTTTTAAATCACCCCTCTAAAGTCAGTTTTAGCTCTAATCCCTACCACGCGGTTAAAAGCACACAGGCTGTATGGTATGATAGTGTGTCCATAGTGGATTTGAACTGACCTAGTGTCTTCGATGGACACAGTGCCGTTGATCTGTTTGCATAAAAGTGCCAGGCGACTGGCACAGGCAGCGGTGTGGATGGGTGATCAATGAGTTTGATGTCCCTGTGAAATGTGTATCAATAGACGCAGGGGCTCTTTCAGCAAAATCGTCTCCAAATTTTAGTTCCCTCAAACGTTTGCTCACTCAAACACACACACGCTTCATCAGTGGCCTCAGACTTCTCGTAGAGTCACAGCAACGTTAAACCACTCCATTAGAAAGGTCGCACAAAAATGTACACTGTACAATGATCAGGTTTGGTGCAGCTGTACATCACAGGTATTATGGTTCTTCAGGTTGAATCCGATGGCTGTTTGTCGATCCACGCACATTTGTCAAAACAGTCTCGACATGCCCCGTGTGTTGTATTTCATCAGAGATTGAATCATAATATTTAATGTCACTGTCACACAAATAAAACTGTGTGATTGGATGACAATCTATGAGTCATTAAGTCGCCACAGATGATCACGAGCTCGCCAACACTTGCAGTTTTGTGATTGCACTTCATGGGTGGCCTCAGACTGGTTGGGAGTGGAACACGGGTAAAAATATCGGGAGAGTTGGTCCGGGCCCGTCGCTGCACCTGTGGGGTCTCTGAGAGGGGCGGGGACTTGTCATATTGCCATGGTGATAAAATGTACGTCGCTATGCACTTTGAACAGCAGTCTTCACATGTCAGAGACCTCAGACTCCTCAGGTTCTGGGTCCTTCAAGGCCTCATTTGTCACAGTAACCAAGTTGGCATTTGAACGTGTGTCCATGGCAGAGTGCATTATGGGTAGCCACACATCATCCATGTTTGGCATCACGAATATTTTCTGTGAAAGGGCAAGCACAGAAACAAACAAGGTCATTTTAAAGGAACAGGGTGTAGAATTTATGGGATCTAGTGGGGATTACTGCAGATTGCAATCAGCTGAAACTTCTCCTGGTTAGAATTCCTTGAGTGTTTATTGTTCAGGAGGTTTTTACCAGGAGCTGAATTATCCGCAGAGGTCTCTTCCTCTTTAAAACAAAAAGACTCTGTGGTTTAAACTGGTAAAAACTTTGAATTAAGCAGTTTCACATAACAAATTCGTGTTTCTCTGGTGCTGTTT
The DNA here is from genome assembly GCF_011397635.1 of Epinephelus fuscoguttatus. Lineage (NCBI taxonomy): Eukaryota > Metazoa > Chordata > Actinopteri > Perciformes > Serranidae > Epinephelus > Epinephelus fuscoguttatus. Next base: position 25,190,468 of record NC_064770.1, on the reverse strand, counting down.
GGCATGTCACAGATGGGGTCCTAGCCCAGCACCTGCTAATCTGTGCTCACCTTTCATCTCTGATAACTGAATGTGTGTTCACCTTATTTCTGATCAAGAGGTTCAGGAGGTTTTTACCAGGAGCCAAATCATCCGCAGAGGTCTCCTCATCTCCAAAACAAACAGACCCGGTGATTTAAACCGGTAAAAACACTGAATAAAGCAGCGTCACGTTAGAAATCTGTGTGTCTCAAATGCAGTTTGGCATGTCGAGCCACTAGCCCAGCTCCTGCTAATCTGTGCTCACCTTTTTATAACTCAATAATAACTCAAGACCAAGACTTTGAGGAGATTTTTACCAGGAGCCATATTATCTGCAGAGGTGTCTTCCACTCCAAAACAAGCAAACACAGTGATTTAAACCGGTAAATACACTGAATAAAGCAGTTTTTTCAACGCTCTTGTTGCAGATGGGCTTTTCACTGCAGTGGCAGATATCAAGACCCAGTGTTTGGTTTGTGCATTTTGAGCTACTGTAGAAACATGCTGATGCAACATGGCGATCCCCGTCGATGAGGACCTGCTCCCTATGTAGATATAAAGGGTTCTTGCTCAGGTAACGACAACACAAAGTTTCTTATTTTCAGGTGTTTATACACCAAAGACAACATACTTAGTATATTATATTCCATTTCTGCCAATATATCCCCCTAAAGCCTACACACTGGACCTTTAATTTCTACAACAGAACTAAAATATGATTATTCAAAGTGTGTGTAGTGAAGAGAATGGAGCAGACATTACAAATTAATACACTTTTGTAACTAAAAATCTAGACTAAAAAAAGACTGGCATGAGATTATAACTGCTAACAAGAAAAAAAAGACCTGAATACATCATCTCCTTTGACTCTAACCCCACACTGTTGTGTCTAGAAACCAATCAGGCCTGAGTTCAGCATTTGTTGAAAGCCAGATGTATACACTCACTCACAGATGACAACAGTGAGTGCTGCAGCACTGTATTTTACCAGAGGGTTGGTTTAGGGGGGTGGTACATAATGATAACCCCCAGAGGAGTCAGGCAGGGATAAATGTAGATGTGTGGTAGACCTGACAGGGACAGTAGTTTGCAGGTGTGCCTCGGGGCAGTTATCTAGAGGCAGGCGTATCATTACTTTGGATATAAATGAGGGGGTGGGAAAGCCAAAGGGATGCTGCTTTGAAGTGCTTGTAGGTGGGCAGCCATAAATTCATCCCATAGTCCTCTTTATGACCTGAAATCTTACCCTAAACATGTTGGGGACATTGTCTTATCTTGAGTCAACTTGCAGCCTCTCAGTCAGGTAACTGAGGTTTTTTAAACCACAAAGTTGATTGACACCCTGGGTTATGACATTACCCATTAAACTATATTAACAATGTAAGTAAATTGTATTTGTGGCAGGTTTTCCTCAGTGTATACCTGAAATTCCTGGTCCAGTTTCTTCTCAATCCAGTCTGTCACATGAACCAAAGTGACCTCCCTCTCGCCCAGTTTGGGCCGTGCTTTCAGCTCCAGGTGAGGCGGACTCCGGAAACCGTACCTGGCAGCCAAGAGGAAACATTCATGTTTAAGAATTGGATATTCTCACACACGCTCCATGAAAGCTGCATTTCAAGTTAAGTCCGCTAAATCCAATACATTTTCTAACTTTACAACACACTTTTTCTGAGGAAATGTGGTTCCTAAAGTTTTTATCTTGTCACCCCTTAAAATGAGGCAGTCTACTTCTAACTCCTCATCATAGATCATGGCCTCAGTGTGTATATGTATCTTGGATTGTTTTATTCCAGCATTTTAGAGTCCTAAAGTTGTAAAAGTATTCACAGGACAAAAAAGGGAAAAATCTAAAAAAAAAAAAAAAAAAAAAAAAAATTTAAATTGTCCTTATTATGCTAATCATTGGCGATTTTTCTTGGTACCACTTCCAGGGTTCCAACTCAGCTTGGGAAGCACTGCTGTAGATGCTGATCATTATCATAATCATTTCTAAGAGAGTCATTATAATTAAGCTTAAAAAGTATGCAGTGAATACTTAAGGATTCCACATCTTTAATGACAACACACACCGCGGTGCCCTTAATTCTTAAATGTTCTTATATTTAGTTCACTGGTGATTAAACATTTTCTGTCACTGTATGCATGTCTGTATTTGCCCAGCAGAGGGTGCTCAGTTATATTCTTTAACCAGGATTCTCACACACTCACTGACTGTATCCTACAGCCTTCAACACACTCCTCCCTGGAAGTGAACGTACCATATCCTGTCCGTGGGGGGAGGTGGAATGTTCACAGCCAGCGTCCCACGGCACTCTTGCACCTCCACGGTGAGCAGCAGGGGTGTGTTGGACACCTCCTCCATCTTTTTCTTAATGAACTCCGTCTCTGTGGCTTTCTGGAAGTACTTCGACTTGGCTATCTTGTCCACAAAGCGCATGATCTTGCTGGGCCTGTGGCCTCCCACGTAGCTACGTGAGCAGAGGATAGAAACGGAGGAGGAGGAGGAGGGGAGGCAAGGAGTGAGTCAGGTTCATTATTTATTCATACCAGCATCTCTTGCTACTCAGCACCCACGATGGAAGGGAGTGACCGGGCGCTACATTAAATCAACAGCAAGCTTTCAAACGTGTGGGACAGAGTGGGTGGGTAGGTGGGTGGGTGGACTGAAAGGGCAGAACAGTCTGCTTCAACACATCAGTGTGGATCTGTGTCTGCCCATTTTCAATTCAGATGCGTCACGATGTTGTTGTAATGAGACATTCGCTCACCCCTCGGCTCCAGGAAGAATGGCTTTGTCACTGAGCAGTTCTGGGGGGTCCTCCTCATCCGACGAGCCGGCGCTAGACGACTCTTCATCACTGTCTGCCAGACAGTATGTCCGTGGCCTGTGCCTGTCACACACACACATAAACACTCACTGTTGCAAAGTCAGGCTGTAATGGCTTTCCACAGAACCATAAACAATTAAAAGTTATTCCCATTAAATGCATCCCCACTGTTTTAATCTAGTCTGTCTGTCTGTCCTATGATCTTTTCAACAACTGATCATCTGATCGACTTCACACTTGGTGGGTGTATTGCTGTGAACCCACAGAAGTGCAGTGTTGAATGCAGGCTTTTTAAATCCATGGGAGATATTTATAAGTAGTGTGTTATGTACACACTGTGTAGTGTAGTGAGAAGGGACACATAATGCCTGTTACACCACTGCACGCAATGTTAGGTACAGCTCGCTCTGCTTTGCTTGTTACAGCACATTCAAGAACAAATGGATAAAGAGAGACTGATGTTACCTCGTGGCAAACTCAAACAATACAAGCATCAGTGATAACAACTTTCTGAACGAATGCTTTTGCTTCGAGAAATAGCTGAGCGCTGACTTCACTGAGGTCATAAAATGTTCATGTGAGCTTTCACACCGAAGTGACGCTTACACACAGGCATTGCTCGAGGGTGCAGGCAACTACGTCACGGTAGGTGAACTGCTCAGAATCCAAGGTTCCGACACATTTCCGACGCCTATGCATAAGCCAATGGACCAGACATATGGTTATCTGGCAAAATAACCACATGTGACCTTGCCTGAATCTGAGCATCCACGATACCGCAATAAATGAGGATTGATCGCTGTCATGTCCTTTCAGTCTTCCACCATACAAGTGGATCAATGACTCGACACACATCTGTACATGTAAGGATGTGTGGACCATGATAGCTGGTGGTCAAGCGGCAACCTCCGGGGCTGAAAAATGGAGCCAACGTGGAAGTGCCAAAACCTGCTGTTCTTTAACAGAAGTGAGTCAATTAACATAGCCCCCCATGTTAAAATGCCCAATGTTACAGCACCACTAAACATGTTTAAAGCCTGGTACAAAGACAGTAGTGTTGTGTTGTTTGCGAATAAATCGTTCAAAAGAACAAATCTGTTGAGTGAACGTACTGAACCGAATCTTTTGAATGAATCTTTTTAATGAACTGATTCTAGTGATTCAGTAACATCTAAAGTACTGCTTTGCCCATCACTAAAGACAGTTTTGGTCTCTATAACTAATTACAGCATTCATGACGACTTTACAGAGGGTGAATTTTTATATAACTCACCCATTTAAATGTTATTCAGGCTTTAAGTCATGCATAATTAAGAGCAGGGCTGTTTTGAATGACAGGCTTTCTGTGGATAGTGTCCTCAACTTCTCAGTTAGATCCACCCCTTGCTTCTCTCATCCAAGTGTGGTCCAAAAAACCAAGATGGCAACGGCCAAAATGGCGAACTTGAGGCTTCAAAACAGGAGTCCACAAACCAATGGGTGACATCACAGTCGCTACATCCATTATTTTATACAGTCTTTGCTGGTGATTCAGATATGTATATTTGATTGGATCACCAGGTATCATTGGGCTAAGTGCTGTCTCTACTGTTTGATCAAAAGGCTGAGATTTCGTTAGAGGCAACAGTCTGATGCTGCTATACAGTATGACTTTACTGCAGCAGGCTCCCCCACAGGTTAGCTATCCATCAGTCACCAACTGTCACCTGCATTATTTAGCGATTCACTGCACTGACAGTAAACAGTCAGAATTTTAAATGCCTCAGATCTCAGTGTAAAAGCCTTGGTTTACCCACTACACCAGTGGTTCCCAACTGCTCCAGCCACGGGGTCCAGATTTCTCCTTAGTCATTAGTTCCGAGGTCCATGCAGTTTAATATATCCAGCGTCATACTTGCGTTTGGCCATGTTGTCGAGCTAGTTTGCTGTCTCTGTTAAGTAGCTGTCCATTAGTCACTCACTCTACAGCAGGAAACAGCACTTCAAATAAAAGCTCTGTGCTGGAAATTCACTGTACATGAATATAAAGTGTGTTTTTTACAAAGTTGACACGCTCATGAGCTACTTGTGGTCCATTCAGATTGGACCCGTGACCCACTTTTGGACCACAACCCACCAGTTGGGAACCACTGAATTGCACAACAGCTTTTTCACATTGTGATTTTTTTTCCATAAAATGGGACGTGGCCTCCGAAATGACAGGATGCTTGTCTGGTCTATGTGTATCATGTGATACTTGTAACATTTCAGTGGTAATGCAGTGCAGAACTAGATTCCAAATTAGTAATTAAAGGAATGTATTTCACGTGACATTTGACATGTGTTGGGATATTCATGAACATATTTTAAACAACAGCCAAAAACAATGTATATTCAAAAATTTCCAAAATATTCTGTTAATTTCAAACCATTTCCAGGCCTGGAAAAGGAGTTTTCTTAATTTCTTAACTTGTCCATGATCCTGGGAACCCTGAGGTTCCAAGGAAGCGAAGTGTCTGGTGTGAAGTTGTTCGGATGAGCAGTTCTCGAGAAGCGGCAATACTTGAGGTCAAGCAATCGGCCCGTTACTAAAGGGCACCTTTTGAACGGGCACTGCACTAGTCTCTGATAATTCATCCAAGAAAAGAAAGTATAATCCACAACATAATGTGCTGTTTCAGTGACAGGCATCTATGCGTATCTATCTTCAAACTCACCAGCCATTCGACAAATCCACAGTGGTAAGCGTCCAGAGAGAGGATTCATATATCAAGAGAAGGGAGGAAAAGCCGACAGAAAAATGGCAGGAAATGGTGAAAAGACAGATGTGACATCTAATATGGTTCTAAATGCCATTATCATCCAGCTCTGAGCTGTTTGTTTAGCAAGGAAGCTAATCCTATAAACACCCTATTTTGGGCCTAGCCACTGAGAATTATGAAACGATGACAAAAACAAACACATAAAATCACTCTCAGAAATCTGTAATACATATTAAAACCAGACTCGATTTTGTTACGAACTTTAAAAGAGGAAATTGCTAAATGGAACTGAAAGCCTCACCATTCTTTTCCGTGCTCCCCGAGCCCCTCGCCCTCCTTCCCCAGACGGGCCAGGTTCATCTTGGTCTCTAGGGTCATGAGGAAGGAGCCCGTGTAGGAGATCTCCAGGTCAAACCACAGACCTGTAGAGATAGAAAGGGAAACCACACAGACATATTTTGTTGAAAACTATTAAATCGTGCTCCTTTACATCCCCAGCATTAAGAGCTGTGATTCTCTGCCCAAGCCCAAATGGACCCAACCCAGCCCACTGAGTTGGGGCCGAGTCGAGCTGTAGTTTCTCATTACTCCCCTGCGCTTGAATCTGGTTGGGTTCACACCAGTTCAGCAATGTTTTTTCTTTAGTGTGAGGAGTTTAAATGGACTGAATCAAGATGGAAAGAGAGAGAAAGAGATGGGAACTACGACTGAGAGTGGGAATGTGACAGAGCAGTTGGCAGTGTTTGCCTCTGCCTCTCCAGCAGTGGGAGAGATGTGCGTAACATGCAGCGAAGAGCGGTGATCACCGTATGCGCAAGACGTACAGAGGGGTGCAGCCCACTCTGCTTAATGTAATGTTTATTTTTACATCAGAAATCTTGGTTGGGTCCAAAACTGCCGTGGGTCAGGCTTGGATAAAACTTTTTTTGGGCCTGATCAGAGCTCTACCAGCAGCATCAAAAATGACCAGCTCTGAATGCTATTTCTGTGGGTAAACATGAACCTCCTGCCTGGTGTCTAATTGCTATGAGGTCCCCTGCAGAGCTGCCAGGAGGAAGTCCCATCCTCTAGCAAACACTAAGAAAGGTCAGCCTCCTTATTGGCTTATCAGGGTTACTTCCCGTTTACACATTACACTTCTCAGGGGGCGACGGGAGAGCGATTCAGATTTCGATCCCCCCGCTGTTTGCTCAACGAATCCTAACGTCTATAACTGATAAGTGTTGTTTAGTAATCCTCTGCCTCGCTCCTTCCTCCTCTTCATTTTCCACTCAGATGCTCATTGATTTGTTTGTGTGTGGCAGCAGTGTCAAAGAGAAGCTAAATGACAGTATTAAGTCAGAACACGTTGGACGGTGTCTCTGTATGGAGTGAGACACACAGGAGGGAGAGGGAGAGGGAGAGTTCCTAATGAATTCTGGAGGAGTCAACATACTGTTTCTGCACCAGTAATGTAACCGTGTGTGAGATAATGTGCGAGATAATGCCTTGAATCCAAGTTATTGTAATAATATATATATGAGTTTTATATTATTACAACCACACTGAAATATCTCAACAACTACTAGATGAATTGGGATCATTCATGATCCCAAGAGGATGAAACTTCCTGACTTTGGTCAACAGAAGCCACAAGAACAGTGCCGGGCTTTGAAGCCATTGTGACACAGTGGCCAAACTGTGGAATTACAACTTCCGGGTCTATCACATGCAGGCGTCCTAGAACTTAAAGGATAACTTCTGCAATCGTCAACCTGGACCCTATTTCCCCGTGTAAATTGATCAAAGAGATTGATGTGAACAACAATTTTTGAGAGCCAGCAGTGGCTGACAGCCACAGAGTGAGCTGTAATGGAAGCACATGGGGCAATTAAACAGCGTCACTGTGGGTCCATTAAAAGTGGTTGCTAAGTGGATGCTATTAGCTAACGTGATTATGTTTATATTGTATAGCGTTACACATGAAAGCATGGCAGCAGGATAACGGCAAAAACAATCAATAAAGGATTAGGAGGTGCAAATATCAACTGATTCAGCACTGATTGTAACAAATCTATATCGATTGATTACCCATTGTCACCAGCTGACTTTCATATTATAAAATAAGTGTGTGTGTGCATGGTGGAAAATAGATTCATGCTTCTGTATTACACTGATCAGCCAAAACATTAAAACCACTGACAGGTGAAGTGAATAACGTTGATCATGTTGTTACAGTGCAGTGTTCTGCTGGGAAAATTTTAGCTCCTGGCGTTCATGTGGATACCACTTAACAGGCAGCACCCACCCAAACACCACTGTGGACCTAGTACACTCCCCCAATGGCAACAATGCACTTTGATGGCAGTGGCTCCCCAAGCAGAGCAATGCGCCATGCCTCACTGCAAAAATTGGTCAGGAGTGGCGTGAAGAACGTGACAGAGAGCTCAACGCACCGACCTGGCCTCCAAATTCCCCAGATCCCAATCTGAGAGTATTGAGGAATATTCATGGGACGTGCTCATACCCCAGAGGTATCCCCGATCCATAGTGGGGCCTTTTTGGATCGGACTTGGCTCTGACGTGTCAAGGTATGGACACGGGACCTGTGGGGGTGTGCTTTGGAGTCTGGCACCAGGGCGCTGGCAGTGGATCCTTTGAGACCTGTCGCTTGTGAGGCGGGCTACTGGCACTCCCACGGATGCTCGATGAGACTGGGGTCTGGGAAATTTGGATGCCAGGTTGATGCTTTGCACTCTCTGTCATGTTCCTCGGACAACTTCTGTGCATTGTTTGTGGTGAGGCATGGTGCATCCTGGTTATCCTTTAAGCCAAGTCTGATTTAAGACTTTTAAATATTTTTTTTAAATGTCATTCAGAATGAAATTTAAGACCAAGTTTCAGCAAAATTGGAGAAAAAATAACACACAAAAAGGGAAATCAATTACTTAGGGTTAGGTACAAATTTGCCCAAGTATAAAACATGACTTTTTTGTCTCATGGTGGAGACGAGGATAAAACAGAACTTGGAAATATGTGGCATTTGTGGACGAGTTTAGGGTAGGCCTACTGTATTTTAACATCAGCCATAATGGCTGAACTTGGAGAGCCTAATATTTTCTGAGGTGGTACACGGTTGGAGGACCACTGAAATATGTAGGCTAATACTGTCACATACACACTTCTTAACATTTTCATGCTCACATTATGATAAACCCCTCTAATGTAAGTTATAATCACCTTTATTCTGATGCCACCCTCTGGCTATATATTGCTGCTCCTCAGCTTTTTGGTTCTGTTTTTTTTGGTTTGGTTTTCTTTACAATGAGGATTACATTCTCACAAAACCATGTCATCCAGCCCTGTTTTATATCCAATCTTATCAACAAGTCTTAATGTCTATGTATTGAATAAATATATTATTTATTTAAACAGTAATGCTGAGCTCAATGCATGCTTGTGTGCATTCAGTAGGTGTTGGAGCGCAGTAAAAACATTGTAAATCAAATCATGTCATCCCAACATTACAGAGGCAGGAAGCACTCACCCACTCTCTCTCCTTTTTATCATCATCACAGGAGAAAAGAAATATCAACAAGATGCGAAATTAGGAATGTTACTGCATCCTGTTGATCATGCGGGTTTACAGCGCAGCACTTCCAGAGATGCAGGGTCCCCCGGGGACTAATTATGTGCTGGGATCAACTGATTATGCTTTGTGAGTATATTTCTGTGGGTGTATAGGTTCAGACAGAACACATTAATGAGCACTGCAGACTCAGCCGTGGAAATGTGGCTGACAGCAGAATGACTCATGACTGGCTGCTTCAACCAAACAGCAACAGATATTACCATGTTATTGTTTTCATATCTTTAGAGGCAAGATTAAATTAGACTAAATCGTCTTTGGACATATTTAAAAAATTAGGACAGAAAAATATAAATATGGCATTAAATCCATATGAATTTAAGGAAGAAATACCAAGCTTCATTTTAAAAACCTCCTCTTTTGCTCTGCTGTCTGCTTAAAAGCACCACCTATGATTGCTTTCACAACCTGTTCCTATTTTTTCCCTTCTTAAGCTTGTCTTTCTCCCCAAACCGGCCACCTCTGTAGGAATTAATACGCCTCACGTCTCTGTATTGTCTCTGTGTGTCCAACCAATCCCTTCACTGAGACTCAAGGCAGGCGGGAGGCAGGGTGAGTCAGTGGCACAGTAATGGATAAGGGGGACCCGAGACGTGAAGTTTAATTGCTGCGGCTTAATAGAGCGAGACACGCAGAGGGGCTTGACTCCAAAAAAGAGAAGCAGAGAGAGTTGGAGAGAGGAGGAAATGTCTTAATCCAGAGAGAAGAAGAGCAAAACGTGCAGAAAGGCAAGAGGGAGAACTGATAAACAGCCTGGGTTATGATGAAGGATGGAGGATGGCAGAGGAAGGGGAAGAAGATTGATGGCAAAAGAATATAAAAATCTGCTTTGGAGCAGACCACCACTGTGTGGAAAACATGACACACCTAGTGTAGCTTCCCCTCCTACCTTGATGGTCCACAGAGGGTTTGGAGGCATGGAGGATCTTAGGAATGGAAAAGCCCATGTCTAGTTCTGTTAAAGTCAGCTCATTCATGACATACGGCAGCTGAAACACAAAAGAAAAAACATTTGGGTTTCAACACAAAGACAAAAAGCACAAAATCATCTCTTGAACTGATCACATTGGACCACTGGGATACACTTTCTGATTTGTTTTACTGTTGATATATCTTTGTGCAAGCTAGCACCCACCCTGATCTTACTGAGCTTCATCTGGATCTTTTTGGAGACGACATTGGCCCAGTACTTCTCTCCCAGGAAGTCCCAGAATATCCTTCCCACAAAAGCGTTGACCCAGGCCTCAGGCTCCACTGTCTCCTCTGAACTCCTGCGTATCTGAAGGACACAAGTACAAGTGCGTATTGTAGCTTCATCCCCTCAACATAAAATCAAGCTAATCAAATACAGTCTATATCAAGCCTGGCTTCAATCCAGGCTCCATCTACTTCCTTGGCCCGATTAGTCTTTTGGTGGGTCACGTGGCACAAGCTTGCCCTTTTGACCTCCCTTGTACAAACTCACAATATGCACCGATGAGCTATACATATATATATATATATATATGTATATCCTGCTGGGAAACATTTGATCCTGGAATTCATATGGATGCCTCTTGAAAGCACTAGCCACCTAAACACCGCTACACACAACGTATACCCCCCTAATGGCAGGGGCCCTTCCAGCAGGACAATGTGCCCTGACACACCTCAAAATACGCTCAGGAGGAATGTGACGAAGAGCTCAAGGCATCAACCTGGCCTCCCATATCCCCAGATCCCAATCCGATCAAGCATTTGTGGTACCCTATCTTGCGACCTGTGACTTAAAGGATCCACCACCAACGTCCTGGTGCCACACACCACAGAGGCCCCATTAAGGATTAGATTTGGTGCTGACCTGTCAAGACATGGACACAGGACCTTTGGGGTACTGGCATGTCCAAAGGATGCTCAATGGGATTTGGGGAATTTGGAGGCCAGATGACGCCTTGAGCTCGAGCCTCGGGCCACAACATTTAAGGTACTCTGTTGAGACTTTTTTGTAAATGAACAAAAGGTAGTCTACTGAGTGGCTGGTAGATTTAGGAATGCACCAACCTCAGTGGCAGGCACCCCAAAAAGTTAATTTCCAATCCTGGGTATACAAATGTCTTTCTGTGCAATGGATGAATGACGCCTTTGCATTGCATCGCTTTACTTGACCTGATACCTGCCATGTTTGCTGACAATCCAATCCTGTCACAATGCAGGCAGAACGGAGATAACAAAGAGCGGATGACATTATCCAGATAATGTATCGAGATACAGATTACATGTTAAAACAAGATGTAAAATTCTTCTCCTTCCTTGATACACTGCCAAGTTTCTCTTGCACCATCAAATCCACACAAACAAAACGGGGCCCACCTAGAAAAACATTACTCCATAGTGTTACTAGAGGTCAAAAACTTCACGGGGTACCTTTTAAAGGGACATGGGAAATTTTCAAAGTGGGGTTGTATGAGATACTTATCCATAGTCAGTGTGTTACCTACACTAGATGACGGTTGGCACATCCCCAGTTCAGAGAAGCAGACAGGAGTACTGCCACAGAGGCTAAGCAATGTACTGCTGTGGACACGAGCAGCAGCAAATGTATTTTAGCCACCTAAAAAAAGGCAGGTTGTCTATTTCTTTTCAGCCTTTCATGTATCCTACCTTTTTGGTAGTTTTGGGACTGCTCTCAGGGCTGGGCCCAGGGCTGTCAGTGGCAGTTGGGCTTCTCTGTGGTACCTGGGGGTTGACATATTTGGCCATGTAGACATTATAGTCCAACAGCATCTTCTGTTTCATCCCTCCAGCAGAGCCACAGGACAGAGCAGAGGGGGTCTCTCTGTGGCGAGTCTGAGGCAGCTCCTCCAGGCTTCCCCGGCTGCTGCTCCTGCTGTCAGCCTCCAGGCCTCCACCAGACTGGGTGCTGCTACTGCGGCTGTGGGAGGGCAAGAAGGCTGAAAGTGGAGGGGAGGGGAATGCAGGATGTGATGAGTAAGGGGAGGTTAATGTGATACAATTATGCCTCGGCAACATTTTTAGTGATTCAAATCAATGCGTCATATTTCACATGCATAATGCATGTTCAAGGCCTTGGATAGTGAGCTTCTGTTTTTTTATCACATACTGCGACACCCTGAATCAGCATGCTTCACACTAGATGACACACTGCATCCTCTCTCTGACTCATATTAGCACTGAAATAGTCATTTTCATCATAATTGCTATGTATAACCACAAAACAGGCTTGATATTGAAAGTCATCTTTCCAGTAATCCTGTTCACCCTGCGCTGCCTTTATCACTGGACCCACACAGTGCTAGTGTTTCCCTTTGAATTGGGCCTTATCCATGCAGGCTTATATCCCACAGCGGAGACCAATACTATAATATGCTGCTTCTCTGTGCATGTAATCCTGCTGACCCATTCACACTCATCTGTTCGCTCAGTTGAGGGGATTGGCAGTCCCTAAGCTGGGGCTTATGCACAGATCTGATGGCTGTGCAGTTACATACTCAAGAGAATGGCTATTGTCACTGTGGGAAGTGATGTGTGCCAGTGCACATACTGTATGTGTGTGGAAAGGGTGTGAGAGATAGTTAAACCCATATACTGTACATGGCTGCATCTTGGTATGCGATACCTTACTCAGTTCAGACTCACCACTCTTGCAGATGCCAGGCAAACTGCCACCTCTCCCTTCTGACTTCATTCGTGATGCGAAAAGAAATCTCCGGAACCACTCCTCCTTTTCCCGACCCGTCCTCCCAAACAAGTAGATTGTCAGATCCCCACCTCCAGAGGTTGGTCTTTTGGGTTCCTCTGCTGATCCTGATACCTCGATTTTCTCGCATTTGTCCATTCGTTCCAACTTCTCGCCCAGCCCTGTTAATTTCTCCTCACCAGCTTCGGGCTTCTCTCCCTGGGCTTTGGACATGAAGTCCTCCTGCTTCGCCAGCTCGATGCAAATGGGGTACTTCTTGTTCCAAACTCTCTTCCTAGCCAAGCTTTGGGGCACCAGGTAGATCTATGGGGGGCATATAGACCGAGTTCATACTATTAAATGCATGAAGATGACTATGTTAGAGTGTGTCGTTTCTGGGGCAGTACAATACCCGCATTAAAATACAGACAAAAAAAAATGTGTCTAACACTCATACTTAATAGAGCACAATGAAACTATAAATATTATGTGACAGACTTGCCCCAGGGTGTAAGTGACAGCGACTCTGGGCTTGAAAACCAAAGGAAACAATGCAGGTAGGAATACAAGCGCAAATCACTCCATTATTTAGTTAGATTTCTTTAATCCAAAGCACAATTTGACTTTGACCAGCTATTTAAGAATATGTACTTAACTCGATAATAAACTTTGAGCACACTGTACTTAATGTGGACTGAGAGAAAACTAGACTTCTGCTTGGCTCTGTTTTCAAGGTAGGAGACAAGAGACTTTTACATTCACAGGTCATATCAGGGAGAGGTTGGTCTTACTGGCTGTTCTACAAATGCAGAAGCACATACACAACCCTTCGGTGAAAGCCTGATTCAATGGCAGATATTCCTGCAGAAAAAGTTGCTAATCCAGCAGTGTCAGAAGCTGCCTACACTGCAAAGCAATCCAAAAAGGAACAGGGGTCTAAAAGAGAGTCTGACTTTAAACAGAATAAAATACACGTCAGTGTCGGCCAAGTCTTTTCAGAGATAGAGCGAAAATAATGCTAATAGTTTAGCCTTCTGCTAACCTGACCCACAGGCATCAAGGTTCGGCATTAAGTTCACATTCACATGGCTAACATTAGCTAGAGCCTTGGACGACGGTGGGTCCTCAACCTCACTCCCAACCGCTACAGATCAACTTGCCAGGAAGAGAGCAAGCAGTAGTTCCGGAGACTAAGCCTCCAGTCAGCAGCCGCAGCAACATGTGACCGACCAGTGAAAACAGAGCAGACAGCTCTAACTCCATGCCAGATCAGTAAACTTTCTGTTGCTGCCGTTACATAGGTTAGACCCGACACTGGGGACCAAACAAAGGTTCAGCTTCCAAGCTGCTGCCCGCTGTCCTCCTCGCAACGCAGTCCATAGCAGCTGGGAGCGAGGTGGAGGCACCGTGGGGTGGCTAGCTAGTTAATTCTTGCCTCACTTTTGGTCTGATAAACAGAGAGAGAGCAGGGCGATGAGCTGGCAAATGTAATGCGTGAACCTGTCAAGTTGCAGTTACAGTTTACAGCCATGTCTGTAAAAATGTGGATGCCTCACACACCTCTTCTCCCCGGCAGCACAGAAGATCTGTACAATCAGGACAGTTGCAAGGTGGACACCCAAGATTAGTGCCACCAATTCAGTATCTGACCAAATGTCTCCCCTTCTTTTCCTGAGACATGACATTAAGTAATGACCAGAAAATTGTTTAATGCAGAACATTATGATGTCACAGTGAAGTTAACCATTGACCTTTTTGGAAATAAAATGTCATCACTTGATCATTATATCCTATTAGACATTTGTGGGTAATTTTGTCATAATTAGTGAATAAATTCTTGAGTTATGGCCAAAAACATGTTTTGTGAAGTTGCAGTGACCACTGATGAGTTTAAGTGGATGTTTGTGCCAAATTTGAAAAAATCCTCTCAAGGCATTGTTGAGATATTGTATTTGAAAGAATGAGGCAGACAAGGCCACAGTGACTGTGACCTTTGACCTTTGTTCAACAAAATCTAACCAGTTCATCGTTGAGTTAAAGTGGACGTTTGTGCCAAATTTGAAGAAATTCCCACAAGGCATTTTTGAGATATTGCATTCACAAGAACAGTACGGATGGAAGGACAACCTGAAAAAATAATGCCACCAGCCACAGCTATCGCTGGCACAGAGGCATAAAAATCCAGCATCTATAAATGCAGGTAACATTTGAGACAGACTAAACATCCACAATAATGATGGTGGAATGAAGCTTTAGGGAGTCGTTGAGCTCCAGAAGGAGGAGAAGAGGGGAGCTGCATGATGAGGACAGCCATAATGACCCCTTTCCTCCATGATATGCGAAATGTCTTCTTACTGCCCTCAGATATACAAAAACATTGAGTCAGCACACACTACTGCACAAGACACAAAGTTGTGTGTACAGGGTCAGTGACCTGTGATATTCACTCCATGTTTACACACACACTATGTGACACTGAAAATGAGTAGCTTTGTCACTGAACTTGACCTATTAGCAAGCATGCACTCAGGCAAAGGCAAATATGAGGGGACGTGTGCTTGATGTCATTATCTGTTAAGCTTATCATCAAAGACACAAACACACTCAGAAGCTAACACACACACACACACACACACACACACACACACACACTTAAGGCATTAATATCTTTCCCTCTCACACACACACAGTCTGAAATTTCAGCATCTCTCTTGCATGTCTCATTACCCACATGCACCCACAACCACCACACCTTGCTGTCAGTCAGGTCGTAGATCTTTTGGCTGATGTAGGTGACGTCAGGTTTGGGCTCGTTGTGTGTGGCACGGCGGGAGATGTTGCGGTTGGGCTTGGACAGACGCAGGACGGAGCCCTCCAGACGGACATAAACGGAGTGGGTCAGGGTGGCGTGGTACATCTCCGGGTCGTAGCTGTGGATCTCATTCATCCAGCCCTGAGAGATTGATGGGGTGGAGAGGAGACGAGTTTTAATTGACAGTAATTCAAAATCTATTCTCATAGCACATATACACACATCAGACTCACAGTCTAACACAAAGGATTTTGGGGTATACTCATGAGCCGAGTTTCCATGTGGTTACTGGTGTGTTGATTTTAGTGTTTAAACTGAACCTGCTGTTTGGTGTTGAAGATGTCTTTAACTCCCCAATGGTGAATATAGCCAGAATGATACTGGATGTTTGAGGCTGATATTGACCACCTGAGAGTTCAGGAAAGCCAGCAGCTACCTGCTAACAATGCTACCAGCTAAAGCTGCTAACAGTGGCAACAATGTTAAAAAGAGCTAACAGTGTGAACCTTTGGGGGAAATGAAGGGTGGGACATTACACTTCTGTGACGATGCCATCCTGCCACTGTGGGTCGGGACTGCATTATCAGCAGTAGTTGCCATATGAGCACAGTGCAAAGCTGCGGTGATTAGCTAGCCAGTCAGATTCGCACAGAGGGACTCACATGCACTAATATGCAGCCTGACTGTCTACCGCAACAAAGAGCAGAGAAACTCAATTACAACACACACAGAGGTAGCGTGACTTCATTCTCTCTATATATAGGGGGCGGCAGTAGCTCAGTCCATAGAGACTTGGGTTGAGAACCAGAGGGTTGCCAGTTAAAGTCCCTGTCCGGACCAAATGTAGAGTGTGGACTGGCACCTGGAGACTGCCGGGGTGCCTTTGAGAAAGGCACCAAACCCCCAGCTGCTTGGAGCGCCTGTCCATAGGCAGCCCCTTGGCTCTGATGTCTCTCCATTTAACGCATGTATAGGTCCTGTTTGTGCACGTGTGTGTATTTTGGGCCTGTGTTTATATGAAACAAAGTGAGAAAATGGATTTCCCCTCGGGGATTAATACAGTAAATCTTCTTGTTCTTCTTCTTCTAAAATGATCTGCATACGTCATTTAATCCATTTAACTCAACAGGTTACAGTGCACCGTGTTTTGCACGGATGATTATTACTGTGGCACAATGCACTTAGGCTGTGGACACATGATGTGAAGAAGACACCTAAAAATCACACATCCATGCTCAAAATAGAAGACGAGATTTGACAGCGCAGATTGCAAAATGATGGCAGGTGAAGAAAATAGTGAGGGGAGGAAAAAAACAGTTCAGGATCATTTCAAGTAAAAACTCTTTATGGCGTCTCTTCTGCTAAACCAAACTAGCTTACTACAATAGCATTACATCAGTGCTTTAGCATCTCAACAAAAAGCATCTGGTCCATGGAGCGGACCCAACACAAGGTAACATTAACATTCGACCTCGCTTATCTTATCATTTGTATACACCATTGCTCTTTAATAAAGCCAAAGTATTTCTTATCTGATTACTCGATTAATCGATGGATTCATTTTTTCTTTTCTTTTTTTTTACAAACTGTGTAATGATGACCACATACATACAGTATCTTTGCATTCTCTGCAAAGCAATTTCTTATTTAACCCATATATCTGTGATTACCTAATATCATCATGTGTTGTTGGGTGCTACTCTTAAAACATGAAGAATGTGTTAGGAACAATTTTATCCATTGTTGTCAATCAACATCACTCCTCACAGTATTTTCCTAGAATCACAATCAAATCACATGCCAGTAGAGTTCAAAATGGTGGGGGTGGTGCCACAAAGTTCATACAACACAACTAAAGATAAAGTGGGGCATCTGAAACACTGACTCTTTGTTGATCCTTGAAGGAACAGAAAGAGAAAGAGGAAGTGTGTCCCCACTGTTGCCCTGCACTTGGGTGCTCTGGGGTCTAACTTTCAAATGTGTGTATCATGTTGTGCACAACCGCAGAGCTCCACTTTGGAACAGCTGTGCCCCCCAGCCATAAGGCTCTCCTGTGCAACAGCTTGGTACCCACTGAGGCGCACAGACACACACACACACACACACACACACACACACATACGAGCACACATGCTTACATAACTCTCTACTAAACATTTCTCTTCTAGCAGAGTTCCTGCCGCACTGAGCGAGGTTAACTGAGAACAGGGGGCAAATGTGGTGGCGCTGTCACTGGAATGTGTGGAATGAAAAAACTGGAGACGTCACTGAGGAAAAAGTTTAATAACACCCCAATATATTGCTACTGGTCCCCATGAGAATGTACAGAGTTTAATTCTCATCCAACCTCCCACCTTATCAGTCCCAGAGAAGGCTGTGTGAGCAAAGCCAATTCAATTGGAACAACAGGGGAAATATCAGTGCTTGGCTAATGCGAAAGCGAAGAACATGTAGTCTAAAGATAAAAAACAAAAGCTCTGTGGGACAACACTCCTACCTACTACGATTTCGCTTGTGCTTGATAGTAAACAAACACAGACATTTTGCATTCTGTTGTCTGTGGATGGTTCCTCCAAGGCATGATAAGATAAAATGCAGCACCTCAGCTATATATCACACAGATGCTATCAACTGCATGTGTAAAACCTGCAAGGCTAAATCCAAATTAGGTCATCTTGACTCTTGGCTACATAGAACAAGGTGTTTGTTGTGAGCTTGCATTAAAATCTGTGACAAATGTAATGCTGCACAGAGACCTTGATGGTTGTCCTACAGCCAGTGAAGCGAGGACACCTGCTAGAACAGCCAAGGCTCTAAACAAGTTTACATTTTAAATTCATATAGCAACAGGTTCAAATTTGGCCATCCATGCCGTGATTTGTCTCACCTTGAAGGTTCCCGGTTCTTTGATATCCAGCTGGGCCACATTCCAGAGCTCTATCCTTCGCCTCCCTCCTCTCGTCCCTGATGAGGAGCGCCGAGTAGAGGACAGCCAGAGGACCAGCAAGGCCAACATGAACCCAGCTACTATCCCATGCACCACTGCACAAACATATGGCGGCACCGGAAGGATTATATACCAGTACACCAACTGCGTCAGGAAGATGAGGCCAGTCACGGGCACAGTCTCCAACTCCTCTTCTTCCTCTTCCTCTTTCTCCTCCTCCTCTGTGTCAAGTTCACTACACAACCCAGTGCTACCAGTATGGGGCTGCCTGGACCCAGGACGATCCCCATCTGGTGTTTCTGTATCGGTGCATAACTCAAAGTCTTCACTGTACAGTTCACAGAAGTCCTCGTCTTCCTGTCGAGCCACCAGGGCCGACATAGAGCAGCGGCCCAGAGTGAGAGAAGGAGATCTGGGGAAAGTGGATGAGGAGGTCTGGGTAAGGGTCGGAGCTGGTGCCAGTGATGGGAAGGAGAAAAAAACAGAGTCCGGGCCCTTGGCCGTGGGGGTTTCTTCCTCTTCTGCTCCTTCCTCCTCCTTGATGCTGTAGTTGTTGTTACCTTCCGCGTGTCCATTTATCGCTGCTGCTCCGCTGAGCTCTGATGCACTAGATGACAACGATTTGGCACGATGGGTGGCACTTCCAACACCTCCCACGCCAGACTCATCCCCCATGATCTTACTAAAAAGCTGCAGGGGGTCTGACATCACCTCTGACAGCCGCCGCTTGGTATCCTCTATCCTGGCCTCCACCTCTTGGACCTTGAAGAAAGACCTGCCATCTGGGGACATGATGGGGGAGGAGGGGGCTGTTTTGGAGTCTCCACCTGCTTGAGTGACAGTGACAGGGCTGGAGCATAAGCGAGGCTGGGAGAACTGTTTGAAGAGCTGCATGTTGCGGGGTGGAGGCCGCTGGGATGGCTGTACATGCTGTTGCTGATGAGGAGGGTGATGAAGATAGTGATGAATAGGCCCTTCCGGATGTTCAGCCTTTGAAGTGTCCGTGGAAAGAGACTTAACAAAAGATTTCATTAAATGGCGGTGACGTGCGTGCGGCGGTGCAACAGTTGCAGGTGCAGGAGCGGGTTCTCGAGACTCAACGTCATTGGACAAAGACCTGACCAGGCTGAGGAAAGGTTTGGAGGAGGACAGTGCTGCAGACTTACACGGGGAGGAGGAGCTGGAGCTTGTGGATGGAGGATTTACTGAGGGTCGGTCAGAGGGCCAGGAGGAGCTGGTGGGAGGGGTGGAGCTCAGGTGGGGTTGCGCGGAGGTGGGGATAATAGTCATGGCTGGAGAGGGCATGTGTGGCTGAGGGTCTAAGGGCTGCACAAACAGGGTGGTGGATGAAACAGGGAGCACAGCGGCTCCTGAGGAGGTCTCCACACCAGCACATTCAAACAGCAGCTCCTCTTTTGCCTCCAAGCCTGTAGTGACAGACTCGTCATCAGCCCCTGCAGCTTCTAGACCTTGGAATCCCCGTACACCGTCAATCTCAGATTTAGCCTCAGTAGATTCAACAGGTACCCCATAGAGCTCCTCTTCCTCGTCATCTTCCTCCTTCCCCAGAGCAGAAAAATGGATGGTGATGGTGTCACGAGAAAGGGAGCGCTGCACCTGCAGCTTGGGTCCAGGGGCATGACGAGGGGGAGGAGTGTCAGCATGCTGGCCACTTCCCCGGCTGCTGCTGCTGCCCTGACTGCTCATCACCACCCTGCACAGGGCTCACAGCCTGGGAGACACACAGAGACAGACAAGGTACACTGTTAATAACCATAGAAACACTGAAATGAAACACTCGTGCAAGGAAGGAGGTTGAGACATTGCAGTATAAATCAGCAACGTGATTAAATAACTCCCACATCCTACACACTCTTTATGCACATACACACACAGTACATAGGACAGAAGAGAACAGCCCCGCAGCTTTCTATTTATCCTAATGTGAGTAGACTGGACAGGTATGTCCATGCTCCCCAATCCATTAGCCCTCATTATGCAAGGCTTCAGCTGACAGACTGAGTCGCTCTCAGGCCTGGCCTCTCTCTGTCTTACCAGCATCCTCCTCAGTCACCCCGACTATGGCAACATGATTAATGGGTTACTTCAGAACACATGAGCCTTGAGGAGAGGGGCCATCAGCAGCTCAGCTGTGTTACACCCTACCCTCCACAGGGGGCAGGCTGCAGCTGGCTAAATGCTGTGAGGTGATGAGGATAACAAGGGAGTAAACAAGGATGCTTCTCTGAGTAGTGGATGGAAATCATCTGTATTCAATAACTTTAATTTAAAACTGAGATCATTTTGTCCACTTTGGGGCAGTGCACAAGCTGAAAGCCATAAACTGTTTATAAAAATGGACAACATGTCTCCACTTCCTCCCACTGTACAGAAATGAAGTCAAAACATCCCAGATAGGGCCGCTGCCATCTTGTGCTGGCGATGTTATCTGGAGTAGTGCCACTGATTGTGAGCACAGCAACTGGCACACAAAGCTGTAAAGCATGATTTTAAACCCCATTTTTAAAGCATCAAATAACTAATTAAAACCAAATTTATCAAAAGGAAAAGCACAAGAACTATCAAAAATGTAAGACATTATCTTTGGGAAAAATTTATTTGATGTTGACTTCATTTTTAGCTTGGCCCATGTCCCATCAGCTAACATGGAGGGGACGGGATTTATGCAGCCAGCCACCAGGGGGCGATCAAGATATACTGGCTTCACTTTTTGGATGGCTGTCATAACTTACATCTTCATACACATGTCTATGCTGAAAACAACACTGACATATTGTCACCTTTTAAAGTTGACATGGCTAACATGATAGCAGTGAACACATCGCTCTAGTGACCCCTCTAGTGTCAGTTTTGGGTATGTTAGTTTCTGCTCGTTGTGTGCATACAGTTCCTTAGTCTCAGGCAGCAAAACTGCTTGGTCAGGTTTAGAAAAAAGATCATAGTTTGGGTTAAAATGATGTTTGGTTTCACCCAGGACACAAAAAACGTCTTAAGGGTGAAAGTCCTGTGTTTTGTTTCAGAAACAGAATCAGAAATACTTTACTGACCCCTGAATGAAAATTACGATTCATTAGTTGCTCCGGTGTCAAGTGTAGAGAATTTTAAGAAGTGGGAATAAGAGTATGAAATTTAAGTATGTAAATAAAAAGTGATCACATAAAATAAAAATGTGCATTATGCTACAATGTTACAATGTTTAACACTGTAGAAGTAAACATTGTAGCATAATGCACATTATTTTGATTTCTATTTCAAACATTTCAGGTTTTTCAGGTGGCTAAAAACTAACCGACTGCGGCAGTGTTTGCTTAGTGCCATTTGATTCAATATACGTAACGCAGGTGGTTTCCACCCATAAGTTACTGCAAACAAACACTGTGATTTGGTCTATTTAGCCTTGATTTGGTCTCTACCAACTCTTGAGGGAAATATCTGGATCTCTAGCAGCTAAATGTAATATTCACCAGCGAGTCACTAACTATGTCTGTCGGCCATTTGGTGCTGTACATGTAGCTATTAGCTTGTCAGTTTATCAGAACTTTTTAATTTAGTGCTGCTGCTGGAAGTGGTGATAATGAGAGCTAAAATGCTCTCTATAAATATGGGGAACTGCAAAATTGGGTGGTAATTCTCTGTGGGTTCACCACTAAGAGCAACATCCTTTACATTTCATCCATTGTCCCCATAAAATATCAGTAAGTGCAGCTTTAAACTGATGTGGCAAAAGAAAGATAGAGAAATTAAAATTATAAAGCTCAAAATTCACCACTTTCAATTGACAAAATTGCCCGAGATGAAGATATTCTTGTTAGTCTTTTCACTAATTTATATTCATTGCTCAAATATTGTTCTGATACTCCTCATTTCATTTGTTGCAGTCGTCATTTAGTCCTTAAATTGAATCATTTACTAGGCTATAACTGCAATGTATTGTATTATTTCTGTGCTTTATGGGATCGTAAAACACATAAACATATACATAAATATAACAAACCCTCCTTCCCCCACCCACGCATAACAATATGCAGGACATAATCACACA
Source organism: Epinephelus fuscoguttatus (assembly GCF_011397635.1). Lineage (NCBI taxonomy): Eukaryota > Metazoa > Chordata > Actinopteri > Perciformes > Serranidae > Epinephelus > Epinephelus fuscoguttatus. The sequence continues at coordinate 25,167,752 of NC_064770.1, read as the reverse complement.
ACAAGGCAGCTGTTAGGCTCCAGTGATCACAGGAACAGGGCGTCTATTGTACGGTCTTAACACAGTGGAACCAAAGTCATTCATCATGCAGTGATTTCACCGAATGAGGCCTCAAGTTGTTATTGAGTTATTGTGCCTGTTTATTCTTCCACATCGCATAGAGTCCATCATCCCTGGTTAGCATTATCAAACAGGCAGGGCGAACACACACAGAAGGACACACAAACATGCTGTTTGCACACACACAGAGTGACTCTGGCTTTCTGCTCGTTGATAGAAATGTCCTGTAATGAAAGGAGGAGGGACAGAGGGAAACAACAGAGCAGTTAGCTTGTGTGATTGTCTGCATTTCTGAGAAAGCCCCGGTGCCCCTCGGGGCTCTCCGGTTGGCACTGCATCTCCAGAGACTGTATTTGCTGGGATGGAATAACAGAGCATTTGACTTTCCCAGCCAGCCGTGTGTGTGTGTGTGTGTGTGTGTGTGTGTGTGTTGCTTCGGCCATGGCTGTGCTGGGGGCACAGCAGATCGAAACAAAAACAAGGAGAGGGAGAGACAGAAAAGAGAGCAACAAAAAGCAGGAACATGAAGAGCCACGGGGGGGGGGGGGGGGGGTGTTCTGTAGAGGATGCAGACAACCTTTCAGAGACAAGCTTTTTGAAGTGGGATTCACTTAAGGAAGGCTGAGATGGACAGAGAAAATGGGGAGGATGACACAAACAAGAGAGAGTGATGGAGAGGAGGGAGGAGACAAATGAGTAGGGAGACAGAGCCATGGAGATGGAAGTGGTTGTTGTCGTCACCAAAGCCTGAAGGACGGATTAAAACACTGTGGAGGTTGACGGGGTGAGCAGAGAAGGATGGTTCCAAGTTTTGCTGGAGTAGGGTTACAGTAGGGCTCAGCCAAAAGACATACTCTACAAATGTTATTATGCATGTGTACTGGACTGTATACTAGACAGAAATTATGATCAAAAGAAAATTAATCAGCAACTATTTTGATTATCAAGGACTTATTTCTGAGCACAACTGCCAATCTTTTATGGCATTTCTCTGTATGTTTCAATATAGTTACAGACAAGTGGCAAAAAACCAACAGAGAAGTACTAAAAACTGCAGTTCACTGAATGGCCTTAATTAAGGCGTAAAATTACATATAATTAAGGGTGTGCTGCTTTGAGTGACAGGCTGTCTGCCAATAATGTCCTCAGCTTCTCGGTCAGATCTACGCCTCGCTCCTCCACAGCACCAGCCTCTCGCCCAAACATGGTCACTTCTGGCTCCACAAAACCAAGATGGCAACAGCCAAAATGACAAACTCGAGGCTTCAAAATGGGAGTCCACAAATCGATTGGTGACATCATGGTAGCTACATCCATTATTAACAGTCTGTGGTTACAGCGAGGGATAAACGGTTACCGATTTCACGAAAAACTACGGTAAAATTTCCCACCCTTAGTATTACCCTTAAAGGAGCTATATGTAAGAAATCTAAAGCAAATAGTCGTAAAATCCTCCTAATATGTCACAGAGACTAAGGAATTTTTTTTTGCGATTTTTGTAATCTCTATAAAGAGATATGTGGATATGTATGCAGAGTGGACGACGATGTAGGTAAAGGGATAAGATATTTGCATCAGCAGCAAATGTTTTTAGTCTGTTCGTAGTCCAAGTATTGTTGATGAACCACATTGGAACTACAGGAAAATAGTCTGTGTGGAGAGGTGGAACACATTGGTCGACAAGCCATCTGGGGACCCATCAGCTATACCCTGATGAAAATGTAGTTTTATATAAATTTTTTAATTTATTCATCTGCAGTCATATGCCAATATCTGATTAGCCGAAATGCTCGGTGCATGGAAGAGGAAGTATTGGCCTGGATATCCACTGTGTACACCGGATCAGCCCGAAATATTGGCTCCCACCCACAGAGGATTTATTGTCACACGACAGCTGATGGGTTCTTACATTGTGGTTTTCAATATAAAACTTATTTTATTTTAGTGTGTGTAAATTTTGAACATTAATATAGTCAGTGTCATACTTGTGTTTGGCCATGTCATCAAACTAGTTTGCTGTCTCTGTCAAGTAGCTGTCCATTCATCACTCAGTCTACAGCAGGAAACAACACTTCTAAATAAAAACTCCTTGCTAAAAAATTCACTGTACTTCAAAAATAAAGTGTGTTTTTTACAAACTTGACGCATTCATGAGTCACTTGTGGTCTATTCAGAATGGACCGCGACCCACCAGTTGGGAACCACTGGTTTAAACATGCATAAAATAACATATCTGCCACTATGAATCTGGCTCACACACAGCCCAAAATCCTCTGATATATGAGAGCTTAAACAAACATGACACATTGGAAACATGTCTAGTGCTTTTCAGGTTGAATTAAGTGCAACCTGCACAATGTGTGCTGACACACTCATGGTTTAGGTTTTTTCCTCTCATCAATGCACCACTGCCATTAAAAGCATCATGTTTGTTTTAGCCGCTTCTGGATGAGGATGAGGAGAGGAGCCTGGCACTGAGACAAGACTCATCCAATTAATCAAAGCATGCACGGCCACTCTAATCAGCTAAAGCCAGCACCCCGGGAGATGAGAGAGGAGGGGCAGGAGGTTAAAAGCAGAAGGGTATAAAAGTGATATAAGAGGGTGAAGAGACAGTAGAAAGGAAAAGAGGTGCAAAGTAAACACAGGTGAGTGGAGAGAAAAGCAGGAAATGGCACAGAAAAAGCTGGGCAGTGAATTACCTGTACATAAAAAAATGTTCTTGTAATATTTGATTTCAAAAATACATTTCTTTATCCGCAATCTGTAATTTCTTCCTAATTCAGATCCAAAAACATTTATTCAGATTTACATGTATATTCATAACTGGGCAAAGAAGGGGGAAAACATTTGAATGAGTAGTGAAGAGGAGGGAGGTGCAGAGTGGGTGCTGAGAGGGAAGATGTATTTATGGTCAACAGTTTGTGCCTCCTTCAGCATATTGAGTCTCTCTTCTCTCAGCTGAATGAACCACTGAAAACCACCAATTTACTCAAGTTTTTAAGAGCCAAGAAGCGCTCTTAACTGATTTAAAACCTCCAGCTGCGTCATTAAAAAGCAGCATTCGCAACGGTTTTCTTTATTTTCTGCTCGTTTCATTCTGGCTAAAACCACAGCTGATGTTCGGAGTCTGACAGATGCTGCAGCAGATTCCATATGTGCCCACTTTTCAGTCTCCCTTTCTTCTGTTTTTTTGACAGAGGCTCACCTGGTCTCCCTGTCCTCTCTCTGCACTTGATGGATGGGTAAGCACTTCTGGACTGTCACACACCCTGACAAATATCAGGCCCTGAGGGGGCAGGCAGAGTGGGAGGGGAGGAACTACTGTCTTTATACAAGAGTCACACAACACGGAGGGAAGCATGGACCGGGGGACATTTTCACAATTGGAGATTGTTGTGAAGGTTAGAGTTAGAAATGACGGTAAGGATGTCTGAACAAGTGTTGTGAATTTAAAGCTAATGTTCAAAATTTGGGGGAAATATGCTTCTTTATTGTCTGTCAGAGAGTTGGATGACAAGCTAGATCTGTATGCTAAGTAAGAGGCTACTGCTACCACCCAATTAGCTTTGTACAGACACTGGAAACAGGGTGAAACAGCTAGCCTGGCTATTTCTAAAGGTAACAGATGCACCCTACTAGCACACAATCTTCTAATCATGGATGGATTAATGATTGGGCCTCCTGGGCAGAGACCCAGGGGCCCAAAGTGCCCAAGCCCCTTGCAAAATGTCATTCAAATTAATACGCATTTACCAGGAAGATACTCATAATGATCCCAAGAGATGCAAAGGAACTACAAATAACTACAAAGACACAAAACAACCAAGAAAAGACGCAAAATGACCTCAAAGAGACACCACAGAGAGATGCAAAATGACTACAAAAAGAGGCAAACCCACAAAGCCTCGCTCCTATTTAGGCCATGTTTACATGAAAATGATCCACTGAAAACAGAATCGTTTCTCGTTTTCCTTTTGAAAAAAGTTTCCGCGTTTAGATGACAACATTTTGCTAACAATTGCCGTGCACACAGATCCGCAAAAATGACCAAAAACGCTGCAGTATACATGCCAGGCCAGTAGTTGGCGGTGTGACGCTTTCGCTTCCTTCTACAGAGCGGCGATGTATAAACAAACAAAATGGCGACCGCACAAATGTTTGTCTGGACGGATGGATGACGAGGTGGAGTTGCTACAGTAAATCTACACTATGATGGGGAAGCGTTGATAAATTCAATAGGGTGAGCAGCACATGCAGAGCTCGGGAGTCTGCCATTGTTGTTGTGATGGTCAACTTTCTTGCGCATGCCTAGTGAAGCGTAATGCGCATGTGCCACAAGTCTCTGTTTTCAGAGGAACTGCATATTGCAAGTTTACATGACAACGGAGATGGTGCCTTTTCCAAAAAATTGCACTCTGGAACCCGTTTTCAAAACATTGCGTTTTCAGGCATCCAAAATGCAGCTGTCGTGTAAACGATCGGCCAAAGTGCAACTAAAGTTTACTGTTTTCAGTTGAAATCGTTGTCGTATAAACGGGACCTTAGAAGACGTTGGGCCTTTTGCATATTAGTGCCCAGGGGCCCATTGTCTCTCTTAATCCGCCAATGCATCTAATGGCACATTAATAGGTGAATATATGAATGGAGCATTCTGTCCATACTCTGCATTCATTTTGTCCATATTTGCTCCTGAAAGCTCACGGATACAGACAAAATGAAGCAGTACCACCAGAGATCATGGGGGCAGTGTAGTGTAGTTCAAGCAAGATAGGACTGTAGGACACACAAAGACATGTAAGGACTGGCAGAATGGAACAAACTGGTAATATGGTGAAAATAATGTCAAGTTGTATTGAATGGCCTCACAGACCACTGCTGTCTACAACGCTTCCTCCAGTTAAAGCTACATTATTACGACCGCCTTCACCGTCACCATGATTGTTGTTGTCAGAAACTTTTGACTCTGCCCTCTAGCGCCATCTATTGGGAATATCTATACCAACAGCAGTAAGAGTCAAAACATTTGAAATGAACGCATCTATTTTCGTAGGTAAAGGGAGTAAAAAATTTGCCTTAACGTGAATCTTTGCTACCAAGTCAAAATGTCTGCTGTGAAAACAGGTCTATGCAACTTAAGTTTCACTACACACATCAATGACTAATGGGCCATGTTAAATACCTGCTTTAGAAGTCATGTCTATTGATATTGAATAAATTAAAACATTGGTATGTAAGACATCTCTGCCTTTTGCATAAATTGTAACCACAGGTTGACCTCACTGAATCAATACAGATGGAAGCTCTTCCTTACATAATGGGAACCAAAGATCACCAATATGCTGCCAGCGGTGGACTGAGTTACAGCACAGACACCATGAGAGGAATCTTGGAACCCAACAGCCAATATTTCGGGAGATCTAGTTTAGCCAGCGGATATCCAGGCACAGACTTCCTCTTCTCTGTGTTGCTCAGTGTTTACAGTTCGATTAGCAACTTGAGACAGTTCCAGACAACATTTTGGCTAATCTCTGTGAACAGATATCTGCATATGAATGCAGATGAATTAGAAAAAAGCTAATGAAAACCTAAACTAACAGATGATAGCCCATGGCCTCTGGAGTTGCTTTCCAGCCAATAAGTTCAGCCTATTTTGCCCTCCACACCAACTGTTCACCTGCAGGCAACTAAAGCCCACTCACATGTAGTTGGTCAATACTACTTGGACTACAAATGGACACCAGAAAGCTTCTGTTGTCAACTGTTGCACCATTGCCTACAGATTCTGCGTACATATGCAGATATTTGTTCATAGAGATGAGAGAGGAAGATGAAAGGAGTGTGAGACAGAAGAGAAATCAGCAGTAGCAAAATAAAAGTTTCAAAATAAGTTTAAGGCAACGATAACTGCAGCAATTTAGCATTGCATTCATACAACAATAACTGACACATGATGGAGAGTACAAAAAGTAGAGGCAGAACCAGAGATAATGTCTACTTTATTCCACCAATTCTTCTTCCTTGTTGAAACCTGACGCCTATGTTACCCACAATGCCATTCGACCAACAATAGGTTGGCCTGAGATTTTGGAAGCAGAGTTCCCCTTTAAGACTTTTACAGTCCCTTAGCACAAAATGGCCACAATATATCTGTATTTGTGGGGGTTATTTTAAATCATGGATCGATGCCAGTGACTCAACAGTTACTTCAGCGGGTGCTGAGATATTTTGGCTTTTAAAAACCAACTTTCAAGCCTCTGATTTGTAAGTAACACATCCACAGCTTTGCAATGACGAGGACGATGTGGGCTGAGCAGACCACGGTCATAAGATTTTCTTGCATTATAATATATTTTGTGGGTGTTTCTGCTTGCTGTATTTGTTCAACTGAGAACTTCGCCGTCCTATCTACTTCAGGCCACCCTAATCTGTGCCAGATCCAAAATACTGAACAGGCTACTTCTCTTTAAGTAACAGCGTGCTGATGTGATTGGATGCGTCAGCAGGTGTCGAGGACAGGGCGGCGTGACCTCTGCTGAAGGATGTTAAGTTAGCATGCCAAGTTTCTACAGGAGGAAGATCAAATACAAAAGTAAAAGCAAGGAAATAGAAATGAGGGCTGGCGTCAGGAGCACACCGAGCAGACGACTGGGTGAAAAATGGGGCAGGAGGAAAATGGAGAGCGAGTCGAGTAAGAAGCAAGTCGGCGAGGCAGTAAAAGGGGGAGGGTGACAGCGAGATAGATCGGGTGAGACAGAGAGACTGAAGGATGCAGAGAGAGAGAGGCTGACGGAGCAGTTGATTGTCACTAACAGCCCAGACACACACACACACACACACGCACAGACGCTTGAGTTTTCTCGCTAACAAGCACAAACAGAGAAATGAGCTCATTGGTCACATGGCGTCTGCAGTTGCCTGGATGTGTATGAATGCAAACAAACATGCCACAAAGGGAGGACAGACTGAGGGATGCAGGTAATGAGCAGAGAGCACCTGAAGCAGGTAGAGAGAAAGAAATAGAAAAAGACACAAAGGCTGCACAGACACACAGTACATAACAGCAGAGAGCAGGTTAACACACCACAAGCCTTGTTTTCATGCTCCACTGCTCCTCCAGGGAACACTGGTCCCTTTCACCAGTGCTTACACCACATGCATATGCAGCACTGCACACATATGTAGATGAAGATGTACTGTACACTTCCTACACAGGGAATGCGGCTTGGGATGAGATGACTGAATGGAAATAACTGACTGACTGAGCTACACTCTCTTTAAGTTACCACAGAAGTCAATGAAACTCTGACCTGACTGACTGCGAGGCGGCAAACACAAGCAGCAGTTCTTAAAATAGCTCTGGAGGGGCTGTCGGGGTGTTAGTCCCACAGCACCTGACTGGCCACTTAAAGCTCTGGTTGAAGGACAGAGAGAGACGGAGGAATAAAGGGGATGTGCATGGATAAAATAGAGAAGAGAAGGAAAGGACAGAGCCTCAAGGGAGATGACAGACTTTCCAGGAAAAGATGAAAAAGTGACGTGAGCACAAAGTTCTGAGCATGACTGCTCTTTCCTCAACAGTGTCTGCACCGAAGGCGATCAAAACTGCGGCACACAGGGGGAGGTCTGCACACTGTAGGCTCCAAATAAAAAATTCAAATTGGTATATTGGTATTAGTTTAACCGTTTACATCCATCCATCCATCCATCCATCCATCCATCCATCCCTCCATTTTCATCCGCTTATCAGGGGCCGGGTCGCGGGGGCAGCAGGCCAAGCAAAGCACCCCAGATGTCCCTCTCCCCAACAACACTTTCCAGCTCCTCCTGGGGGACCCCAAGGCGTTCCCAAGCCAGATGAGATTTGCAATCCCTTCAGCGTGTCGTGGGTCTGACCCGGGGCCTCCTACCAGTGGGACCTCTGAAAATCCCCACCTTAACCTTGGTGGAGGGGTTTGCATGTCATTGTCAACCCCTGGTAGAGTCTCTCAAGGTAAAGTGGTCCCAGGGGAGGGGCCAGACTAAGAGTGATTCAAGATACTGATGAAACGGAATATTTAGACTTTGAGAACCTCCCCCAGTATGGGGACACCAGGGCTCCCTGCCCTGGAGTCAGACCTGTGGAAGGGAGCTCACTAGCAAGCGCCTGGTGGCCAGGTCAGGCTTTGCTCGAATTTATAACATGGAGCCGTCGCCCTGTGGGCCCACCACCTGCAGGGACAGGAATCAGGGTGTGGTGCATAGTGTGCCGGGTGTCAGGCAGGGGCGTGGCCCTGGGTGTGCTGATCCCTGGCGTCGGGGACTAGCTTTACTGTTTGATTTCAGTGTTCTCGGCCTCCGTTCACACGTAAAAGGAAACAGTAAGGTGCTCACTTCCTGTTCATGAGAGCCCCTTTTCCACCCCGGGATTTTGAAAAGCCTCGGTGCGTTTCCACCGAAATTATTCAGGGAAAAAAACTTTCCCTCAACCCCAAACTTTCCCTAAAAAAGTACCTAGTAGGGGGGAAGGACTTCTCAGATTACCCGGAATTCTTGAGGGACAGGGCTGTGTGCTGGAGAATGCTGATTGGTGGAACACTCTCTTGCAGCGTTCCGCACTTCCTGGTATGGGCAGCCGCTGCAAACTTAATTTCATTTCTACAAGCTTCACTTCGTTTGTGTTTTGATTAAGGATGGATACCGACACCCGGTACTTAATTAGCCCCGGAGTTAAATTATCAAAAACTGTACTGTAGTATTGATAAGCGCTAACGGTATCGGTTCTGTGAAGATACGTGACGGTAACTTGAAAATGACTCGAAAATGACAATTGACGGAAGCTACACTTGTTACTGTAAGTGAAATTAACCCTTAGCGAGTAAGAAGCAAATACTTCATCAATACATGTGTTCAGCAGCATGAACATGTAAACATGTAGACAGCGGTATTCAATATGCTCCACCCACAGTCTCGCATCCACCAACACTAGCGTTATGTCTTACACAAGGACAGCACACTAGTTTGGCTAATAGCTAATTGTTACTAATAAGCTGAAATGACAGCTGTCTGTATGTAGACTAGCTTAGTTTGACACTTATCTTAAAATACTTTAAAACTGCTGGCTGAGACAAACAGCCCCAACTCTACACCAGCATGTTACCAGCCAATACGCTGGCGGAGCCAAATACAGGGCACACGCCGAATCATCTACGTCATCAGCCTGATTTGATCACATTTTCCAGAACTTTAAGGTGCAGTGGAAACGCAAACCACACAGATTACCAGGAATTCTTTTACCCAGGTAAATAAATTCCTGGTAATAAAAGTTCCTGGAAGTGTTGGTGGAAAAGGGGCTATTGTCCTCTTTTTTACAGCTAAACAGTGCACTAAAAATGTTTCTGAAGACACAGTCTGACTTTGAGAGAGACAAAGAGAGGTGGTTCTCTCTCTCAATCAGCTTCTGCACTGCTTCTGTCTGTGGTGTATACAAAAATGAGGAACTACAACCTGTGGTTTGAGCAACGGCCCTAGAGCTGGTGAAAATCCACCAGATGACACAATTTGAGCAGGGAGATCTGAGCGCTGGTAAGATGGAGGGAAGTTTACCACAGTTCATTTGCACAATCTGCCCACATCGTTATGATGCAAAGCTGGTTGAAATCAGCAAAGTATCACTCTTAGGCAACATCTCAATCTACGAGATCTCTCTCAGGAAGATCGAAAGACTGCTTTAGAAATAACCTATTTTTTTGTAGCCTACAGTGTTGAGCTCTCCTTTGTGCTCCATAGTGACATATCAGTGAATTTTTTTGTCTTGCACCAGAGTATCTTGCCTGGATGTGCACACACTTGGTCTCTCAACAAAGTCTTACCACGTTTTAAAAATGTAAAATTAGGGCTGTAACTAGTGATTACTTTCACTATCAGTCTGTTTTTCCATTGATCAATTGATTGATTTTTGTATAAAATGCTAGGAAATGTTTTCCAATGTCTTGTTTCATGTGACCAAGTGTCCACAAACCCCCAAAATATTCATTTTAATAGCAGAAAACTAAGAAAATTTTGCAATATTTACAGCAAATAATCTATTATTTGCTTTATTGTTTATTTTTAACAAAAAAAAGTCTAAAACAATTGATTAATTATCTAAAATGGTGCGGTTCAAATTTCTTTTGATTGAAATTGATTTTCTGTTTATAATTTTTTTTAATTTTAGTTTAGTTTATTTGCACAATATTTAAGACACAAAATACTTACAATAGAATAGACAGTAATTACAGTGCAGGAGAGGAAGAAAGGCTAAAAGGGTTATCCAGAGTCCGCCCACTATTCTAACAAAAAAAAAAAAAAAAAAATGAGCACAAGCACAAAAATATATCTGTATAGACAAAACACGAGCAAGCACATTTTGGGGCGTCAGTGGCTTAGTGGTAGAGCAGGCGCCCCATGTACAAGGCTGTTGCCGCAGCGGCCTGGGTTCGACTCCAGCCTGTGGCCCTTTGCTGCATGTCACTCCCCCTCTCTGTCCCCCTTTCACGCTTATCTGTCCTATCAATTAAAGGCTAAAAAATATCTTAAAAAAAAAAAAAAAAAAAAAACACGAGCAAGCATAAACAGTGGTAACGAGAAAAAAGGAAAAGCAAGACAACTGTTGCTCATTTATTTTCTGTTGACTGACTAATTGTATCATCTGTATTTAAGTGCAATGTTTCCTTCAGTGTTTGTAAAAAATCCTGTGAAACAGCAAATTTTACCCAAAAAACACTGAGCCAGTGTTGTATTAATTGGATAGGAATCTCTATGATTGAAAACCATTGGCTCCTGATGAAGAATGATTCATATATGATGCAATAAAACAGTCAAATCAAAAAATAATAAATGAAAGAGAATATGATTTCACAGCAGGCTCTACAGACTGTTTTGATGGAGCTGCTCCAGTAGAGGACCTCCATCATATTGACAGTGAACAACAGTGACACTATTAGTGTGTGATGTGTCAATATGCCTGTTGGACCAATATATTTGCTCAACAGCAACACACACGCACACACACAAAAACACACCAACAGTGCACTGGAGTGCTGCTCCAGGGTCTGAGCACATCGACTGGCAGCAACATGAGCTCCAGCAGCATCAGAGGAAACGCTGAGCTGCTCTCAATCTCTTAATGAAAGGAGGAGAGAGAATGAAGTGAAACAATAAAACAACAGTGAGGGAGATAAAGAGCACTCACACAGCTGAGCTGGATCAAACCGGTTCTCTTCACCTCTCCTTCTCTCCAACCCGGAATCCACCGTCAACACGTCAAACATCAAACCTCGCCATGCAGATCATCTGCTGGTTGCCATGCCAACAGTGAAGCTTTCATCTTGTTCCGCACTTATCCCTGCATCCTTTTGTTTGGCAGGGCAGCTCCTCCTCACTGTATAACCCTGGTGTCCTCGGAGTGTGTGGAGTGTTTGTTAACATCTTCAGTGAAGGGTTCTCAGTGTGTGTGTGTGTGTGTGTGTGTGTGTGTGTGTAGGATGCGTAGGCGCTAAACCAAAGCACCAAAAAAGGATGGAAAAAGCTTAGATGTACCTCTTAGAGATGGGTGAAAGACAGAGAGAACAAGTGTGTTTGTACATCATTTTGCTGAACACCTTCCCAAAGACAAAAGAGTGTCTGATCAATTAATGACAGCTAATTATGGCTGTCAACACCCATCCACTTCCTCCTGACAACTTTTGATTCCTATCCTCTACGAGACATTAATGTGCTTGTTTTCATCATTAAAAGCCGATTTGCTCACGTAGTGGGTTTTAGCCTCGCTTCGATAAACAACAGATTTGCATGGAATATCGATGTCTGGCGCCACCTAACCTGATTTGACAGTTTAGAGATCAAAAGGTGGATCAGTCCTGACTGAACACACACAAACACACAGGCATCCAAATATATTAAGCAATTTCTAATCTGCGTAAAAGCTGCTCGACAGCCCGCAAACAGCCGGAGGGCTTGGTATTAGTCATAATCCACCCAATTACATGATGAATGGAGTGATGGAGGGAGGGGGACGAGAGGGGCGGAGACAGAGAAAGACAGAAAAACATCAACTGCCAGTGTGTTTACAGACAAAGATTAATATTAGAGATGATGTTGTGCTTTTATCCTGTATGACCAAAAGAAATAAGTGGGCCATGTTACTTGTAGTGGTGGTGCTTTGCAGGATTGTGAGAGTGCAGTGAAAACAGTGTGTCTGATTAGTAATCGAAAGCTGTAAAAGGAAGGCGGACTGTGAAAATGAGGACGGAGAGATAATAGCCTGTGGCTAATAAGAGAACAAAGTAGAAGTAAATGTAATATTTGAAATTAGTATTCATGCATCAGCGTGTAAAGTTGTTGCAAGCTCTCATGGAAACTCTTTATATTCATGTTTGTACACCGGATTTACCCCACGTACCTCCTGTTCGGCTTCAACAAGCAGCACTGCCATCCAGACTGACATCATAATAAGATTCTGAAAGCAGCTCAAAATATCTAATTCATTTATTTCTTCCAATTTTTGACATTGATGTACCACACAATAGAGGCATTGGCACAGACACTGAGCAGAATTAGCATATAAGTTACATGAAATAACAAAAGGGTGGATCTCCAACTGTGGCTCCTCACGGGGGAAACCTGTAATCTTTGCTGTATCGAACGTTCTGTGTCACTGATACCACAAAGTCTGCGGTGCTGTCAGTAAATGAGAGCCGGTTGACACTTCTCTGAAGTGTCAGCAGCAGAGTTGCGCCTTTTCTCCATGTTAAGCAGAACATGCATGAAACAGTTGACAGCTAGTAGCATGGGGATTTAAGATAAGGCTGCAGAAACCCACCTCTATAGGTGAAAGTCCAACATAAAACAGACACTAAAAACACTTTAGCTGTCAATAACGGACTAACTAGGGGTCAGTGACTCTTACATGACTCTATATATGTCCATAAGATAAGATAAATGCATAATCTCAAGGTGTACACATCATATCTGAGTCCTCTGTGGTATTAACAGGCTGCTGCAGATTAGCAGGCAGAGGGGTCTACAGTCTGTGTTTGAAGGATATATCCAGGATGTCAAACTGACTCAGCAGCAACAACAGGTTAAAAAGACAAAGATAGTTAGAAGCTAAAGCCGAACTATAGGCTACAGATCACAGTGTAAAAGTGAACCACCACATCACTGCTGATCGACTCACCAGACAATGAATATAAAGGGAAACTTAAATGATACTGAACCAGCTGTGTGGCATCTTCAATGCAAAGAGCACTGGGATCTGTACTGAGCAATGATGTAGCGAACTTGGATTGTCCTGGGTCTGACTAGGCTTCTGGTGTTTGGAGTTTCCGTGAACATAGAAGTTGTAAAACTGTCCTGCCTAATAAGTTAGATTAGGAGCAAAATGTTTCACATGGATGGAGAAAAATGGTCTGCTGGAATATGGTACATGCACACAAACATTTGCCATATGGGTTTACAAGACACCATTATATTACAGTCACAGTGGTCAGTCCGAAATACATGTTATCCTCTTGCTCAATCTCCTCTGCCTGCCTGCATGTCTGCCACAATAAAAGGTTCCCAACTGAAACAAATTTTTCATGATCATCCAACCAAAAGAAATCAACATAAATAGAAGTCACTTAAACACAAAGTACATCTGTTATGCCCTCGTAGATGCGCAAGTAAAACAAAAATATAACCGCATTCTGAACTTCACTTACACAACAAACAAACTCACACAACAAATATGGCATTCACTGCAATAAAGGAACCTGTCGCCCTGTGCAACAGTGTGGCTCTCTAATGTGTTTTTAATTGTTTTTTGAACAACAATGGAGCTCTAAGGCACAGAGGAATGAGATCAGGCGTTGGCTGCACAGACCGACTTTTTCGTGGAACTAATTGTTGGTTTTGTTTAAGAGTGAAGTGTACCTCATGTAACTGTTTAACTGGCTGGTATGCTGGGCACAGTGTGCGCATATCAAGTGTGTATTTGGTGTGTACTAGGTCAAATCTGTGTGTGCGATCTAGTCAACAAAGACTTCCTCCCTTCTCTCTAACGTTAACTTCCTGTTCGGCGAGATAGCCGCAATAAGAGGAAAGCACCACCCACTGCTCTTTCTCTCTTCAGTGTAAGCACGAACAGATCTTCAGCAAAATGAGACAAGCCTGTCCTCTGTCAGTGAGCTTTTATCAAATAAATTCATATCCCGGTCAGTGAGGGCACACACACACACACACACACACACAGACACACACACACACACACACACACACACACACAACCATGGCAGCACCAGACGCCATTAGCTGTGACACTTGCGGCTGCTCGTCACAGAGCCAAGTGCCGATGGCTGCTCCGCCGGCTTTTTCATTTAAACAGCCAGTGTGTGTATACGGTGCATGTACAGTACATGTATGAATGCATTTGTGCGTGTGTGTGTGTGTGTGTGTGTGTGTCCTGTGATGCTGTGTGTCAGTTATCTTGTCAACCAATCTATAAGCAAAGTCACGCTTTCTGCATCTGTATCACATCCATCTTCTGTGTGGCTATTTTCAGATCACATTTTCTTCACCAGAAACTCCCACCACAGATACACGACACGGGCAAAAGTATGTGGACATCTCAAAGCGAATGATATTAAGCAATATGGGCTGGGTGTAGGTCACTGAGCTCAGCCCATAGGGATGGTGTTGAGATAAGGGTTCTGCGCAGTTCAGTCATTTTGTCCCATAATAAATCATTTTTACCAAATTTGGCGCTTTTATCGCAAAAATGAACAATCTCTTAGCTATGCCGCCCAATTTAAGAGATACACCTTTATTGATCCCACAATTGAGAAATTCCAGTTATTAGTTTGTTAGCAGAATTATACAAAAACTACCTGACTGATTTTCACAAAATTTGATGGAGGGATGTAACACATGCCAACTTAGAATACATTCAATTTTTCGGGGGGCGTGTCCAGGGGCACACGTGGCCGCCAGTTCACTTCCATTCATTTTTTGAATGAGGATTACGTGAAATCCGTCCAACTGATTTTCATAAAACTTGGTGGAGGCATGTAGCATGGTCCAACTTGGAAGCCATTACATTTTGGAGTGGATCCAATTAACGGGACAGGTCCATGGGCAGGTAGGATTCAATTGCCTGCTCTGGCCACCAGGGGGAGAGTTTCTGATGCCCCAATATCCAGATTTGTTCTAAATATATTTGTCAACACATCTTCCAAATTTGGTGCTTTTATCACAAAAATGAACGATCTTATAGCTATGCCGCCCCACTAATAGAGGAAGGTGATGTTTAGAGAGCAAGCCCAAATAAGCAACTCCACTTTAGAAACAAGTCCAAAGTCGCGGTTCATAAGCGGACCTGGCAACCCTGCGGCTTGTCCTCCTCACATTTCTTCCGTCCTCCTGCGTGCTGACATGGGACGTATCCCGCCTCTCATTGGCTGATGCTCTTTGTCAGTCGTGTCAGACTTCTCCAGTTTACTAGCATGCCAGATATCCAGTCCCAGTCACAGACAAGGGGGCGACTTGCTCGTAGGCTTGTTCACACATGAGGACTTGTCGTGGCAGACTATCTGCCGACTCACCTCTGACCCAAGGTGGCTTTCAACATCCTCTGCGACGTCAAAATCGCAGTTAAAATCGTGTAATGTGAACTAGTGGATACATGCAGTAATAGTTTCTTTCAAGTTCGATTTCAATTGAATTATCTACGTGGGTTAGTCGAGCTACAGATAGTCCAACTTCAGTCGGACTAAGCTGTTAACATGCAATAAAAAGCTGCTGAGTCATCTTGAAACAGCACAGGGCCGTCCCAGAGCTGTTTCCATAAAGCTAAAAGCACAGTGTTGTTTAAAATATCACTATATGCTATGTTATGTAATTGGAACTGAGAAGATTCAAACCATGAAAAACAGGCCCAAACCAGTGAAATATAAAAAGGTGTATCTACACACTTTTGGCCATAGCGTATCTCCAGCTGTGTCAGGGCAGTTAAAAAACAAGAAAATGCCTTTCAGGTGCTACTTTTGTCGACAACATTGTTAGGCAGGCGCTGCCTTTCGTATTATCGTCTAAGGATCTGCTTCCATGCTTAGAACAAAAGGAAACACTAGATTCAACTGCACCTTTGAGAACAAACTCCTGAGCAATATGATAAAGTGAAAATGAAAGTGACGTAAGGCAGACTGCAATAACAGTATTTACAGATACTTGGAAGAAGTTGAGATCTAACAAGAATTAGAAGAAGATCGTCTCTACTTCTCAAAACTCCTACATCCTATTCTCAGTCTTGTCTTCTAGGAATTATGTTACATTACATTATGATACATAACTGAATGTACCAACGAAATGTTCACTGACAACACATTTCATTTGGTTTCCATCAAATTTTTTTAACGAAGATCCAGATCCTTTCCTAACCTTTCCCAAAGTGCATTTGTCGCCTAAACTGAAGACAAAAGTCTGTCATGAACCCGAGGTTCTTGTGTCACAGTCCTGCACAACATTTCTCAAAGGCACATTGTCTCTCAACATAATCCAGACAGCGATTACGTTGTCGCCACAACATAATTATGAATGCAATTCAATAATACCCAACATATCTCTAGGAGACAGGGTTGCCTATTCTCCTGTCTATGTCATTGTCTATTCAATCCTCCAGGGTTCCTCTCAGAGTTCACACATAAATAGTTTTATCTGGCTCTGGTTTGTGTTAGTTGACGTCCTACCTGAGTAGGAGGAATACCCCTGGTGATTACTGTTATAGAAATCTAATATGTAGCGAGCAACAGGGGCTGCTTCCACCACCTGTCTCTTGTACATACTACTACAAACACTTTCCCTTTCCTCTGCTGATGGTGCCCTCTCAGTCACTTTGCTTGACTGTCTAGCTTTGACTGCACTTATGTCCCTTTTTTCTGAAGAGCAAGTAAAGGGACTGTTCACCCTCAAAATTAAACACACATATTGAACTACTCTGTAGTGCTGTTTATCAGTATAGATTGTTTTGGTGTTAGTTGCCAAGTGTTGGCGATATCGGCCATAGAGATGTCTGCCTTCTCACGAATATAATGGAACTAGATGACACTGCTTGTGGTGCTCATAGCGCCAAAAAAATTCATTTGAAAAACTCAACAGCAATGTCTCTTTTCAGAAACCATAACCTGGTGAGTCAAGATAATCCACAGACTTTGATGTGAGCAGTTTCATGTAGGAACTATTTCTGTCTACTGAACTCCACCTGCCAACTGTATCACCACACATGCATCTACTGCTAGCATACCTAGCACCACTGAGATAACTAACGTTGCAGCTCAGCCGAGGAGGACGCCATTGATGTTTAAAGCTTGTGCTGTCATGTGCAACAGCCTTTTGTTCATGAGTAGATGCACACTTCCTTCTGTGCATGGTTGTTGTTGACAGGTGTAGTTCAGTAGACAGAAATAGTTCCTACATGAAACTGCTCACAACAAGGTCTGTGGATTATCTTAGGCCCGTTTCCACTGAAGAAGTTCCTGGTACTGTTTGGGGGGCAGGAACTTTACAGGAACGTCCTCTCGCTCGGCCCTCTCAACCGCCGTGTCTCCACTGAGAGGGCGGAGTAGGAGGAAGGTTCCTGTAAAGTTACCGGGCTCTGGATATGACGCAATCGTTGCGCGACCATTTTGACCGGGGCTAATGCCGGCTATTTTGTTGCTTTCTGTTGATGTCACATCCTGCCTTGAGTATATGCAATCAGCATATCCCAGGAGTTTTTCGGGGGCCGTTCTGAGTACCTACTCGGCCCTGGCCCGTAAAATTACCCCGAAGTTCCTGCGGTGGAAATGGGCCTAACCGGGTCATGATTTCTGGAAAGAGATATTGCTGTAGAGTTGGCGCTTTGAACGCCACAAGCCGGGTGCCATCTTGTTCTATTATATTCCAGAGAAGGCAGACATGCAGCGGCCCAGAGGAGGAGAGACTCTGCATCGCTGGACTCAAGATAACATGGTCATATCTTCATATTGAACAGCCAAATCTGATTCAGGTACAGCACTACTCACACTAAATCAATCTAAATTGATAAACAGCACTACAGATAAGAGGGAAAATATGTACTTTTGGGGTGAACTGTGCCTTTAACACGCAGAACTCTCAGACTAATTACAAATCCAGGTTCAAACTTTCTCATATCTCATATATACAGCATCATAGAGTCATCATTATGCAGTCCGATTATACACCTCTCAAAATTGTCTTTACCTAAAGCTTTAAGACTAAAACTGGTTCCCAGGATGAAATAAGTACAAGAACACACATACAAACATGTACCCTGTCCCAAACTTGACCAGCATGATGTGGATCCATGTTAGAACATCCCAGCAACTGACTCAAACCACCAGGGGAGAACGTCAGGGTCGGCAGCTGACTCCAAGTCAGCTCGCGAAACGCCCTCAAGCTAAATTATTTTAACTTTGCACAAACTGTTGTTCCATTTGAAAGTACACAGCCTGCAGCACACACAGTGATACAAGCTATGCAGAAACACAGACGCATCCAATCACATCCACCTTTCTTTTTTTTAGCTTAACACTTACACACACATCCATGTTGTCTTGGTTCATATTGTATTGTTGGCTTTTCTGTGAGTCTCCAGTGTTTCAGAACAAAGGCCTTGTGACAGAGTGTGCCACCAAGCCCCCCCTTTTATCGACACACAATAGCTTATTCAGATGGTTCAGCTGCCACTGTTTGCTTTTACCCTCACTGCAATTTGTCTAATTAAGCTTAAAAAGGTGTACACCCATTAGACAAACCCCCGTCATATGCAAACACAGAGGTTGGTATGGAAACAAAAAAGGGTCATGAATGCAGCATGTGGAAATGTATAGCAACATAAGCTTTTGAATTCAGACATAGCCACATGCATGTGTAATAATGTTAAAGATGTGGACGAGAGTGTAGGTTTCGTTTCAATATTGGGGGGGACAAATAGGAAATGGTGTGTTTGGGGTCCTCGGACAGAAGATTTTGAGCATCAAACACGTAGTTTCCTGCATTCTGTTGAATTGTTATAACCCAATCTGTGTCTTAATGTCAATGTAAAAGTCCTCTGCTACTTTTATGAGTTCTTTTGGGTGAGGGGTGGCAAATGTACATATTACGTACACAATATTTAGGGGAACGTGTCCCCTGTGTCCCCCTTGAAATCTATTGGATGTGAATGACATTGAGTAAGAGAAATCAAGATGAAGGAGACATAATTAAGGAGAGGAAAGCGAGGCAGGGAGGAGCTGTTCAAGGCCATGGATCAATTCCAGCACTACCACCTCCCACACTCCCCCCCAACACACACACACAAACACACACACACACACACACACACACACACACACACACACACACAAACAAGGTCAAAGCAGGAGAGGAGAAGTCTTACCTTGAGATTTTAGAGACATTCAATCTCCTCTTGCAACACAACCTGCAGTCATGGTGCGAACATGCCTAGAAAAACAGACACAGAGATACATTCGTCAAATAACATAAAACTATATTCATCAACTTTCAGACCAGCCTCAGTGTTTTCACTGTAACTTAACTATTTGTTATAGATGCCTCTGTGGTTAACTTGTGTCTTGCATTAAAAATGATGCCTTGAACAGCCACGACTTCAGATTTGAGCGGGACACAAGGGTGGGACAAGTGTAGGGTCTGCAGTGGTAAAAGGATACACACCTGTATTAGAAGCCACATTACAACTTCCTTATAATAAACCAGTTCACATGAGGACACTGAGCAGAAACTCCCTCGAAATTATCTGATAAGCAATGTGGCACAGGCCTATGTTGCTCTGTTCCTGGAATAAAGAGGGGATTTGGTGTAATTAGGTGACACAGAGATGAAAGTCTGTGTGATCGATCCCTTAGTGTGGCTGTGATGCTGTGGCCTGTTACAGGAAGAGGACAGGACTGTGTGGCTCATGCAGACCCGTGCAGTTCAAGGCAGGCTACACGGATGCATCAGTCGCCTACCTAGACAGTGCATCACCTACATGAGTCCACACAGCTGTGACAGACATGATCCAAACACTGTGAGGCTCACACAACAACAGCACAGATGGTGCGTGAATAGGGAAGTACGGCACAATACACTGGGCCATACTGTAGCATCCTGACAGCTTCATTTCATGTGGCTGCGGCTAATAATAATAATAATACAAAAATATTTAAAGCTTCTCCAGCTCCATCCGCCCCTTTGTCCTCCTCCCATCCTGGCTGTAGCTCTGCGATGGTTCATGGCTGACTGTAATACACCCATGGACCAAACAGCTGATCCTCAAATCAAACCGACATTTAGAAAAAAGAGAAGCGCAGGAAGCAAACGCACCTTTAATCTTACCGTAGTTATCGCATCTTCATGTGCAGGCCACTGGGTTCACTCTGCATCCAGGCTTTGAATCTGCGTAACGCGATGAGGATCCCTGCTTTTTATTCGCAGCCTGCGGAGGAGCGGAGCGCGGCGGGTTGCCGAGGGGGGCTGGCTGGCTGGCTGGCTGGCTGGCCTGCGCACCCAGCGAGCGTCCGGAGCGCACAGACAGTCTGATCAAACCCGATCCCCGGCGCGGCTTTTTACGCCACAAATGCACGAGCTCTGGGCGTGTATTGTTTTGGTGAATGGGTGATGGTCAGCGCCACACACCCCCCCCCGCCTCCCCCTCTTTTCCTTTAGGATTCAAATGATATTTACACCCAAAGAAGCATCCCATCGTCTGCACTCTGGTGATTCATATTTTATTGTGTTGCAGCAGGAGAGTGTGAGTTGCGTCACGGCGTTGCAGCATGCCCATAAGACGCGGGTTCCCCTCCATACACAGCACTAACGAGCCTGTCTGCTTTTAATGAGCAGCTGGTGGAAACACACAGGCTTAAAAATAACATCTAGCTTTTTTAAGCTGACGCCAGGTTTTTGATAAAAAAAAAACTATGAAGTGAAAGAAACTGGAGACTAAACTTACCCCTGGATCAGACCCACCAGGTGCACAGTATCACCGGTGGCCAGTGGATCCATCCGAATTCCGGCTCGTTTGGTTTAATCTGATCATATTTGCTTGAACAGGCTGCCACCTACCGGACTGACATGATGACTTCAGGGGGAAGCTGGCCACATGAGTAACTTGTATCCACATTCAAAGCCCAAAAGTGCTTCCCTGCTCACTCACTTTCACCTGACATCACCTGTAAAATATTAACATGGCAGATCCAGATTGAGCTACAAATGCTGATGAATGCATCTGAGATTATTTACAGCAGCAACATGAGAGCAGAGCCCTCCAGGAGGGGAAGGGATCCATCTAGTGGACACTTACGCTCCAGCCACAGTTTGGCCTACACTAAACCGAAGACATTAAATTTAGGGCCCATGATAGGGTGCTGGGTGGCCCTCTGAATACTTTCTAAATCACTATGAAAATAAATGGATTCAAAACTGATTTTGGTCCAGGAAATGCCCCTGCATACTGCACCAGTGTTGTAAACTCTATACATAAACCAGTATGCCTGCATGTAAGTTTCATATGTGCACAGATGATGTTAAAACAGACCGTTTTTAGATACCGGGGTTGGTTGGCACACTTTTTACTTCTGCCATGTTTCTCTGGCATCATTTACATTAGAATATTCTCACCAGCAGCAAATGAAAGATTAAGACGTCTGCTGTTTGGCTCAAAGTTGTTTCAGTGGTTGACTGCACAAAAAATGGGGAGAAAAAGTTTGAATAACAAGGTCCGGGAAATGCCCTTGCATACACCTGACCTGTGTGGGGCTGCTGGGACTGCAAATGTTGAAAGGCTGAAAACAGGCAATTCATTTATCATGCATACTGATAAATATTATTAATGTTTGTTGATTAATTGGCCCCTGGTTTTCTGTTATTTTCCAGAACTGGCCCCCAGGCAAATTAATCTGAGTATCCCTGACCTAAGATATTCATATCTGCAGACCAGACTTAACCATTATAGTGCTGGCTTATGGTAACTGCTTCGAGCAGGGGTCAGCAACCTTTATTATCTAAAGAGGCCTTTTTGGCCAAAAACACTCTCAAATAATCTGCCTGGAGCTGCAAAACATATTTGAGCCTTATAATGACAGTAACAGTGAGTCTAAATTTGTCCATAAACATCACTAATAGGTCTAAATGATCATTTATTAACATGTTTTACCAATATTTATGATTGCTGGGTACTTTAAGTTTGCAGGGTTGGTGGTAAAAGCAAACAAGCATGTCCACCCATTGTTAAATTCTCTCCTCCAAGACTTCTGGCATCCATAGTTAGCTTAGTTAGGGAGATCCAAGATAAGCCATCGTTATTAAGGTCCAGCAAAATTTAAAGGAAAAGGCGATAGGCTGTACGCACATTTAGTTTTTATTCTGTGTATAGGCTACGCATTTTTACAGCTGAGAATGTAAGAATTGCTCAAGGCCTGCGACAATAAAAACTTTAAATTAAAATTCAAAAAATGAACATCATTAATTTCTATGTTATTTTTTGCCAAAGCCTCAGGGAGCCACTGGAGAGGGGCAAAAGATTGCCATGTGGCTCCAGAGCCACAGGTTGCCCATCCCTGGCTTACAATCTGCCAGTGGTGTAGTAAAGGGGATGCAGGTTTAAAGGGTATACCCATCTCTTTTTCTGGCCATTTACAATACACCCACTTTTCAGCCAAAAAGTTATTGTTATATATATCGGAGAATATGCTAACTTCCTCCTCAGCAACATACCCATCTGCCTAGTAGTAAACCCACCTCATCAACTACCACTGCACCACTGGAGTCTGCTCAAGTTATGGTGTGCAGTTTGAACCAAAACCAAGAAGCAACATTTATCCTCATTCCTTTGGCAGATCAAGTGCTAAATATTTAGATCACATCTTCAGGGGTGATGTAATGATGCTGATGTGCCACACCAGTGTTGTGAACTCTCTGCAGAGGCCAATATGCTGTGTACAGATGGTGTAAAAACAGACCTTGTAGGGGAGACCGAGGTTGGTTGGCACACTTTCTACTCTCTGCCAGAATTCTTTGGCATCACTTGGGTTAGACTATTCTCACCAGCAGCAAATGACAGATTAAGGTCTCTGCTGTATGGCCCAAATTTGTTTCAGTAGTTCTTTAACTTTTTGAATCGCAATGCAAATAAGAATGTAGTTGAACTTCCAGCAAGTTACTGCAAAATATAGTTAAAGTACCAGTTTAATTACATGTAGTTCATCACACCATAACAAAAAGTAAATTTTTGATTCAATCGTTAGCTGTTTATTGTCTATGGAATGTGATAAACCTCTGAGAGTCTTTCATTTGAGCAGCATTACATCTGTTTAAAAAGAAAATACCTTACATGTCAATAATACAAGTCAGATATACACCTACGGGGTGTCGGTGGCTTAGTGGATAGAGCAGGTGCCCCATGTACAAGGCTGGGTTTGACTCCAGCCTCTGGCCCTTTGCTGCATGTCACTCCCTCTCTCTCTCTCTCCCCCTTTCACGCTTGTCTGTCCTATCAATTAAAGGCCAAAAAGCCCCAAAAAATATCTAAAAAAAAACAAAAAAATATACACCTACACCTGAATCATGTGTTCTGTTAGACAGCCTGCTGTTGGTTTCCTCAAAACTATATATATATATATTTTTTGTGGCTTTTTAGCTTTTAATGGATAGGATAGACAAGTGTGAAAAGGGGAGAGAGAGGGAGTGACACGCAGCAAAGGGCCACAGGCCACCGGCACCCCTTCTCAAAACTATTTAACCCAATTTACAGCAGTTATCCAACTGCAAAACGTGCATACAAACATCTAAATGCATATATTAACATGCAGTATGATGCATTGCAGGACCCGGCTCATATTGTGGAGGATGTTGATAACTTGTACGTGGATTAGCAGCACCACCTTCAGGCTACAGTGAGCACATACTTAAACTAAACCAGCTGTTTTAGAGGTGATTTATAAACCATAGAGAGAGTGAATACCAAGGGGCTTTCTTTGAGGAACTCTTAAATCTCTGTTGAAAGGAAGTTTCCACAATTTGTTGTCTGTGTCTGAGCTGTGTGTCCATCATTCATTTGTGCTTCGGGATGTCAGCAGAATGCTGTCTTGATGTCCAGCATCTGTTAACAAAGACGTCCTCTCCTCTCCTCTCCTCACAGTGGACACTTGCCCCACCTTTTTTAAAAGGCCATGATCACATCAAAATTAAACTAGTCACAAAAATCCTCTCCATATATATACACACTAATGAAGCTATAAACATGCGTTGGACAGTGCATTGGAGCTGAACTGATTCTTATTGAAGCTCACACTGGTCTGTGCTTGCGTAAGTATTTTCAGGGCACTTTTATCCTTTATTACAAACATTAGAAGAAAGATGACGGGAAATGAGGGAGAGAGAGATGCAACAAACGTCCCTGGTCAGATGTAAACCAACTTTTCTTCTTTCATCCTCCACCAGGAGTGTGACATTACTTAAAATGCCTTGTCTGTTTGAGGTGAAGTTTCCTCCTCCACCAGTAACACCATAGATGGAGAAATTTAAATAACCAACGATTAAATAAGGTTAAACAATGCATCATTTCTTGACTTTGGAAACCACTTATTTTTCAGTGTAATGACAACTGGACAAGCTCCATCTGTTGATGAAGATCAAGTCATATGATCAAACGCTCCAGAGCAGCCACTAAAAAGGTCTTGTGGCTGGACTGTTTTTGCAACAGCTGTCTCCGAGATCAAGAATGCACTTTGAACATCAGCTCACAAACCAACACAGATGAGTCTTCAGTGCGCTCGGAAAAAAACAAAGACAATTGACCATTTATAATTCCATAACAACTGAAAGCCCCAGAGCGCCGGTTAAATTGATCTCATGACAGTTTTTGAACTTTTATTTGTGAGAGAAAGAGAGAGATGCTGATAACAGTTTTAGAATTCATACTTAAATAAAGATTAGAGCAGGGCTGTAATCACCCATTTAACACTGGGGTGGACCATTTTCAATGTACACCTTCTACCTAACCCTTAAGGGGTGTCTGGGGTGAAGTGTCCCAGGAGATATTTTTAGAAAGAGCTAAACTGACCATTTTAGAGCACAGTGACTTTTTTTAAGACTTCATTTTTTTATGGCATATTATCACTTCACAAAAACTTAAACTACCACCACCAGCGTCTAGACCCAGGAGGTTCCCTATTCAACTATGGATTCATCACCCTCCTCATACCATCGATGGGGTCCAATCACCGAAGACTTTGCACATTTCTTTCATTCTCATGTGCACATGTTAATAAATATTCTTTTCACTATAAAAAATGAGTCTCTCCTGATTGAACTCAGGTCTGTGGTCAACACAGGCTTCACGTTTTGTTCTGTGACATAAAATATGTTAGTAAATATCCAACTCATGAATTTTGAAGCCTTTACACGACTTAAAAATGACTGTTGCTAACAATCTGGTAAATGAGACTACAGAGCGTCACCACGCTGAGCATGTCTTTAGAGCCCTGCTGAGGTGGAGACGTCAAAGTGGTGCAGTACGTTTATTGCCTGATGTTATCTTGCCAAACAAAATATGTGAGTATCATGACTTTTGTTTGCCACAGAGCTTATTTTCTACAATAATCCAAAATCCAATGGAAAATCCCACTGGCTTTTCGAGGAGGGAACCAGGGAGACTCTAAGTTCTGCAGTGGCCACAATAAAATGTTATCCCTGCAGCACTCTATAGAGAGACAGTAAAGTGTTTGAAACTCATTGTACCTATCCTAGACTGTAAAATTAATGGATGTAGCTACCATTCAGTTATTTGACTCATATTTTGAAGCTTCGAATGGACATTTCAGCTGTTACTATCTTGGTTTTTTGGAGCCAAAGCTGACCATATTTGGGTGAGAGACCGGCACTATGATGGAATGAAGGGTGGTTTTACTGAGAAATTGAAGTCACAGGCCCTGCTCTTAATTATGCGTAACTTTAAGCCTTGATGAAATTTAAGCATGTGAGTTATAAAAATATTCACCCCCATCCAGTTGTTACGAAATTAGCTATAGAGACCAAAACTGTTTTTTGTACCAGGCTGTAAACATGTTTATTTCTGCTGTAAACTCATGCATTTTAACATGGGGGTCTGTGGGGACTGACTCGCTTCTGGAGCCAGCCTCAAGTGGCCATTTAAAGAACTGCAGTTTTTGGCACTACCATGTTGGCTTCATTTTTCAGCCCTGGAGGTTGCCAAGTAGTACCTACCTCCAGCAGTAAAGCAATAGCTGTTGCTGGGGTCTGGCAACACCACTTTGACAAACCACACACAAACTACAGCACACTAGTATTAGATGATTTTGTATGGCGGTGCGTGGCTGCCTGTCATTGCATTGTTTTGTTTATATTTTTAATCAAGCTTTTGGGTGGGACTCTCCACAATACATATTATAATAACTGCCTAGGATAAGAGGGTGATGAGGATGTCGTCATAATTGGTGCATATTTAATCATCTAAACTGTCTCAGCATCTTTGTCACTGACGTGTACTCGGTGTAAAAAAAAAAAAACAGACATAAAGAACAAGGAAAAAAATTAGGTCAGTTATCACGTTATATAACCGGGGCTTGGCCTTTTGTGAGGTTTCAGTAGCTCTCTCTACCTCTCAAAAGTTATGATTCACATCAAAGCACTCAGGACCCCTGCTGCTAAACTCAAAGGCCAGACGGCCCATCTCCACTCTGACACTCTAATAACCATCCCTTTATGAAGTTCATAAAACCCACTCCTCAGTAGATCACTGCAGATGGTGGGCCTGGCTAATAGCTGGAAAAGTAGCACAGACCGCCACCTCGCCTGGACTCCTTTGAACTGAACCGTATGCAGATTGAACAGGGGGCTCAGCCATATGCATGTTTCTGTGTGTATTTGAAAGGAGGAAGACGCAATCTCTTGGTGTATATGTGTGTGTGTGCGTGTCCTCGTCCTCATCCTGTCACAGCAGGGGAGAGACATGAAAGCCTTTCCACCGTGTTTGGTAATTGCAAAGACCTCCGTTCTGCCTAAACAGCAAAAGAGACGACAAGCTCATCAGGGCGCGGTCAAACCCAGACATTAACACACTTATACTGTACAGATGTGCGCGCACCTTTGGGGCAGATGACCAATCAATAGTCTTGACTGTGTTAAAGTGCACAAAAGTGTGTATGTGTATTTCTTTTCCACACAGGCCTCTCTTTGTTGTGTGTAACCTTTTGATCTAAATGAAAAAAAGGGGGGGGCTTAGGTAGGCCAATGTGTTTGAGAGGGGAGGTTATGCTTAGAGGGGCAGAGGGGGGTGAGTTGCCACCTTTTCATGTTACCTCTCCTCTGTTCGGCTTTCTAACGAATGTCAACGCTGATAACAAAGCCTCATTTGCATATCATAATCCCCATCTCTCGACCTTCTGATCAGGTGTACTTGGAAGCGCGGCTGTGTTCTTTCAAAAAGAGAAAAAGATAGAGAGCAAGAGAGGAAAAAACTCAGTTCACTTTGAAAGCTGTTTGAAGTTCTCTGCCAGAGTTCAAATAACACTAAAACATGTGCATGGCATTGAGTGGCTGATTTGTATTAAAAAGAAGAAAGGCGGAGGGATGGCGGGATGAAAGGAGGTCAGGGAGGGGAGACTGAGGGAACTTTCTGGAGCTGGTAAGGCCAAAATCCTTTGGATCTCATGTCACTACACATACAGATGAGCTGGGCCCTTTTGTATTCAATCTTTGAACTTCGACATGATGCGCTAAGTGCTCTGACACCGAAAATATTATATTATTTTCTCCTCAAATTGAACTTTCATGTTGTTTTAAAAGCCTTTTTATGACTATTAGTGAATAGAAAATGAATTGGGGAATGAAACATTATTTTGATTTTCATCATCATTAAGCAACTTCTTTCCCTTTTGTCTCATTCAGGCTTCGCACTAACAAACAGCTGAGCAAAACTCCTCCGCCAGGCTTCAAAAGGAGCTGCTGGTGGCAGAGCGCGAGAAAGAGGCGTGGATTTGTGGCTGATGCTTGCAGCAGAGGTCAAGGTGTGTGTCTGTGTGTGTGTAAGAGTGTTATTAGCAACTCTGCATGTCATAGCAACAGATCCAAAGGTCACAGACCACCCCAACTGTGTGCTCACACACTTCATCATCCACCACCATACTGATCAATAGTGGCTGGAGCGTTCATCCGGGGCAGAAGGTTTGGATGGTTCCCAATACACCATGTTTCTGCCTTCTCTCTGTCAGATACTCCCTCTTGGCTTGGACACACTGTTCTCAGAGGCCTATGGTTTTTGAATCCCAGTTGTGAAGACCAGACGTCCTTTCCCATGAGTGAAGAGGGCCTCCAGCAGAGCTGCTTCAGCTCCTCCACATTCTCATAGTCCTCCATTTGGCCAGAGTTGTAAAGCTGGGCCCTGGGAGTCGCCCGCCTCCACTCTGATCCACTCAGCCCGGCTCTGCAGCAGAGGCTGTCCTGCCAGCTCCTTTATCCCAGCTACCGCACACCCAGGGCGGGCAAAGCCAGACTGACAGTCCCCCGCTGCCTCCAGAGCCTCCGTCTCATTTCCCCCTGTAGCCGCCCACCACCCCTCTCAGCTTTTCAATCTTCGAAGCAATTAGAAGGAGATCCCTTTTCTTTTGTCATCTATCTGTGGAAAGAAGAAAAGCGAGAGAATGAGAAAAAAAAGAAGAAGGAGGGCCAAGTTGTTGTTGGTGGTGGAGCTCAGGCCTAGCTAGGAGCCACTTGTGAAGCCCTGGGTATTAGGACTCACATGGTTTGTTTGGAAAGGCTTCTCCAGGGGCCAAAGTGGGATTACGTTGCAGATTGCAAGTTCCCATGGAAGGGGCCTATACCAGTGAGGGCTTTGGTGGGTGGGTTTCAGGTTGGGGGCCATAGAAGAGGTCTTTATGAGTTTGGGGTCTGTCTGAATGGAAAGGGCCAACTCCCAGCATGCTAGCCCTCCATATTAGATGGACACAGAGAGGCTATTGAAGTTACCCAGACATCCCCCCTTTATTTCTTTCCTTTTCTCTCCCTCTCTCTCTGCTCTTGAAGGCTTAGCTGTTTGCCAGTCAAGAAAAGAGTAAAAGACTGTTCTGGGGGCTGAAATGATTCTAGTGTTCATTTTTATGATGAAAATACCATCTGTGATTTTAAGCAAACATGATATGATATGACTGCTTCAGTTAAGTTGGTGTCTGACATTGAAGTCATGGCTGGATCACAAGGAGATCACCTTGAGTTATTTCAGAAATCCTCTTTTCATATGTCTTCATATTTCTCTTACAATTAATCATGTTGTGCTTTTTTTTTATTAATTAAGTACTTTTAAAAAAGTCAATTCTGGATCACAACATTTCGGCAGAAGTAATCAGCTGAAAGGACCCTGAAAGGAAAGGAAACAAGAACAACAGATGATCGTGTGAAGAGAGAAGAGGATGAGAAGGACCTGGGGGACTCTGGTGAGGCCTTTGAAGCAGCATCATAATGCTATTTTTTCTAATGTGAGATCAGATGCTGGAGAGCATAGTTTAGAATTGGCGAGGAAACAGCAGAACCCCAACAGAGAGCTGTAACATGACCATTTTTGTTGGGGAAAAAATAATTCCTCAACTAGAGTGTAAAAGCGTCATGTTTTGAAGTAAGACAATGGAGGACTGAAATTATCATCTGTGTGTTAAAGGACACATCCGACGAAAAATGCATGAGCACATCTGGACCCACATTCTGATTTGGTTGTTCATTTGTTTCCCGCTATGACAAAGTTCATGTGAAAAGACAAATGTCACCACCATGCAGTTCAGTCTGAGGGTGTGTTTTGAGTCACAGTGGCATGTGAACTCATCAGGATATACAGCCTACATTCCTGCGTCCTCCTATGAGGACATAACATTGGGTTTACGGCACCTTATACTTTATTCCGTTTATCTTAGCCCTGTTGTCTTTGTTTTTGACACTTTTGTGCCATCTAGCTGTAACAAAAGCACAATAGACTAAGCTATGTAAAAACAAAATGGCTGCTATCTCTGCCAAGTCATACCACAGCTGATGTAAATACAAAAGTGGACAAGGTACATTCTTTCTCTGACCTCATCACATATTGACGTGCTTGGTCACGGACTTTCCATGTCCACATACTACATGCAAGGTACCCTGGGTGCATTGGTTGCTGACCTTCTGGGACGCCGTGTCAATTTTGCCTATTACATGCATTGTCTTCTTTCAAAATACACTTCTGTTTTCACAGGAAATTTAACATTTACAGACAGTCTCCTTAAAAAATAGACACACTGCGTAGGTACAACACCGCACATTTACGTTTTCTTCCTTCAACAACAGCACATATGGTTGAGTTTAGGCAACTAAAGCAAGGGTTTAGGTTTAAGAAAAAAGAACAGGGACATTAAAGGACACAATTTTTCAGTTGGTTTCTGACGCCGCAGGTCTTCACGATTTCAGAATGAGATGGGCTCACAAAACCTGAACAAATATTATGGTTGAAACTTGATTATTTCTGCTTAATAACATTTGTAGTTTGATATGGCAAACTAATTTGACCAATTATAGCAATAGGAACAAGCTAAAACACTGTTAATTAGGAAGTACTCGTGTGAGGACATTGGGACTTTATAATTCTGTTCCCATTAACTGTTCAGAAGTAATGCACCCAATTTTGTACATATCCCCGTATTTTGAAAGGCTGCTACACGTGATCAGTGCGCTGACAGGAATAAACATCGAAGCATCCCCTGAATACGCATGATTTACACTGTGTGAACTTGGAGTCATTTCAAGGAACGTCCTCACCATGTCTCTTTTCTTAACCATCGTAACTTTAAGCCAATTACGTATCTTTATGTTCAGGATGTAAATATCAAGCACAAACTGGAGATGGACTCACTAAGCAGACTCTCAGACTCAGATGAAAGTTCAGGGTTTTTGATCAGGCAAAGGTTGGTACACGGGTAGTCAGTCACACAGGTAAAGTATCCAAAAACGACAGGCAAAAAGGGGGTTCATAAGCAAAAACACACAAAAATAGAGGGAACACTAGGGAATTACAAGAACTCTTACGTAAGGGTAAAGATGATCTGGCAACAAACAAGGGGAAGACGGGGACCTAAATAAAGTACGACAAGGGAGACAATGAGACACAGGTAAACCCACTGAGACACAGGTGAAACACATTAGGGCGGGGCAAGGAATCACGAAGAAGGAAAACTTGACAGGACATGGGATCTGAAATGAGATGAGACAATGGTTACCAAAATCAAACAGGAAACACAGGGATGACAAATGAACATGAATAGGTAACTTGAGAGTAACGTCATTTGTGGGGCGCTAATTTGTAGGACATCATACTTACTATTGTGTCTGCATTTTTGTAGGATATCATACAACACATTGATTAAATTATTGCTGCATTTGACACAGGCCATAGGTGTGACGGACTGTCATAGACAAAAAGGACATTCATAGCTTGGAGTATGGAGCAAGGAAATTCATACAGTCACAAAATGAACTCTGTTATTATTGTGGGTCTAACAGTCTGTCAAGTTATTCCAAGACAGTGGAAGACAACAAAGGCCCAGGAACTGAGAGAATGGGTTAATGCAATGGTGGAAATGGCATCTTATGAATGTACCCTCAGTAGAATAAAAGACGATCAGGAGTATCTCCTTGGGACCAGTTATGGACTCGTATCAAAATGGAAGATAAGCCTATGTAATTATGACCTTACTCTGTGGTGATGTGACCCTGTAGAGAGATGCATGTGTGACATGCTTTTGTTTTTTAGTTTGTTTTCTTCTCTTCCTTTTAGACTTATTTGTTAATTTTTCTCTATGTATTGGAGTCCACCTCCATCTTATAGAAAATACGTGCCTTGTATTCTTGAATGTCTGGAAAATAATATATGTATGCCAAGTACAGAGCCTTTCAAACCAATAAAAACTTGAATTATATATAAAAAAAAAAGAAAATGCATACCAAACAAAAGTGCAGGTCTCAGGAGGTTAAACATGTCTCACATTATCCACACACAGATTCACGCACAGATGTTTGACGTTAGACTTTACTCAATCAAACTGTAGCACCTTACATACAGGTTAGTACAATTTAAGGGACTTCACAAGCTAATAATAACACCCTCTTTTAGCAGAGGGGGAAGAGTATGTCTCATGTGGAGATACATGACTCTGCCCTCTAGTGTTGAGTTACTGGTACTGCACATTGCTGCTTTAACTGAGCATGAATCAGTTTCTTTTAAATCAGCAGCTCAATGTTCACACATACAGGAAACATTTTGTACGTTAAACATTTTAAAATGTGCAACTGAAAGCACAGAGAAATAGAATAACTAATGGGTTAAATCTGAGGCCACAGGCTACAGTTTACTAATCACAGAGCTGAAAGATTAAAGCGTACTAGATGATGATCGAACGCACTGATACCCTGATTTTGCTCATGATCTACTGCACTCCACATATTTAGTGTACAGCTTCTTCCGTGTAATTACAACCCCAGCTTAAGAGAGCAAAACAGCTTTAACACAGAGTTTAAAAGAAACTCTTATGAACTTCTGATGAGGACATTCAACTTAATCTTACTCATACTCTTATTTTCTCTTTTCTAGTTCAGAGTATGAGTGTGTGTGTGTGTGTGTGTGTGTGTGTGTACCCTCCACCACTCAAACTTCTGGATGAATTAAAGCAGATATTTATGAATCAGCATCATCGCTCTCCAGATGTCCCCCACCCCTTACCCTCCTCTTCCTCCTGCCCTTCAATCTCTCCTGTCACCTATAGACCACCCTCCAACCCCCAGTACCCCATCAGTCTCTGTCTGCAGACCAAACAGCCACGCTCCCCTTCTACTCTCCCCCAACCCCCTCCAGCCATATCCCTTTGAGCTGTGCCGCCGCAATGCATAAATACATAAATCTGGTGTCAGTGTATGCATTTGTGTGTGTGTGTATGTGTGTGTGTGGTGGGGGATGTCGACATATAGACGATGGGCCGGCAACCCCACAGGCAGACCCCTTTCATGTGTCATCAGATCACAGACGCTCAGTGTTTACACACCAGACCCATCCACCCCCCCACTCTGCCCCAGCCGTGTCCCCCAGAACCTGTCACCCTGGCTGTGGAAGCTTGGGGACAAAGGCTGGGAGTCAACCTGGAGGTGGTGGTGCCAGATTGGCTCTCTGATCTGACCGACTGCCGCAGACCTGATGGAAGATACGGCCAGAGGTCGGAGGTCAAAGACGCCATAAAAAAAAATGTCAGCTGACCTCCTCTTGTTTGGCTCCATCTCAGCAACCCTCCCCCAAACACACACTTGATTTCATGTGGTATAATTACAGCGATTTGAATGTTAAGTCACTGAACCTGACATGGATACTAAGCTCAATCTGACAGAAGTCTCGCCACCGAA
The DNA here is from genome assembly GCF_011397635.1 of Epinephelus fuscoguttatus. Taxonomy (NCBI): domain Eukaryota; kingdom Metazoa; phylum Chordata; class Actinopteri; order Perciformes; family Serranidae; genus Epinephelus; species Epinephelus fuscoguttatus. The sequence goes on along the minus strand of NC_064770.1, from coordinate 25,134,212 downwards.
AAGCCTCATTATTCCAGCGCCAGCGTGGGATTTCATGCGCGAGAGAGTCATCTTTCTCATTACACTTTCATATCAGTACCATCTTCAAATTACAAACTTCTCAGAGCGTCATACAAGAAACTAGTGGTAATGGGTGGCTAACAAAGTTGGCACAATAATGAGTTGTGCACAGAGTTGTAGTTTTATACACACAGTGTGAAGGATTTAGTGGCATCTAGTGGTGAGGACTGCAGATTGCAACCAGCTGAAACTTCTTCAAGTTAGGATTCCCTTCATATTCATTATTCTGGAGGTTTTTACTGTGAGCTGAATTATCTGTAGAGGTCTCTTCCTCTCTAAAACAAACAAAGCAGGTGATTTAAACTGGTAAAAACACTAAGTACATCAGTTTCACATTACAAATCAGCAGCACTGAATAACTGTCTGTTTAAGGTGGGAATATTGTGCCACTATGCTACCTTACAATAAGGTATGATCGCAGAATGGGGGGACGGAGCGGTCCTGCCTTCATGCCACCACAGAAAGTAGTAACAGCGCTTTAATGATGTCTGTATATGAACCACCGCTGAAGATTGTAAAAGTAGCTGTTGGCAGTTAGCAGCTAACTCAAAGATGAAGAACAGCAACCGAAAGTGTCCACAAATTGGGAAAACAATGAGATTCAGGAGCTCCTTACCATCCGAGCAAAGGACAAGATCAGCCGCCATGTTACAGAGATGGTAAATGATAGTAATGGCCATGTTAATGCCATTGCTGTTGTTTAGAAAGGGCTGCAGATGCACACATTTTATGTCACAGAGGCCGACGTGGTTGCGTTTTATGTCATGCCAGTCATGTCTCTTTTGATTCCATTATGCCGACATGCTGTCTCAAATCACACACTGGAGTAGAATGACCCCGCTGTCGTTTGGTTCTGTGTAAACGAGGCATAAGGGACTAATAGCAACATTTCCCTTGTAAAAAGGACGAGTGTTTCTCCCACACTGTTAGGCTGGTCATAGCTAAGGTGTCCTCTACTTTTTCCTCTTATAACCTAAGATCCAAACATTCAGGAGGTTTTTATCGGGAGCAAAATTATACATAGAGATCATTTCTTCTCCAAAACAAATGGATTTGGTGATTTAAACTGGTTTAAATATAAATAAAGCAGTTTCCTGCTATAGAAAAAAATCAGTGTTTTTCTGATACTACTCATCGTGGAGGGGCTGTTAACTACAGCGGCTGACACAAAAGTCGAAAATGTGAATGGCCTTATCTAGAGCCAGTGTTTGGTTTGTCCATTACGGGCTACTGTAGATGCATGGCAGTGCAACATGGCGGACTCTGTGGACAAGAACCCGCTCCCTATGTAGATATAAACAGCTCATTCTAAGGCACGGAAACATGATTCATATTTTCAGGTGATTATACACTAAAGAAAACATACTTATTATATTCCATTTCTGACGATAAATCCTGCTAACTGGACCTTTAAAGACGTATCTCTCCATCACTGCAGTTAAAAGTGATGACTGTGAAAAGAGACAGGAAAAAGAAACGAAAAGATCTTGAATCATGACAGTGTGAGAATAACATCTCCACAGATTCTTTCTTGCTTTCCATAAAACAGCTGAATCTAACTTAAAGTTCCTCTGTAACAACCATGAATCATTTTCTTCCAGCTCCCTGAAACAAAAAAAAGGTAAGAGGAAAAGAGACGAAAGGAAAAGAGCAGAAAACAACAAAGCTAAAGGAAGCATTTTATCCTGCTGTGTTAAATTGGGTGTGACTATGAACGATTCGGAGGCCCTGAAAAGGATGAGAAAATACACCCACACACGTGCACACACACACACACACACACACACACACACACACAACAAAAACAAATTAACATCTAAAATGCTCCGGTTCGTTTCAACCGTTCACTTCAAACCGTCATCAGGCCTCTAATGGGGGCCAAGTTCAAAGCTCCACTAGACTCCCGCTGCTTTGCTGAGATGGAGGAACAACACTTTCGTCTCCCTCTCCCTCCCTGTGTTTGTTTATCCGTTGCTTTGCTCTCTTTCCTCCCTCTCTTCTCTTCCTGCCCCATCTCTCTTTCACCGCTTTTCATCCCCCTTTTCTTTGAGAAGACCCCTCACTTTATTTAGACATCTCAACTTCTTTTTCTTCGACTTCTCTCGCCCTGTCTCCTTCTCTTATTATTTTTTTTTTCAATATTTGATTCGACGATACACTCGGTCCTCTGCAGCCCTTTTGTTCTGGCGTTCTCCCTTTTTGTATCTCAATCCGGCTTTCATCACATATGCCAGTCTTTCAAATCTGACGGACATTGATCAGTACGCAGCAGCGGGGATGCTGTCCTAGTGCAAGTTTGTTCAGAAACCCTGGATCCAAACAGAGCCTTGAACAGCACGCTCTCAAAAGACAACCACTGGTCCGAGATAGACAGTTGCTCAGCGTTGCCCTGCAGATATCTGCCAGGATCAAAAACCCTTCCCGTCTCCCCCTCTTTCTCTCCCTCTCCCCCCTTTTCTCTTTCGAAGATGGCACTTCCACAAATGTTTAACTCCAGCTATCTGCTCATTAAGAGGTCTTCAAAGCCCTCCATTGATGTAAAAGCATCCATTTGAATTTGTAATCACCCTTTGCTGTACGGCTGCTGCGCTCAGCGTAATTTCCCCCGGATTTTCTGATAGCTGGCTCAAAGAGCTAACAACCCGTTTTCTCCTCTCTGAGTAGCGGGGGAGAGAGAAAGAAAAGGACTTTATCGAACTTTTGGAAGCAGGGAGGTGCATATTTGTGAAGGCCTTGGGTTTGTTTATATATGCTGACAAAGAAAGTAAGAATATATAGAAATTCACTCTGCCGACAACGCTCACAAGGAGATAAGAGCGGTGAGAAAAACCCACTAGAGCTGGATAAGGTTTGTTTGAAGATTAAAGTTCTGTCGTCATCATAGAACAGGCTTTTTTCTTGAAAGGCCCAGAAATTGGTTTGTCTATAGGGAGCGCCTTTAACTGATATTGCCTTTAATGGTAGTTTTTTTTTTTCTTAACATTCCCCTGCACAAACTTAAAGGTGTCTGAGGCTGTGAGAAAACACACTTTGCCCACATGATACATTTTAAAAGAATGCCAGGCAGCACATTCGGCAGCGACCTGCATGCATATTTAGCTCAAACATCCTGCGTGTGTTGAGATGATGGAGAGCCAAACTCTGTCACTCCATCACGACACCAAGAAGAAGAAAATACTGGGGGAGAAAAAAAAAAGGCAGAAAAAGGAGAAGAACTCCGTCAGATCCTTGAGGCAGAAGAACATACCTTTACATCTGGATTTCCTCACAGGAAGGAAGTGTTTGAAATCTAATACATAAACATTATTCCCCTGGCTCACCAGTTTTCCCTTCACCTGCGGAAAAAACGGGCTCTTCTTCTGTGCCACTTTGGGGAACTTTTCCATAACACAGTCCTCCTTCAGTAGGTTCAATAAGAGGGCTGACTGGGATTTGGCTCCTGCCATGTTTCATCAAACACACTTGTCTTCAGCCATCGCAGGCCTGTCTGTCAGTCATACAGCTCCTCATACATAGCACTTTCCTCAGGTTTCCACTGCTGTCTACTGAAATGTGGATATTAAATGAGCTCTGCAAGTTAAAAGAAAATACCGTTGGAGTCTCAGGACTCTGAGCTAACGACAACTGGGATTATGACTGATATTGCTACTGCTAATATTAACATTTAAGTATACTTTATTACAACAATGGTTTTCTTCCTGTCAGTTATGACAGTTGTACTCATCAAGGTAAGTGCTGAGATCTCAGGGCAGCAAACACAAGAATGAAATATATTTGGAAGAGGAAACAAAGGTGACCAGTCAGATTATAGGGACTGCCCATTGCCCTGAAGGTCCAAAATTTCCAAGGCCCCATCAGTCCAAAAAATTTCCAATTGCAGTGAAAGCCCATTACTCCGAAAATATGCCCATTATCACAAAAACAAACACCCATTGCTCTCAAAAGTCACTGGAAAAGCAGCAAAGAGTCGTTAGGAACTCCTGGGATCAGTGACTCAAACACCGCTGGGAAACTGGGATGATTTTTTTCCGTGAAGTTAGCATCGCCCTGGTTCCATAGTCAAAGAGCCTATGGAATTTTTCCATTGGATTAAAGATTATCGCAGAAAATAAACTTGTTTATGTAACTTGCTTGTTTGGTTCAGCAAGACTTCTGCCAACTTTTTGAAGCATAAATACAATTGCCAGAAGTAAAAAGCTAATGTTGTGTTATGAATTAACTACACAACGACTTAACGTTGCCACCACAACGAGGCTGTGAAGCTGTTTTCAGTGTGATGACGTCTCATTTTAGCCACTTGTCCTCAAACGCCTATTTTCTGTCATAAAACAAAACTTGAAAGTCTCTTAAGCTTGTTTTAACCGTGGATCTTATTTCAGGCATCTAACCAAAAACACACATGACTTTAAGAGAAGGGTCCTGGTTTGATTCCAACCCGTGGCCCTTTCACGCTGTATCTGTCCTATCAAATAAAGAGAAAACCAAAAAAACATATATATATCTTTATATACCTTTAAAAAAAAACATGGATTTAGACCACCAGGGTACATAGCCTATGTCTCACACCCAAGGAACCAATCCTGTCAACTTGCGAACCGAGCCAGGCACCAGATTAACTGACTGAGGGGCAAGGCTAAGTAAGCACAATATAAGGCTAATGGATCAAAATCAAAGAATACATTTTTTTCATAATTAATCAGAGCACTTTCATATGAACGTAGAGCAGAGTGCTAAAAAGTTTGTGAACGTATGAGTGGTTCTCTGTCAAAATCAGCAGGAGGAGGCACGTATAAACAGCTGTTTCCTTTCTGTCTATGAATTGGGAAAATGGGGGGGGGGACAATAGAATTAGATCAGAAAGTATGTTCTGGTATTTTGCAAGCCAAGTTTCACTTTCACTACAACTTGTAATTGCTGCCGATTTTGTTTGTGTAATGTAGTGAAGCTGCAGGCTTGTGTTATTTATCACCTAACATTGAAGAGGGTGGTGAGCAGAGTTGAAGACAAGCAGCTTGTGGAGATAGAGGCAAGGACTAAATTGTATATTCGTAGATCTGCTAGGCTTTAAGAGGCAAGAATGTAGAGTTATATCTAAGCCATGAAGGGATTTTTTTCATGGAAAAAACTTATAAATATGTTATTTTGATAAACAAAGACGAGTTTTCAATGTCAGGAGAGGAACTATAAAATAATAGACATAGAAATATTCATACAAAGCTAATGTGAATGCTAACACCGGTGTAAATATTGATGTTCTGTTGGTTAATCAGTGAAGGGGGAGATAAAACAATCTGTGTAAATCTCTCCCTCTCTGTCTCACACACACACAAAGACACACAAACAAACACCCACATAGTTTCAGATGGAGCAGTAAACAGATGCGTCTGTGCGTCTGTGTGTCTGTGCGTGTGTGTGTGTGTGTGTGTGTGTGTGTGAGGTATACTGGTGGCAGACATGTCACCAAGACCATTGACTCCAACCTAATTCCTTCCTGATGGCCTTTTCTTCAGACGCAGATGGAGTCTAGAGGCTCTTGACCTTTGACCCACACCACTAAATCACATCAGTCGATGGCTGTTAGGGCCACAGAGCCCCGGGACTCCATCAGGCAGATGGGCAGCTGCACACACACACACACACAAACACAACTACACACATTTGTGCACTACTCTCACTACACTGAAAACAACCAGAGAAATATACGACCATGTTTTCACATATATGACACACACAAAAATACACATGATACACACACACACATACACACACACACACACACACACACACACACACACACACATGGGTCAATACACTTTTCTTGTAGTCTTGCTTTCATGCACTTGCAGGGACACACACACATACACACACACACACAACACCACTAAATAATGTCCTTTTATATCTGTGTCTAAAGTATTCTCTGTCATCTGTGTCCTTTTACTCAGCCACATCACACACTCTCTCAGGCTCTCTCCTACACTTTGTTTTAAACTCTTCTTCTTTTTCTCTTTTCTTCTTCTCCTCTCTTCTCCCTCCCTGTGATGTGGCTTCTCTGTTTCTGCTGAATAAAACACAGACTAGGAGAAAGAGAGAAGGAGAGAGAGACGAGGAGAGGTGTCGACAGCTGAGAGAAAGAAAGACTAAGAAAGAAAGAGAGAGGTAGACAGTGAAAGAAGCAGACAGAGCGAGAAAAAGAAAGTCAAGACTTTGGGTTTTTTTATGTGGTAAAATCTGTTTCTACCTTTTCTTTGCCTCAACACAGCCCACGCTGCTGCTCTTAGTTACAACAATATGCCCCGACTGTGTCAAACGGGGTCATGTCATTTACAGCCAGTTTCAGTTCTGCTGTGTGTTTTCTGCAGTAAATGTGTTTGTCTTACTGTCTTATGATAATCAGAACAAATTTCATTATTTCTCAGGAGTTTCAGACCCGCTGTCATGTAGGAGCCTCACACGGTGACAAACACACCTTTGAAACTCCACATTGCACAACTGCTTTGCATGAGGAGCAGGCGAGCGCGGTTGAAATGTGGGCTGGTGTTCCCTCACACCGACGTGCTGCTTGCCCACGCTGCGCTCCTACGGAGGTCCTCCTCACTTTGTTGTCTTCACAGCAGGCACCTGCATTCCTGGCATAGCTGTCTCCGAAGTTTTTCAAGAGCAGCTCACTGTCTCTCTGTCTGCCCATCTCTGTCTCCCTCTCTTTGCTCAGACCTCCATTGCCTTGTTGCCTAGAGACGGAAAGCGAGCGAGAATGGGGACAGCGCGGAGAGAGGAAGAGGAGGGGGCTTACCAGAAAAGGATGAAAGAGGAGAGAGATCAGAGGGGAGGACAGGCCGGCAGGGGAGTGATGAAGTTTGTTTGGGATGCTTTGGATTTTTACGGCCATTGTGAGGTGCCAGTATCCTCCCTTTACTCCCCGGCTCCCAGCTTAAGGAAAAGGAGGTTTCTGCAGGTGCTAGTTTACATTTTTTTTTACAAACAAAAAGGAAATTTGTGGTTTAGATGCTGCGGTATAAAGCTGACAGGTGTCATTCAACATACGGAGGCTCATCACTGACCTTGGGAACACACATCTTGCAAATCATTTTTAAAATATTCTAAACTCAAGCTTAATCTTCAGTCATATCTCATGGCCTTCATGATATCTGAGACAAAATATCACCTTGGTATCAGTGCAAATTCAAAATCATGTATGTAGTAGGCAGTGTTACAGTAATGATATTACTTTTTCCAGTAAAGAGTAGTGTCAATTACCAATGACATTTTAGTAATAACATTACAGTTACTCCAAAACCAAACAACTCGCTACAACGTTACTTTTGTTATGACATCACTACTGACTTTAAATACAACAGTCACATCAGCGGACTCAATTTAGTAATCATCGCGCTGTGCCCGCACATCATAAAGCAGCACGCTAGTTGGAAACACTTACCTTAGCGGCTGGAAATATTCCCATTACTTTGGTTTGTCGGGAGGAAAGATGACAAGGACACTGTTGCTGCAGGTAGTCGAACTAAAACTCTTTCCACTGCAAAAAACCCCCCACATCCCCAAACCTCCGGTCTGAAACATCTCGGCTACGATCAACCGACAACACGACAACGTTAAGCTCCAGGAAATACACCCCACCAAAGGTGAGCCCTCTTCGGACGCGGAGGTCGGCTGTAGCTTTACACTGACTAAGCAACCCAAAATGTATTTCAATCGTGGACATCTGCAGCTATAAAGAAGTAATGAAGCTTGTGGCTGGATTTGTGGTGGATGAAACGTTGCTCGGCGAATGCCTCTCCATCTCTCAGGCAGAGCCGTGGGAAAATACTAGTCATAGGCAACAGGAAAGCGCCAGGTAAATTACCAGTTACCATTAACGAGTAATGAATAATATATTACACTTTTAGAGTAACGAGCTCAACACTGGTAATAGGAGACTCGCCTGATATTAGACAGAACAGTCAACTCGTGACACTTGGTTTCCATCTTCTGTCTGACATTGCGTCCACTCTGATTCCAGTTTCAGAGGGGGATTCAATCACTAGAGACCAACGTATCTGCCTGAATTTGATATCCTTTTAAGTCCACACTGATGCATAGCCATGCCAGTGTATCTGTTTTGCTGGGATTTTAAGAGTGAAGCAAAGCAAAGTTTGGGCAATATTGAGAAGACATGTCAATCCAGAACAATTTCGAAAGCAGCAGTTATGTTGTCTAAAGCGCTCACCAGTGTTACTATTACTGCTCATTGGATTGTATTTTATTGATACAGAGACATCGCTGTTTCATGTCATGATGCAGGACAAATCAGGCAACTCGGTGGAGTGGGAAGATTCCAAGGTCTGGACCCAGGCAAGTAGACGATCTGAGAGGGGAATGATGGGGAATGTCATCCGCCTTGTAAGCAAAATGACCAAATAGTGTCTTGTTACCTGCCATATCTCTCCATCCTCCCTGAGGTCACTAATAGACAGGCTGCAGTCCGGATCTGGACGCACAACTGGACGTCTTCCATTCTGGAGCTGCACCTATAACCGATACATGATTGAGAATTATTACATTTTGTTTCTCTTTCAAACAGCCATTAAGGCACTGGTTTAGCAGCCCAGGGAACTCACACACCACTAGCATGCACTGTAAACATCTCATGTGATGCTACTCAGCCAATGAAATCTTTTCATTCGGATAAGCGTTGCCACTCGAGTTAGTGAGTGAGATACACGCACACAAAGACACACCACACACACAAACAGGGGAGAGACGAGACGAGATACAACAGCCTGAGAAATAAGTGAGTCAGAGAAAAGTAATTCCACATGGCAGGCTCTAAAAAGAGGAAAGTAGAGTGCAAAAACAGGGCTCTGTGTGTGTGTGTGCGTGTGTGTGTTTGTTAATGAAGTGTTGTTAAAAACTAACAAACTGCCAACTGCATATGTATGGACGTAGTTCATACAGCAGGTCTTAAGCCTTAGGATAACATCAGACAAGAAAGGTTCCTGAGAGATAGGCAACACGGCCAGATATTTTACTGCTAGCATGTTTTTGACTCCGAGGCAGCAGACTTAAGAGCCATGATGTAAAACATACGCTCTCTACTGGCACGCAGCAGTGGAAGGGAGTTGTTGTGAAAGCCTGTCATTTTGAAAACAAATCCATAACAAACTTCTAAAACTCATGTTCCATGGTTACAAAACACACACACGCACACACACACACTCACTCACACACATGTCTGTTTACCAGTTTGCTCCATCTGAACCCGTGTGTGTGTGTGTGTGTGTGTGTGTGTGTGTGTGTTTGTGAGAGCGAGACACACACAGATTTTCCTTTTGGAATCTCAACATTCCCATTTCCTCCTTGCCTCTCTTTGTGCAGCCATCCTGGCTTATTTATCTTTCCCTCCCATCCCAAACACGGGAACGCTCCCCGTGGCTCTGATCTCGCCTGCCACCCTCATGTGTGCACACACCGACCCCCGTGAACCCTCATGCTCTCTGTTTTTCTCTCTCTTCCTCATTAAACCTCAACCCTCTTCTGCATCTTTGTTTTTCCTCTCCTTTTGTGCTCTGAGAATTGCTCGGGGGCAGCAAGGAGGTTCGGTTAAATGTCCTGTGCCCTCCGTGACGTCATCAGCTGTTGTTCTCTGTCACAGCGCCCGAGGTTTGCCTTTGAAGCCAAAGGCTGCTCGTGAAGACGCATCTGATGGCTTTTGCCCTCTCTTTCATTCGCTCGCTTTCATCCCTCTGTGCAGCAACAGACATCAAGGGAGATTCCTAACAAGCATGTTATTTAGACAGTGATGTCATGGCCATGGGGATGTTGTGTTATGTCTGAGGCTGAGCAGCACCAGGAGGGAGAAAACACAGGATTTAGTGTGGTTAAACCTGGCTTTAACATCCAAAATATAATGATAGTAGAGGTTATATCATACACTGCTCTGTTCTCTTCAGAGAAGTGTGCTGAATAAAACCATCACTACAGTTAACATGACAAAGCCGTGACACTCTTTGGATAATATCCTTATTCTGGCTGATGAGATCATTTGTTAAAGCCGCAGATGAAAGCAAAACATCATGTGGAGTACATTTAAGAAACTCTCAGAGGCACTGTGGTCTTTGCATGGCAGCCGCCCATGTCCAGATCACAGTCCTTGATAGAGGCCCGGCTGGATCAGCAGTGTGCCCACCCTGAATAAGGCCTCTATTGTTGGCTGCAGGTGTGTGTTTGTGCATATCAGTGGTACTTGGCAGAGGGGAAGGGAGCAAAGCAGGAGGGTAAGTGAACACCTTGAGTCAGCATGTGCAGGTGAGGGGTCAGAAGGGCAGCGATGGAGAAAACCTTCAGAGAACAAGATGGAGCCATTTGCTGTTGTGTAAAAGGCGGCAAAGATTTAACAAGCATGGAGGTTATAGGAAGCCAGTGGAGCATTAGTGGCGTGTTAAGCAAGAACCAGAGGAAAGAAGCATGGTGTCAGTAATCTGTCGGCAAAACTGTGCGTGCACAACTATGGCAAGTATGATAGGTCAAAGTTGAACCTGAAAGGCACACAGCAGACTGCTTGACTGTTCACAAAATGGTCCTTTACCCCTTATGTGCATAGGTCTATTGTAAAATAATGATCTGCAGAAGTAGACGGACACAAGGAATAGAAAGGGCAGAGAGAGGAAGTTTAGCACCAACCCAAAATCCAAGAAAACTGTACATGTCTGCAAACCACAGATATGTTACATTTTATGTCAATGTGTAGAAAATACATTAAACTTGAATTTTCTTTACATTTCAACAACACTGTGGTCAATGTGTGGTTAGGTTTAGGCACAAAAATCATTTGGTTATAGTGAGGAAAAGATTGTATTTTGGCTTAAAATACCAAGTTTTGGTGGCTGAATTGTGGCTGGAAACGTATCAGTGTCTCAGTCAAAAACAATTACTTTTTATGGCTATATCCCAGCATGAAATACAGCAATGTCTTGGTGAAATGGAACAGTGTTTTTGCGGCACTACCCAGACAGGAAATGCAGCAATGTGTCGGTAAAAAGCAACCGCATTTTGTGGCATTATTTGAGCAGGAAACATAGTGATGTTGCGGTGAAACCAAACGCATTTTGTGGCACTTTGCCAGCAGGAAATGCAGCATTGTCTCGGTAAAAAGGAGCCGTGTTTTTGCAGCGGAGCGTGCCTATGTTCTCACAGCCCTATGTTCCCACATTTCCATTTTCATAAATTTGTATCAGATATTATCCCCCTTTCTCCCAATTTGGTAGCCAATTACACCCAACCTATTATCCAGTAGCAATGGACTACAGATGGAATGTAGCTTTTAGCTAAATCTGGTGCGACCATCTCTTTGTTTATCTCAAACATTTAATGTAAGTGCACATTGTCCTTTTAAATAAACAAACTAAACTAAGTAGCACAGAGGCCTGGCATTGACTAGCTTCCGGTCAGATCAGTTGAATGAAGGGCAGCAACTGGACGCCACCATAGTTTGTAGTGCATCAATATCTCTGGGAAGCTGGGTTGGCATAGAGAGAGGGTGCTCCTGGGATGCTTGGAGTCACTTAAATTAAATTGAAGGGCAATGTAGGAACACAAGACCTAATTTTGAAAATGTCCTAGAAATGTGGGACACAAACATAGGGTTTCAGTTTGAGAAAAATCTTAGAAATATGGGAACTGTGGGAACATAGGGCCTAATTTTGAGAAAAATCTTAGAAATGTGGGAACATAGGGCTGTGGGACCATTGGGCTGTGGGAACATAGGGCTGACCCCTTTTGGGGCACTATCTGGGCAGGAAATGCAGCATTGTCTCGGTAAAAAAACAACCTCTTTTTGTGGCATTATTTGAGCAGGAAACACAGCGATGTTGCGGTGAAACCAAACGCATTTTGTGGCACTATCCCAGCAGGAAATGTAGCAATGTCAAAGTCAAACCAAACACTTTTTGGGGCGCTATCTCAGCAGGGAATGCAGCAGTGTCTCGGTAAAAATCAACCCCTTTTTGTGGCACTATCTAGGCATTAAACACAGCAAAGTCTCTGTAAAAACAACCAGTTTTGGGGCCACTATCCCTGCAGGAATGCAGCAGTTTCAGTAAAAAACAATCACTTTTGGTGGCACTATCCTTGCAGGAAATGCAGCAATGTCTTTCTAAAAAACTCACAACAAACAACCGGATTTGCTTGAACATTGGTCTGAAGCTTGGCATGTATCTTGTAGGTGTCATGCCATCCACCATCCCCTCTACCTCCTGAGGACAAAATCAACTCATATACTAGGTCACTTTAGAAACACTGATATGAAACATATGTAATGTACAAATATAACAAACGTAATGTATCTGTGGTTGGCAGAAACATACATGCCAAGACTTTCCTCTGGCAACTGGGCTGGTAGCACATGGTGCCATATTTGCAGTTATGTTATGTTGGTTTTCAAGGTGCCTTAAAAAGTAAAGCTGATAAAAAGGCCATGTAAACAACCCTGCAGTGAAATATTACCGCCAAATATCTCAGTGTAAGTTACACCGAAATGTGTTGAAAAGTGTGCTGCTGAAACTTGGTATGGGCTGGCCTAAAGGAGGAGGAGGTGGTGGTGGTTAGGGGAGGGGGACTAATTTGAGAAGATGAGAGGTGACAGTCATCCTATCTGGCCAAACAGGTCTGGCACTGCTGCAGACACACACAGCCACACAAATACAGACATAAAGTGCAGGCGCGCGCACACACACACACACACACACACACACACACACACACACACACACACACACAGGTAATTAAAGTGTTGGGTGACAGAGTGTCGCTTCCTTTGGCATCTCAGAGTTGGAGCCGCCATCGGACACTCTCTCTGGTTTTGCTTGTCTTTTTGATTTTATGTTTTCCAGGCGCAGTGTCTGGTTTGCTGGCTTAGCTGACGAGCTGGTTGACTGACAGCTGGACTAAATGTTTGTCTGGCTGCCTGACTGATCAGCCGACTAACTGACAAGCTGGCTGGCTCTTCTTTCTGTCTGTCTGGCTGCCTGTTTTTATGCGTCCACTGCTATGCCGTTCCTGCTTTGCTTGTCTGAGCATCTGTCTGGATGATTACTGTGATCATTATTATTCACATGTATCTATCTCACCTCTGTCAAAGAATTTAGAAAGCTGAGAGCAGAAAGTATGCTTCCTTAAAGACTTAAGGATTTGTAGATTTTTTAATGGTGGAGGTTGTGCCAAGCCCCAACCTGAGCCAAGCCCTCGAGCCAGTGTATTCTCACATTTCAGCCACCAGGAATGGGCAAAGGTGAGACAAGAGGTAGATTCACTACAAAGAGTTGTGTGTGTGTGTGCACATTTGTGTGTGTTCAATTTGTAATCCAACCCTGCCAGATAGCTCCAGGGAGAAGGACATTCTCTGTTGTTGTTTCCCCTTTCCTGCATTCCTGCCTCCCCTTGACGTGTGGCACCAGAGAAGGTGAAGGAGGAGGAGGAGGTGGTGGAGGAGGAGGAGGGAGGAAGAGATGTAACAGGTTGTTTCATGCCAAACTGATCGCCTCCGTGCTTCCTCCCAGAAACGCATCACATTCATTCCAGCAGGCACCTGCTCTCATCAAGACTGAACCCCAAACACACACACAGACGCGTGCACACACACTTGGTCTGCGGTGTCTCCTTTGAGCCACCTTCCAACCACACTGCTCCGCTGTCAGGACTCAGAGCAAACAAGAGTCTGCCCCGCTCTGAAGTGAGAGCAACACTCTATTTTTGAGTACAGTGGATGATGATGAGGCCACACAGAAGCTTTGTGCCAAGCGCTCAGGGCTGGGGAAGCCAAGAATATACAAAATAAAAGCAGAGCGTGACAGCAGGAAAAGAAGGTATGCTCAGGTATTGTTTGGAGTTGAGCCTACTGTGTGTGTGCAGCGGATTCAGAAGTTTGTTACAAAGAGCAAAGTAACTCTGCTCCTGAGGGAAGCTCTACATCAGCCTGCCTGCACTGAATTCTAATATCAGCCACTTAAAGTATGTAAATACACTACATAAAACTGCAAATAGTATTCAAACTGTGTGCTGTGTAAAACTGTGCAGATGCTGTGTAACAGATGTGAGCAGATATGTGAAACAATATCAGCATTCCTGTTTGCAATATTGCAGCATTTATAATCAGGGCGGTAACCTTTTAAAATATACTGAGGTCATTAATCCAAATTGTAAAGGCTCAGAATCACTTAGAAGTCAAAAGTGCGACAGCTAAAGGTAAACGTTCAAGTATACTTGAGTTAAAAGGCGGGTAAGGGTCAAAACCAAGCAGACAGTTGGATCAGGCTTATCCAAAAATGGAACTGCAGATTAGGCAGGCAAACAGAAGGCTGAAAAACTAGGTAAATATATATATACATATATATATATATATATATGCTCTGATTACTGCTTTGCACACTCTTGGCATTCTCTCCATGAGCTTCAAGAGGTAGTCCCCTGAAATGGTTTCCACTTCACAGGTGTGCCTTATCAGGGTTAATTAGTGGAATTTCTTGCTTTATCAATGGGGTTGGGACCATCAGTTGTGTTGTGCAGAAGTCAGGTTAATACACAGCCGACAGCCCTATTGGACAACTGTTAAAATTCATATTATGGCAAGAACCAACCAGCTAACTAAAGAAAAACGAGTGGCCATCATTACTTTAAGAAATGAAGGTCAGTCAGTCCGGAAAATTGCAAAAACTTTAAATGTGTCCCCAAGTGGAGTCGCAAAAACCATCAAGCGCTACAGCGAAACTGGCACACATGAGGACCGACCCAGGAAAGGAAGACCAAGAGTCACCTCTGCTTCTGAGGATAAGTTCATCCGAGTCACCAGCCTCAGAAATCGCAAGTTAACAGCAGCTCAGATCAGAGACCAGATGAATGCCACACAGAGTTCTAGCAGCAGACCCATCTCTAGAACAACTGTTAAGAGGAGACTGCGCGAATCAGGCCTTCATGGTCAAATAGCTGCTAGGAAACCACTGCTAAGGAGAGGCAACAAGCAGAAGAGATTTGTTTGGGCCAAGAAACACAAGGAATGGACATTAGACCAGTGGAAATCTGTGCTTTGGTCTGATGAGTCCAAATTTGAGATCTTTGGTTCCAACCGCCGTGTCTTTGTGAGACGCAGAAAAGGTGAACGGATGGATTCCACATGCCTGGTTCCCACTGTGAAGCATGGAGGAGGAGGTGTGATGGTGTGGGGGTGTTTTGCTGGTGACACTGTTGGGGATTTATTCAAAATTGAAGGCACACTGAACCAGCATGGCTACCACAGCATCCTGCAGCAACATGCCATCCCATCCGGTTTGCGTTTAGTTGGACGATCATTTATTTTTCAACAGGACAATGACCCCAAACACACCTCCAGGCTGTGTAAGGGCTATTTGACCAAGAAGGAGAGTGATGGAGTGCTGCGGCAGATGACCTGGCCTCCACAGTCACCGGACCTGAACCCAATCGAGATGGTTTGGGGTGAGCTGGACCGCAGAGTGAAGGCAAAAAGGCCAACAAGTGCTAAACACCTCTGGGAACTCCTTCAAGACTGTTGGAAAACCATTTCAGGTGACTACCTCTTGAAGCTTATGGAGAGAATGCCAAGAGTGTGCAAAGCAGTAATCAGAGCAAAGGGTGGCTATTTGGAAGAAACTAGAATATAAAACATGTTTTCAGTTATTTCACCTTTTTTTGTTAAGTACATAACTCCACATGTGTTCATTCATAGTTTTGATGCCTTCAGTGAGAATCTTCAATGTAAATAGTCATGAAAATAAAGAAAACGCATTGAATGAGAAGGTGTGTCCAAACTTTTGGCCTGTACTGTATATATATACACACACCAGCCCCCCACTGCACAGCTTGATGTTGCTTTGATCATCTTGACGCTAGTTAGCCAGTTAGCACTTTAACCACACCCTCCAATGTTGACAAATTTACTGTGTACCACTGAACAATATCACAACTTGGCATGAAACGTTTTTGCTGAAGAGCAATAATCTTACTTTATGTAACAAATTTGCTTAGCTTTTTGTTTACTTTCCTCACTTCCATTTCTTTTGTCATGCACTGAGCTGAACTGCCAATCGCAGTGACTTCATTCACCAACCGGCTCCACCATCACTGACACTGATGAAAAAGCCAAAGGGGACCGACAGGGGGCAATAGTGCTGGACACACTACTAGGTCGACAGACGCTTACCAACGGCCCAACACTAACCGATAGCCAACCCGCAGCTTGATGTGTCAGGGCCTTAAGACAGTTCCTGTTTCCACCAGAGCGAGGGAAGCTTGTTCCGCAGCTTGCCACTGTATTCATACCCTACATCTTAATGTAGGATGGTTCAAACAGCTGTGAAAGTGACTACAAACAAAGGTATACTTCATGACGGAGATGGAGTGCAGGGGGTCTGGTTTGAGAAAAGCCAGAAGAGTAGTGTGTGACGTAGAAAACAGGGCAGGTAACTGAACGAATGTTTAGAGTCTGGCTAAAGTCTTAGGACAAACTCCAAACACCAGACACCAAAACAACTTTTGATATTTTTAACATATTTGTTTATCAAACTTGTATTTCATTTTCGTACATTTAAACTAGAATCCCAAAGAATTATTTTGATATTGGACAATTCTGCAGCACCAAATGTAACAGATGTCCAGTACAAATGCAGTGAGCGCTGGAATAACAGTAACCTTTATTTCATAGTTTCCCAACCTTTTTAGCTGGAGACTCTTAGAACGAAGGAATGTTTACTCCTTGTCACAGACGCAGGTATCTATCAGTTGTTACCACTTCAACCAAAAAGTGCTTTTTTTCATTTGAATACCTTTCAGAGGTCTGAAGAGGTGCTGATAACACAAAGGAAAACACAAAGTCTGAAAAAGTAGCTCAGTTTTGTGCAGCAGAAAACTGTTTTTTATGCTTTCCTACCTGCTGTTTATTCTGGCTAAAATGTTGTTGACATTCTTATGTAAACAAAGATGCATGTAAACACAACGGGCAATATCATACGATATGAACGTGACCTTGATCATTTTGGCTGAACTCGATAAGTCGGTAACAGGATTATTGTGACTGGCCTATGGATTTGTGTTGATGTTGTTCTGAATCAGACGAGACCTTAGTATGTGTCCCGAACACACACACACACACACACACACCATCATCACAGCTCTTGCCCAGCCTTCCATCAAGGGTTTAGGCAAGCTTTGTTAACATGATGTCAAGCAAACTTCAAAACAACCCCCATTTCAATCTTCTGCTCTCCTCCTCCCCCTCCACACACACACACACACACACACACACACACACACACACACACACACACACACACACACACACAGACACACACTCTCTCTTTCCATCCTTCTTGCTCTCTCTTTTAAGCCTCATTGCTTTGCTGTCAGGAGAAAAAAGTGATCAGAAGCTCATAAGAAGTGATCATGGCAAAGACATCTCACACACACACACATCCATTTGCACATACACACACTATATAAACGTATGTTACAGTAATTAAGTCACACACATTAGACAGCTTGAGAGATCCACAGCTTGATGCCTTTTTGAAACCACTCGAGAAGCAGGAGGACGTAATATGCACGCTTTTATGTTTGTTCACGTACGTGTGTGTGTGTGTGCGGCGAGCTCTTGTGTGCATCTCTTCTGTTAGCTAATTAAGGCAGAGCGTGTTGCAGGGGGTCAGCAGACCTGTGTGACGCGTCCCTGACATGATTGATTGTGACTGTCAGGGCTCTCAGCTGGGTGTCTCTCTGCGTCGGGCCCCGAATAAAGGATTACACAGGCCCTTGGTAACCTTGGCTGGCTTTGTGTGCCTGGGTCTCGCATCAAAGACCCGGCGGGAGACATTAGCATTTTTAATGAGCGGGCCGGGCCCCGTGCTGGCGCAGGATGCCTGATCACTTTCATCAGGACGAGACAGAGCTGAGACGGGAGGGTGGCATAAATGGAGTGCAAGAAACAACATACATGCAGGCAGCCAGACACATGAATATATACTTAAACTTCATGTCACAACACATGCAGTACTCGTTTTTTAAAAACTGTGCACCAGCAGCGGCGGCGTCCTTCCTCATCTTCAATGCACAATCTCCCTCTCTTTTCCCTTTCTGAAAGAGATGAACAAAGACATAAAGCTTCACATCTCTGTATGACTCAGTCCTCTCCCCCTCCTCTCTTCGCTGGAACCATGCTATTAAAGCCCCTTCTAGCAGACGTAAAGGCAGGATGAGGCCTATTTTGTTTAAGAAAATGCTCCGCGTTCAAGTAAACGAAGACCTCCAAGTGGCCTTCAGAAAAGTTCTAATAAAAAAGACGGAGGGTGAGATTGCCTGATCGGCGCACACTTAATTCTTTAACCCACTTTTTTTTTTTTTTTTGAAGTGGTGGAGCCATCTAAAACAAACACATGCCTCGCCATTCTTTGGGCACAATAAGCATGAAACAGGCAGGAGTTGAAGAAAAGCCCAGCAGAATTAAAAAAAAAGTGAGTCAACTTGGCCCGTGAAGAAGGAAAACGCAGAGAGGGAAAGAAGTGCCATATTGCCTTGAGAGGAGGATATATGTTCAAAAACTGAGCAGCACACACAAAAACAACCCTTGGTGCCCAACTGTATTTGTACATTTGCTCCTGAAACCAGCACCAGAACCTCTAGGAAATAATGAATAAATGCATGCCTCCCACCTTCTCTCTGGCTGAATATTGAGAAAGTAGCAACGGGGGCAAACATATGCCATTTGCGCCGTGTGACAGGCACATTAAATCTTCATCACAGGAAAAAGCCCCTTTATTGGCAGCTGTAGTTTCAACACGATGCCAAGAAGAGCCAGAGGACAAAACAATGGCGGAAAATAAGAGAAGAAGAAACAAAAGCCACAAAACTGATGATAACAACAGCAGCTACGGGGAAACAGGAAGTCGAATTATGAATAAGAGGAATAGTAGATCAAATTCAAATCCAGTTAGGTAACACCATCAGTCTATCAGTCTTTGATGTTTCCTTTTTGCTCTCTGCTGCGTGCTATCATCACAGACTCCTTGCAAGCACATGACAGCTTGGAATAAACCCCAAACTGCAGAAACAGTTGCTCCAGTGCCTGAGATGCAAATTCACCACAATAGCGGAGATAGCGGCTAAATCTCTGCCTGTGAATAGCCCGGCGAGAGACTTCCAAGACTTAATATCCCTTCAGAAGTCTATTATCTCTGCCTGGCAACTTGCATCTTGACAAAACACACAATCCCAAACACGCTGAACTTTAAAGTAAACTGTAATCCTTGCATCTGGCACTTTTAAATAAGTAAACCTTATCAGCAGCTCGACCTAGTAAAACAAAGACGCCTGTTTATATGTTTTTATGAATGTTATTTTCCCCCCCTTTCCTTTCTTTTGGTGTATCTTCCACACACACACCTCCCCCAGTTTTTCCTTTGAGGATGACGTTTGGATATGGACATCGTTTGATGTGACTCATCAAAGCAGAGATCGGGGTGTGACAGGAGCGTCTCCCGATGTTTCCCTCGCTCTCCCGCTGTCAGCCGAGCGGACACACAGTCAGGAGCCGGGAGGTGACCACTGGAAACTTTTCATTTGATCAACTGATAGGCACATACAGGCCCTCTCTTCAGCTCAGTTCAAAACAGAAATCAAAGATATGGACGTGGCGGGATGCATATGCAGAGAAAGGTTCCCTGATGGGCTCCACTCCGTGAGAGGAACATAAAGGTGCAAAGGACATGAAGGTGTGTCAAAGCTGTGTGTATGTAGTGGTCTTTTCACGACATCTGCACTGGTCTGCACTCTCTCCTGAAAGAAGATAGAGAGAGATGAAATGAGAACAAACAAGTGCCGGAGAAGAGAAGCGGCTCTCAGCAGTATCCTGCCTTTTGGACTTTAAAGAGCAGGAAAGAGACTGCTCGGCCTTTCTCGCCTGCTAGCTCCAACAGATAAGGAGAGACACACCAAAAGGAACATGAGGGACAGAAAGAGAGAGGAAAATAAACTCACGAGTCTGTGCGAGATGATAACAGTTGTGAAAAAAAAAAACCCAGAACCATTAATCTGTCAAGAATCCATGATGGTAATTATGAGCAATATTTCTGTTGAATCAGTGTGAGAAATCAAAGATGCTGTTTCAAGACTTCCTGGAAAGACTGAAGCGCCTTTCCCACTGGACGGTGACCCACCAACACCCATTTACATCTGGCGTTTGTCTTTAGTGGGAAAGGTTGGGGTTGACATTCATTAACAATACAAAGGACTCCACAATAGCTCCGATCAGCTTCAATCAACAGTGATGAAAATAAGACATCCGGGACGACACACTATTTTTCGCCCCTTTTCTGGTGTGACCGTCGAACATCTCTCCAAAGTAGTTGGCACCAAGCATAGCCTGTAAAGATGAAAGACACAACAGCCCCCCAGAAGTGAAGCTAAAAGATGGTGGCTCCTCCCTGCCCTCTGGTGGCTGGCTGCAGTATAGGTCATAAACCCCGCCCCCTCCATGTTAGCGGATGGGACATGGGCCAAACTAAAGTAAACGTCAAATACATTTTATTTTGCCTGAAGATGATGCCTGTCATTTAAGGTAGTTCTTATCACACTGATGCATGTTCAAGGTTACTGACAGCTGTGTGTGCCAATCAGTGTGCTCGTGATCAATGGGTCATGATTGTTTGGATGGCCAAAGGGGAAGTCGATACCTTTGAGATCAATTCTGTGCAGACTCTGGCTCCACCTGATGTCACCAGAACAAAATGGCAGCAGTGGCATCCAGGATATTTCGGCTTCATTTTTGTACTGGGGAGGAAGAGGAGATGCATCGTCCTTCTTCATATATAGTCATTAGCCCTTCTTAGATAGGAATTGTGCAAATTTGCAGGAAAGCCCAATCAGTCTTCTTTCAACATTGGCAGTATAAAAACAAAATCGGGGAGTGCAACAAAATGCCGCCTACCTACTTTTGTTTATACAGAATGCACCTTTTTTGGGACAATGGAGGGCGTGAGCAAGTAACAAAAAGTGTGGCTCAGCGTGTGATGTAAACAGTAACGTGGGAGGGAAGCCACAGCTAGTCAGGCGGCGATAGTCAAGCGGCGATTCTCTCATAAGTTGGCCCGTCCTTCACTGTCCCTATCATCTGATGGTTAATGGCCTCTTCCTTTGCGAGGGCAAGGAGGGCGCGCAATGCCTTGTCTCCCCAGTTGCTCATCTTTACAGTGTCTGTCAGGTTTGCGTTTCCCTCTTGATACTAGCTGCTCGCAAATTCCTGCTATCAGCTGTTTGCTGTTTATCCACTGCCAGTGCTCCTCCCACAAATCTTCAGGCCGCCTCGGTCTGTTTAAACTAAAAGGGTTCTGCCAATATGACTACCCTACGAGGCAGAAAATTGGGCACCTTGGATCAACTTCATCATGGTTCCATCAGCAGTTCCTTTGAACTAGGTAGGCGTCATCTTAGCATCCAGTATTTAGTTATTATTATACAAAAGTCAAGGAATCACAAAAGTTGTTTTGATTCACTCTGTGGAACATGAATGTCTGTACAAAGTTTCATGGCATTCAGTAGTTGAGTCTGGTGGAACGACCTACAGACTGACACTGCCATCCACAGAGCCGTGCTACTCGCATGGCAAAAAAAGCTGATAGGGTTTAAATGAATACACCTTTCTTCAATCCATTTCGGAAGCTGTTCACTACATGCCAAACATTCAACTGTCTTCCTCCGAAGGGAAGAAGTTGAGCCAAGCAACATCATGCTCCGACCAGTTGTCTGTTTTGCCACATCAAAGGCAAATCCCCGCTCTAATAAACGGTGCCGCACGGCTTCGCCCGCTGCTATGCAGTTAATGTGGCTGGTGTGATGGTTAGTAATGGCAGCAGCGATAGGATGGCAGACGGCGCAAGGGCAACTTTAGCTAGCTGAGCTAAAGTGGTGAAATGACTGCAGAGTCTACAGCTGCAGTTCAAAGCATATCAGCGTTTGAATCTTAACAAGAAGGAAAAAAGGCCCCTGTGCATAGGGAGAGAGGGCAGAGCCTGGCTTAGATCTTCAACCTTTGTGCACACGCACGCACACACACATACACACAAAGTCACGGCTCAGGCAAACACATACACTGACATCAAAACATAAACATTAAAGGGCACACAGACAATCACATCAAGACACACAGCAAGAGCCACAAGAGTGCTGACACACAAATGTACAAAAAGAAAACAAGCTCATACACACACATCAAGAAATCACCAAACACACACACACACACATGCACACACACACGGCATGAGTCCTGTGTCCCTGGCTGGCCAGCTGTGGGAGGTCACACAGACATGACAGTTCTGCTATCAGGCCAGCATTAAGGCCTGCCGCTTTAAACACAGCCTTTTGAAGTCACACCAAAGTCAGACACTAGGATCTCTCATCTCCCATCTCCCTTTTAACACTGCAGTGCCGACATTTCATTCTGCCCCCCTTTTCATGCTCCCAGCTTTGAATTCTGCCTTTTAAAGGACTAATTTTAACTTCTTCAAGGCTGGAAAAACAGGCAAAGGCGTGTCGTTAGGATTCTTCCGCTTGACGTGCTTCTTTCTCAGCCAAGTAACTAGCGTTCAAACGTAGCCAGGGTCCACCAAAGTAACGGCGTGCCTCTGATGTTCAGTGTCAGCCGGCTGATAAACGGAGCATTGTGCCTTTGACAGGTTTTGCACATCAGCTTTTATCTTGAAAGTATTATGTTTAAATTATTGTGAAAATGACCACAATGCCACACATCACAAGAAATTATCCTCACAGAACGTCTCACAAAAGTGAAACTGCGTATTATTTTAATGATGGATTACTCCTCCTCACCATGTGCTTCATCCTTCTGCTATGAAGTTACAATCATCAAAACCTTGTTGTTTCTTCTTTAACTTCAATTGTTTAGTCACAAACAGAGTCCTTAAACCAAAACAACAAGTTCATATTGGTTCTGTTTGTGTCAGAACCAATGTGACTCATTTGAGCAAATGGTGATCTGCCATCCTCATTGGTAGAGCAAACAGCAGTATTTTTTTTTTTTTTTTTTTAACCGTAAAGCAACTAAAGGCCCGATCACACCAGCATTTAAAACAGCAACATTTCAGAGCAAATTTCCATGAATTCTGTGCATAAAGCCCCGTTTCCACCAAACACTTTCAGTATAGTATCTTTGGAACCAAAGTAACCCTTCAGACATGGTACCTAGACCCTAGTGCTTCCACTGCAAACAGTACTCTTAGATGTGGGCGGGGCTGTTGTCACTCGCTGCTCCGTCCAGCCCTCACTGTATTTCCTCAAAGATGGAATGTCTGCACTTTGTTTATTGTCCGCAGAACGAGGCTGCACGCCAACATTTTCAGAACAAAATTGGACAGGCTGCAGTGAGAGTCTCTCCCCTGACTGCCAGTGACTTTTAAGGTGGAATGTTTACTTGTAATGTTACTCAATGCATGAGTTGACGACATGAATCCGTCAGCACATCTTAAATGTCACTGTGACAACTTTGACCGTTACTTTAGTTTTTATATGACATACACTTTTAGTAATGAGTGGAGAAAAAAAGAGCGTTATGGAGCGTTGTTCCTGTGGGCTACGGCAACACTAAACCCCTGAGCTTGCCTGAGAAGGCATAAAAGCACAAACCCGCTATATTTAAATATCCCATGGAGAGAGACTCTCACTGCAGCCTGTTCTATTTTGTTCTAAAAAAAAAAGTCAGCGCGCAGCCTCGTTCTGTGGACGATAAACAAGGTGCATACTTTGCATCTGTGTCACCGGTAATGAGGAAATACAGTGAGTGCTGGACGGAGCAGTGAGTGACAACAACCCCGCCCACATTTAAGAGTACTGTTTGTGGTGGAAAAGTGTTTGGTGGAAACAGGGCTTAAACATCCCACCTAAAAAGTCGCCGGCAGTCAGCTCAGTGATTGAGTTTTTTTTCTCAGCCTACAGTTTAGAAGCAGCAAAACATCCTTTGTTTTTATAGTCATCATTTACTAATGTAAAACTTGCCACGGTATGGACAGTGGTTGCAAAACCAGCCACAACTCAGCCCTGAGCAGAGTGACCGTCCTCTATTGACCAATCAACAGACTGCAGTGTTCACATCTCCACCGTTTAGTACCAGATCTGTGTGCTAGGTACCCCAACAGAAGGGGGACCAAAAATGGGGACGCTACGGAACGGTTCCATTGGTACCATCCACAACTTTTCTCAGTGGAAACGGAAAAGCAGACTACAGCTCTACCTCCTGAGCCACAGCTACTTGTGGTAGAAGAATGCTAGAGGCTAGTGGCTTTTTGTAATTGTTTTTCAACGACAGTAAAGCTTTTTCGCTCACTGCTTTTGTGTTGTGGAACTCTATGCGCCTTGTGTTTTTGCAGGAGTTGAAAAAACTTGGACTCAAAACAAAAAAAGTTCCTGACGTCCTTTGTCATTTTTATTCCCATTGCCCAGTTGTTAAAATTGTTGGATTCAACCAACAAGGCGGTGCAGTGAGCATCGCATTTCGCAACCTGCTAAAAGCACTCTGTCTGATCGAGGACAGTTCCCATAAACAGAAGAACATATATAGATATACAGTATGTGTTTACTTAAATCAGTTCATCCACCCTGGTAGAATAACATACTTGTCTAATTCTGAAGCCCACTCTGGCGGAAGGCGCCGTGTTTCACTGAAACTCAAAATAAGTGATGACAGGCTGAGTTTGAGGTGCTGAAAAGTGGTCATCACAGACCATGGTGAGAACCCCCCACCGTTTGCTTTTGGGTTGGAACATATGACTTGTTTTGGTGTGTATAACCCCCCCCCCCCCCCCAACACTCACACACACACTCATACACCCCTCCACAGCCCTCCTCTGTAACTGACCCAGTCTAATTTTTCTGTTTACTCCACTCAGTGTTTCGCAGTTGAACAGATCAAACGCGCTGCTAAGCTGTGGGTTTGTTTACTCCGGCTCTGACCCACGCCCAGCCAGGGACGCGCAAGCACTGCAGCTCTTTTTCCACATTTGGCATTTTTTGCTTTTCATCTGGATCACAGCCTTCTCCTCCCTCCCTTCCCTCATTCCAACTTCTGATGACTCCCCCTGCCCTCTTTGCCCCTGAAAAGTTTTGTTCAGCAGACACCCAAGGTTTTTGTATGTCTCCGTTTTCTGTACGCACCTAAATTCAATTGATCGATTACCCAGTTTTGCTTCTTCTCTCCTGAACCTGTGGAGCTTTCATCCGCAGTCACACTCTGCATGACTTCTTTCATCACATTTATGAAGTGTTTTTTTTTCTTTGACTCAAACCCTCTCCTTGATTTTTTCCTGCCTTCTCACACGTTCCCTGTTATCCTTTCTAATTCTCTCCTTTGAAACAATTCTCCTCTCTTTGTGTGCTCTCCCAGTCACGCACACGCACACCCGCTCCCTCGCAAGCAAATGCACTCACATGCATGCTCACACGTATGCTGATGCAGGCTGTGTGTGATGTGAAGCCAGGTCTGTTCCTTTCCCAGGCAGGCCAGCAGGAGCGAGGACCCCCGGCTCACACATATTCACCTCCCTCCCTGGCACTTTCTTTATCCTTCCTCCCTTTCTTTTTTCTTTCCAACAAGGTAAAGGCTGAGGACGGAGAGATGATATCATTCACAGGGAGAACAAGGGGGACGTAGAACCAGAAGTGGTAATTGTGTTGGACCGTGTGGTAACAAAGAAATGATTTTGACCGCGGCCTTCAATGTCCTCCATCTTTAAAGCTTCCCAGCATGGATCCGTTTCAGCTGTAGTCTAATCCTTGGATACAGGATTGAGACGGGTTTGTTCTCATGGTTTCTACAGCTTGAAAGAAAGAGAGGTTGTTTTTTGTTTCATTTGACTGTCAGATAATTTGGATAATTTTAACTCCCTGCACACCTCTCATGTCTTCATATCAAGACTGCAGATATGAAAATGTTTCAGCTAAACTAATATTGGTAACTAAGTGGGATATTTTCGCTATTTGATACTGCACCAATTATTAACACGTGTATCATGTTTAAATTGTAGGTGTTTTAAAGGGAAAGTTCACCCCAAAATCACAAATACATATTTTCCTCTCTTATCTCTGGTGCTGTTCATCAATCTAGGTTGTTTTGGTGTGAGGCGCCGAGTGTTGGAGGTGTCAGCCGTAGAAATATCTGCCTTCTCTCCAGTATAATGAAAGTAGATTGCACTCGGCTTGTGGTGCTCAAAGCTGAAAAAAACAAACATACATTTGAAAAACTTAATGTCTCTTTCCAGAAATCATGACCTGGTTACTGAAGATTATCCACAGACCTTATTGTGAGCAGTTTCATGTAGGAACTATTTTTTTTCTAGTGAACTACACCTGTACACACAACTGTATCACAGTGCAGAAGGAAGCGTGCATCTACTGCTAGCTCACCTAGCACCACTGAGCTAGCTAACGCTACAGCTCAGCTGTTTACATCTCTTGCTGTCATGACCAAAAGCCTCTCGTCCATCAGTTGATTAATGGTGAACTGTTGCTTTAATTTTGTTATTGAATATTTCTCCTGTTCATTTGTGGTTGTGTTGTTCATGTTTCGTTGATATTGAGCATGCTGTCACCCGACTTTCATAAACTTTAAAAATAGTTTGACAATATAAATGTTATTAAAAGTTCTATTAACTGGACTCCCAACACAAAGTGTAGCTTGTTGATAACAAGTGATACTGCATGTGGTGAGGGGGGGCATGACAGTTGAGCAAACTATACTCCATCAAGCCAGACTGTTGGTTGAGAGCTACAAAAAAAGTGAGCAAGTGGACCCTGAGTTACCTTGATATTTCCTCCTCCCCATTATCATCGTCAGCATGTTCTTTTTCCGGGGTTGCGTTTGACTGTCTTTGTTGTAACATTACACTCGCTCTCCTTTTCCGTGTATCTAACGTTATCTTGCCAACGGCTACATCTATAATGAGGACGTAATGGAGGGAGGTGGAGTTGCAGGAGGAGGAGGATTGGACTTTGGAGGGAGGCGGGAGTTCTGGATGTTCAAATTTTTTCTAAGTGCTGTGTGAAATGCAAGAAAGGTAAGAGTTGCTTTAATGGACGACCCACTATACCTCCTGAACCACAGCTGCCCCTAATAATGCTTTATTTTACAGGCCTGTAATCTCCTGATTTCCAAGAAGTTTCCTAGAAAGAACTACATAATTCACCAGTAAATAAAGAGAAAATTGGAATTTCCTCAAAAGAACTTCTCCATACAAACCAGAGGTTCTGAAACTTGCTCTGCCTTGTCCCCTTTAGAAGCTGGAAAAAAGCTCACTCCACCCTGACAATTTTTTATGAGTCATTAACAATAATGGAAAACAACAAATAAAAGAGATCCATTTTTAATTTTTATTGAAATAAAGGTCAGTATGTTAGCATCTGTGAAACAAAGCATTACTGAGATTAGTCACGGGATAATATAAAAACTCATGTCCTGATTATCCTGAACAAAGTAACCGAAATTCATGATATTATCCCGGTAATAATCAAAATATGTTTAACTCTTGAATCGGCACTGAAACATAATGGAATCACTTTACCTTATTGTTAAGAAAACATAAGCAGCTAATTATTGTATCAACCTGGTAGCCCAGCCTTTAGCCCCGTTTCTACCAAACACTTTCGGTATGGTACCTTTGGAACCAAAAGTACCCTTCAGACATGGTACCAAGACCCTAGTGTTTCCACCACAAACAGTACCCTTAGATGTGGGCGGGGTTGTTGTCACTCACTGCTCCGTCCAGCCCTCACTGTATTTCCTCATTACCGGTGACACAGATGCAAAGTATGCACCTCGTTTATCGTCCACAGAATGGGTTTGCAGTCCAATATGTTCCCAACAAAATAAAACAGGCTGCAGTGAGAGTCTCTCTCCATGGGATATTTAAAAATAGTGGGTTTGTGCATCTAGTCCTTCTCAGGCAAGCTCAGGGGTTTAGTGTTGCTGGAGCCCACAGGAACGCAACACATTTTTTTCTCTATATAAATGCTTAAAGATCCACTCATTACTAAAAGTCTATATCATATAGAGTATGTCACAGTAAAACTTAAGGTGTGCTGATGGATTCACTTCGTCATCTCACACATTGAGTAACAATACAAGTTAATGTTCCACCTTAAAAGTCACCAGCAGTTGCCCCAGTGAATGAAGTTATTTTTTTCTCCGACTCCAGCTGCTGCGAGAGGCAACAAAACATCCTTTCATTTTTTGTATAGTTGCAGTCTATTAAAACTCTCCACGGTATGAGCAGTGGTTCCATGATCCTCAAAACCAGCCACAACTCAGCCCTGAGCAGAGTGACCGTCCTCTATTGACCAATCAACAGACTGCAGTGTTCACAGCTCCACCTTTTAGTACCAGATCTGTGTGCTAGACAGAGGGGGGACCAAAAATGGGGATGGCACAGAGTGGTTCCATTGGTACCATCCACAACTTCTCACAGTGGAGACGGGAAAAAACATACCAAACTGAGCTGAACCGTACTGTGGAAACAGGGCTTGTGGGTGCTGCTGGACACCATATTCAGGATGATCCCAGTAATAGCAGTCAACATGATCAACTTACTTTTTTTATTGACATTCATTCATTCATTCATCTTCTAACCGCTTCATCCTCTTGAGGGTCGCGGGGGGGCTGGAGCCTATCCCAGCTGACATCGGGCGAGAGGCAGGGTACACCCTGGACAGGTTGCCAGACTATCGCAGGGCTGACACATAGAGACAGACAACCATTCACGCTCACATTCACACCTACGGACAATTTAGAGTTATCAATTAACCTAGTCCCCAATCTGCATGTCTTTGGACTGTGGGAGGAAGCCGGAGTGCCCGGAGAGAACCCACGCTGACACGGGGAGAACATGCAAACTCCGATCGAACCAGCAACCCTCTTGCTGTGAGGCGAGAGTGCTAACCACCACACCACCGTGCCGCCCTTTTTTATTGACATGCGTGATAAAATTATATATCATCCCATCCCTAACTGAGATGATCTGTCCTGATAAAATACTTGTTACAGTTCATTTCAGCCTATCACATTTAGTCATTGGCCCTGCATTGTGGCCTTTTAGTGTTTTTTGGGGGGGTGCACATGTAAAACAGCTCATTACCCAGAGGGCTTTGGAGTTATGTGGGTGTTAGTTGTATCTAACAGACTGAAGGGGTGGGGGGGCTGTGGTTTGGTGTTTCACGTGGTTCACAGCCTGACTTTACTACATACTGTAGTGAATTCACAGAGCCCAGAGGCATCATGTTAATATGCTCCCACACAGTTACAACCAACAAGAAACCTGATCCAGGACACTGGAGATACACTGTAGACTATTACAAAGGAAATATGATAGATTTGTAATATGAGAACGTGTCCTTGAATTCTGTTCATACTTCTGTGAAGGAAAAAGCTTGCCTCTCTGATTTGAAACTAAAGAGGAGTGTGAGGCTGATTTGTTGTGATCCCGCTGTGTTTATCCGTTTCTGGTTCACGTCGAGGGGGCATGAGAGCATCCATATTGTTTCATAATCAGTGGGATGTTTAGATTGTAGATGCAGGTTGGAGCAAAGAGAGGCCAGACCCACCATCTCTGCATGCAGCGCCCCAAACAAGAACCACATGTCCCAGTCCTGGTTCTTTAATTCTCTCTTTCTCTCTTATACCCCACTTCCCTCTCTCCGCCCCATCCTCATGCTGCAGACCCTCTCCAACCCCTCACCCTGGGAAAAAACGTGGAAGCTCAAAGATTCAAAAACACATGTGGTTAGCCATAAAACTTCACATGCACTCTGTGTACCCTAACCCCCCTCAATCCCCATGCTCCCATCCCCTCCAACCGCTCAGCCCACTGAGCGACGCACACATCGACCTACAAGGAGGAGAGAATTCAGGGGAGACGTGGAAACAATGGGACGAGAGGAAGCAACATCAGGCAACAATCTGAGCTGTCTGTGGTGGGGAGCAAAAACAAAGAAATTTGGGGGGTTGGTGGTGGGACAATGGCGACAGTCAGAAAGAAGGTGACTGCAGGCTACCATTCCTGCACGGGCCCAGAACAATGCCTATCCTGTGGCTTGGTGGGGCTGCGCTGTGCACTAGGTGAAATTTAAGACAAACGTAAACACCAAAGGAGCACAATGGCACTCACTCTCTTTACAAAAGATGCTTTTCCTTCAGCTGCAGGGAGGATGCACACAGAATCCCCCGGTGCGGCCCAACCAGCTATCATACCTCACGTCCTCAGCGCCCTTTTAGCAGCACAGCATCCGACACCGCCGCACTGCACCGGTGGCAGATTGGGTTTCTGGCCCTCAACGTCAAAAATCCTGTCTTCTTCATTTCCCAAAGCATTTGTGAGATACACAATCTCTTCAAATTCTTGCCATGTGATTAGGGAGGGAAATATAATGCCTTTTCTTTCTGTCAGTCCTTTTTAGTGGAAAAAAAAAGCTGGAAGATTTGTTTCAGCCTTCAAATGTTTTGGTCACATATGTTGGTCATTAAATTACCAGGCGCTTGTTCTCTAAAAACAACAGCAATGCAATGTATTGTTCCAAGTTTATAGACATAGAATATCTTCTCTAACAGTATTCTGAGTTACCTCACTCTCCTATAATGCATATCTAAATGATGCCTCTGTTCCACTCTTAAGTAATACTAACTATGAACAGCCTGTAAAAGCTACAAGAATAACCCTGTTCATTTCTTTTTGAAGTTCTGGTTTGTCTTGGCCAAGCAGCTGTCATCTAAACATGTCAGCAAATTTGGAATTGAAGGCGCGAGAGTCTGTCATTGGTTAAAGCCGAGGATCAGGCAGTATAAAGTCACGTGAGTGGTCACATGGTGGGGGGATCAGCTACCACAGTGGCGCCTGGCCAGGTTCCAGACGAGGCCCCCTGGTTGACCACAGTCCCATGGCTGTCTGGGTCGATGCCTGTGTGGAACAACTCGCGCGGCTGATCCAGGTTCCAAATGAAGGGGTTCAGGACCCAAAATTGGGGGTCTCACTCTCTCGTATCCGTCTATGGTGGAATGATTGGAGTGTATTTAAATGAGGCTGAGGTTGTCGCGGTGAGAGACAGTGAGCAGAGTTTTTTCCCATGGCCTCTTTGCTCAGCTGTGCTCTGGTTTGATGTTTTAGACTCTACATTCACCTACATTGCGTTTTGTGATAAAATCCTTCATCTCTCAGGTTATTTGCACCTACAGAAAACTGCATCTCCATTGCTTTGAAGTGGATTCTCTTTGAAGGGGGTCAAGGTCACGTCTTTTGTACTATAATAACCCATTTTGGAAAGCATAGTAATGACTGCATATGGACGTCAAAGCCTTGTCTCCACCAATCAAAGCGCATCTGTGTGATCCCGGTTCCACTTCCTGTTTAGGTTCCTGTGTGCTGTTGTTCACAGTCAGAGCCTTTGATCTCGCCTCATGTGGGCGGGACAGGTAGCAGCCGTTGGATATCATCGGGGGAAACAATAGCCGGCAGAGATGTGGACATAAGGGTGGGGGTGAGGTGGCAGGTTGGCACAAAGTCGTGCCAATTCATTACGTCCACAGCTGATTTCTTAAAGTGGTGAACAATCAGTGGCTCAGGTAGCTGTCAGTACTGGTTTTACAAGACGTGTAACACACAGGGTTCACACACATTTTAACCAGTGAATTTTCCCATACCATATTTTACCCCATTCACATGGGTTTGGTTAAGTAGTTAGATATGGGTTGGCCTATAAAGTGACAAATGCAACTCTAGCTAAAGTTCAGTCAGGAAGACAACACTTTTCATGTTCGCACTGTAAGTTTCTTTCTCACCCTGCCATTCACTCCTTGCATGCATGCTCACCCACTATCTCTAGATGTCATTGTCCGGGTCTGTCACTTGAGTGATCAGCTAATTTACAATCAACCAGTATCACAGCAACACACCTCTGTCAGCCTATCATCTTACTGCTCCTCATTTTAAATCTGGATCTTTCTTGCTGCCATCGTGTGCCTCCTCCACCTCCCCATCACCACCAAGTCTTTACGGATTCATCAGCCTCATCCACCTCAGATGTCCTTCAGTCTGAAAATATCTCCCTCTGGTGCCCAAGCGCCAGAGACTTCTGTTAAATCTTAATCAGTATAAATCATCTGTTAATCTGCACACTCATATTTCATATTAAATATTATCTTTACTTCATTCTTCTGTCTCTCCTGATTGAACTACTAGTGCTTGCTGACTTTACCCACTTGTTCGACATTCCCAACGCTAACTACCTGGCCAATAGACCAGACTGGCACATATGGGTACTTCTCAAAACGTCAAGGCCACGCCCCTTTTTGGAAGATAGGAAATCAAAGATCCTGTAGATGTCAATGCATTATGATGTGTGTTTGGGTAATAATTTTGACAAGTTGGATGTATTAAGAGACCTGGATACAGCACTGGCAGCGGGGCCAAAACTGCTCTTTTTACACAGTATAAATTTAAACAAATAATTGCCGCTGCTTCCTCATCACTGGGCCCATAGAGCAGGTGCACTGGAGACTGAAGTCTGCCAAGCACGGCCGAGCACAGCTGAGCGGCCAACTTCTGCCAGCTGGACAGCCACCTTCCACTTTAGCACTGTGTAAACTTGAATGGGGATAATAATAGAATTATTCTTGTGGCTCTTATAGACGTCCCAGATGTTATTGGACCAAGTGGATTCAATATTGATAGTGAAATAAGTCACTGATTTATAGACGTCTCTTTCCCAATGTCAGTCTACCGGAAAATGGGACCACATAACGGACCCTGGAAATTGCAGTACCACTGTTTGGCCACTAAAAAAATTAACTTCAAAGCCCGGAGCACTTCCTGGGGGCCTGGTTTCTATGCATTTATTTCTTGTTGTTTTAGGCATGTCTTATACATTTTGTGACCTTGCCTGAACCTGAGGGTTCATGATGACTTAATAAATTACGGTTGATCGCCATCGCCGAGTTTTCCTCAACCAAGTGGATCAGTGATCCAACGAGGGCGTGGCCTAGGCGATGATGCAATGGTGTGAAACTAGTCTGGTGTAATTGTATCACAGGATAGTAGTGATGTGTCAACTGTTTACGTACGGAGTGCAGTACTAGGTTTTGAATTAGTAATACAGGGAATGTATTTCATGTGATATTATACATGTTTGTGATTTTTATGCACAAATTTTAGCTTGAACAAAACTTTTCCGAAACATTCTCTTCATTCCAAACAATTTCCACGCAGCACAGCCATGGAGGACCCAAATGCAGGACAGCCGGCAGGTGGATTCAGAAAAGATACTAAAGAAAGCAGGCTTACAGGCAGGTGAGATGAATACCAGGTGGCAGGAACAATGAGCAGGAAAATCCAAAAACGCAAGGAAACCACAAGGGAACACGCGCAGGTGATCCACTGAAGAACAAAGGAACTGAGCAGGTATGAGTAGGGGACACTAATTGGGGAAGTGAGAACAGGTGAGTTGACTGCAGGACTGGTGAGGGACAGGTGAAACTAATGAGAGGAGATATGAGTAACAATATAAAACAGGAAACTCAAAGCATGTAGAATAGAATTAAACATTTTTTGTCTTTTCCCATAACAGCTTAATCCAGCCACGCATCACGTGACATATTTAACTCTAGCCATATGATAACAGGTAGCCATGGAAACTAAGCATAATCTATATGCTTATTAATCCTGTGAGACACAGTTGAAAGCTGTACAAATCTGTACGTAGATCTTAAGTTGAGGTTATTTTGTCGGACTAATATTGCCTTTTCTTTTTCACTTCTTTGCCGAAGGAAAACAAAGAGGTGGGCGGTAAATCAGAAGCACAGAACAAGATAAATAATATTCTCTAACCTTATGACATAAGATGGAAGTCTTACAGATATACACAAATAAACTCCTCTTTGTCAGCGCACTTTCTGGTGACCCTCAAATGCCCCCAAATCTTAATACCCACCCAAAAAGCACCTACGTGCTTGAATAGCAGTCTACAGTCTACCTAGCCCAGTGTACTCTTCAAAAAGATGACCCCATCTAAAATAGCCCTCTGCACAAAGATGGGTTCACAAGGCCTTCTGACAGTGGAGCGCCGCTGAGTGAGAGCCTCTTAGTTCTAAAGAGTCCAAAGGATGGCCTTCAAGTGTATGCACTGACCTTTGCTGATGAAAGGGCTGAAAATGGTATTTTAACAATATCATGATGCCCTTTCAATATGAAAGGCAGCATAAGCAACACTCTTAGCCAATGAAACTTAAAAAGAGAGAGGGTGGCAGAGGAGCGCCGTGTGCAAAATGTGTGTGAAGATATCGGTGTGCATGTGTGTGAAGCTATAAGCGATTACATATTTAAATTAAAGAAGGTAGCATGTAAGGTAGCCTGGCGTACACTATGATCCTGGCTTTCTTTACATCGTATGCACCTGTGGGTCTCAGCTGATACTACACTGGCGTAGAGCTTGACAAAGGCTGGGTGAAATTAATTTTATGATCTGTGTTTGATATTAAAATATAATGCTGGTGTTATTCTACTTTTTTAATTGTCAACAAATCCAATGAAAGGACAAACTAAAAGGACCTGATCCTCCGAAGGTATACTTCCCAGGAACTGTCGGCGTTTCGTCTCATCGCTATATGTGCTTTTTTTCATCAATGTATCCATGATTTTCACAGCTTCCTCTCGGATACCTGCTGCTTACAGTCCTTTTTATGAAGTCTTGCCCTGCCCAGGACCATTGTGAACACAGCAATTATGAATACTTACTTTTAGGATAATCCTGCATAGTATACCTTAAAAAGGTATTGTCTTTGTAGCCAAAGCCTGGTATAGATTATTCCTCTGGACCTTTACTATACGTTGTTGTCCAGAAACTGTTAAAAACACATTAATGAGCCACGTTGTTGCTATCTGTGTATTAATCCCCAGCTGAAAATAGTCCCCAACAAACCCACTCTTCAGTCCTGCTTTAGTAACATCTGCTAAAAACTACAATACCCAGCTGTTCTAGGAAGTTACCAAGCCTCCTCTTGTTGACACTGTGAAAAGCTGTTTGACTTTTTGACTGTAAATGATCAGTGATCTCAGAATACAGGCCAGATTTACTGCCTCTAGTTTCATTCATGAGATAATGTACCATAAACATTCAATCATTCATTTCCTGTAGCTGCTTATCCTGTTGGAAGCCATGGGGGCTGGAGCCTATCCCAGCTGACATTGGGTGAGAAGCAGGGTACACCCTGGACGAGTCACCAGACTATCACAGGGCTGACACATAGAGACAGACAACCATTCACACTCACATTCACACCTACGGACAATTTAGAGTCACCAGTTAACCTGCATGTCTTTGGATTGTGGGAGGAAGCTGGAGTAGCTGGAGAAAACACATAGAAGCACAGAAGGGCTCCCCCAGCCTGCAACATTGTAGCTTTTTATTACACCTACAATTCAGTTCATACCTGATGTGTGTAAGTGGTGCGAACGTCTGTGTGTGGTTCCATGTAGACATTATAAACAGTGTTGGGCAATCAAACAACAGGGTCATGGGTTTTCAAATCTGTCTGTATTTTTTAACATTGTTTCTCCTGTTCATACTGGCCATTAAAATACCCCTCCCTGATGCACTTTCAACATACGCGATGGGAGCCAAAATCCAGTCCTCATTTTGTGCAAAAATATATTCCACTTTTTCTGTGAAGTCGATATGAGGCCTAAGTTAGACAAATTAAATGGGTTTCTTCTAAAATAACTGCCTTTTTAGTTGGCCCTCTTTGTGTTTCCCCTTTTATAGCAGCAATAGAAGGTAGTAACAAAAAGAGAAATTTTGTACCAATTTGTTAAACTATGGAAGATACCCACATGGTTTGCTACCGGCCACAAAAACAGTGCAACGACCGATATGTTTTCACTTTGAGAATCTGTGTGTGTCATCATGGCAAAATGTGGTCTCTGAGACACCTATTGTAGTGGCAACTACCACAAAAAGTATCACCTCTCATCCAAGAGGCTTCTTCAGTTCTGAACCAAAGAAGCATCTTGGATGAAACTCTCAGTGGAACTTCTTCAAGAAACTCAAGCAAGTCTAGTTGCCTATGATATAGCACTTAAGATTCCCATGACCTGGATGACTGAGCATCTTCACTGACGTCACCACAGAGGCCATTTTGAGTATGTTGGCCAGTGTTTATATGTCCGTCTGTGGACAGATTTTGTGAACGCAGTAGCATCACAACCATGTAAGATAAAATCTGGAAACCAAAAAAGATGGGTATGGTCCAAACACAGGGGCCGAAAGTAGGAAAGGGACATTCATTATAAGTCGTATATCGCTGTATTGTGACAGGAGTGATCCCATCACAGGACAGTCTGAAGTCTAACTTGCATATTATGTTTTTGCACAAAATGAGGACTGTGGATTTTGTCCATCTTTCAATTCACAGATGCACTTGGACATTGATTCCCAACTGGTGGGGTCGCAGTGCAAATGTAGATTGTGGGGCCATTCTGAACGGAACTCAAGTGACTCATGAACGTGTCATGTTTCTAAGTAAATTTAATACTTTGCAGTACAATGAATATCTGGCACAGGGCTTTTATTGTGAAGTGCCGTTTCATGCTGCAGAGTGAGTGAATAAGGGATAGATACTTGACAGAGAAAGCAAACTAGCTCAACGACATGGCCAGGATCAAGTATGACACTGATTATTTTAGACTGTGTGGACTCTGAACTGATGACGAGGGAGAAATCTGGACCAGTTGGGAACCACTGCACTAGGAAGAGATCTTCATGGCCAGTATGAACAGGAAAAGTGATTACAACAAGCAAAACCTGTTTAAATGTTTCTATGGGCCCCTGACTATTGTTTTAAGACACACTTAGAAAATGTGAGCCCATTCTTGAAAGGCAGAAATTAACATTGAAGCATTTTACTCTTCTACTCACTGCAAGTTATCATCCGTTCACTGGGACCCTAATTGAGTCTGAGCAAAAGACCACATTACGCTCACACACGGTTCATGAAGTGCCGCAGGAGGCCGAACAGTTAACCATGTAAACAGCTGGGTGAAATGTACTTATTGCGTGCATTTTGCCAAACGTCTCATTAACACACACTTAAGATACTCTCCTTCTTACACTTAAACACACAGAGGCTCTGGTGGCCAAATTAATGCTGCATGTTTTAATTTCCAACAGGGAGTAAATTAAGAGCTGATAATGGATGCAAATCTGGCAGAGATTTCTCACCGGATCCAGCGAGTAGCACCCTCCACAGCGGGGCGTGTGTGCTGTAGTTCCCTTCTCACACACACACACACACACACACACACACACACACACACACACATACAAACACACACAGAAAACCATAGGAAGCCATTTGCTAATTTGAAAAATAGAACATTTTAATAAAGGCTACATCTCTTCATAATTACAATAATTAAAGTACCGAGGCATCTTTTCAACTGAGCTCTATAGAACGCATAATTTACAGTTTACAAGTGGAGCCAAGGAAGCCATGAAAAATATTATAAAACATAAACATGATGAAACGGATACTAAAAGGCATAAAAATATCTTTTCAACATAAGGCCCCTTGTAAAAACCAAGGGAGTAATAAGACCCTGAAAACTGGGTAAAACACGGCAAGAATCCATGTAGGCACAGCTACTGTACTCAATTAAAACACTATGGACATAGTGTATATCACCATCATCATCATCATCATCATCTGCAGCTCATAGTGCAGGCTTCAAATACACACAGAGTAACCCTACTCAAAAGCAACTCAGTCACACAATCACATAGGTAAGCACGTTGGGGAGCACATTATAGAGCTTTTTGTTGGTAAATATTAATATTGGTGTAAACACATTTTGGGGACTCTAGGACCTGTTCAGGGCAGTTTCCTCTTAGTAAATACGTAGGCTATTTGTGCGATGCCTGCGCCACTGAAACAAAGGCACTAAGACGCGACAGATCAAGGCTAGCTGGGCAGAGTCCCAGAGTTGGGAATTAAACGTTAATAGCATTTTTGTTCCTTTTCTTCTTTTTTTTTTCCATAGTACACTCAGAGCAGATGGGGACACGGCCACAAATAGCACTGCAGTAGTAAATATATTATCAAACTTTATGTGATAGAGAGCCATTTCTCAAAGCTTCAGCAGTAAGCTCTCCAGCCAAGAGATCAGAGATGATGTCCCGCTAAATCTCCAGGAACAGGAGTGGATTTTTTGAAGAGGTATTTTTGAAGTTTACAGTTCAATATGAGGGGCAGAAAATGAATAAAACCCATTTCCTTTGCTTGAGAACTGATGCTCAGAAGGGAAAGAAAAAAAAAATCACGGATGTGGAAAATTGGAGAAGTTTCTCCAACTTCAAGCAGCTTGTCCATGGAGGAATAACAGGGTTGGGGCGGGGATATTTCCAATAAATAGCAATAGAAATCTTTACACAGCAATACGAGCATCACAATACAATGCAATGTACATGTATATCTGCATATACATATAAGCATTGTGCTAGCGAGTGCCCACGGGCAGACGCTAGCACAGGCAGGGTCAGGTAGGCTGTCAGTCTCAAGTTTGAACCCACCGCCCCGCTTCTTTGAGGAGTGGTCATTCACCTAGAGTCTCTAGAGTTTTCTCTTCTGGAAACATGGAGATGTTTCAGTCCAGCAACACAGTCTTTTGTTTTCTTCACTTCAAGGTGGGCTGTTCATATGATAGTCCTGTAATAGCGATAACACGTCCTCCGTCGTTTTTCCTCTCCATCCAGTCCGTTTGCCCAAAACCTTGTCGACATTCCTTCAACGCCATCTCCAGTCCGACAGTCTTAGCTTAAAAGACACATACTGTGTGTGTGTGTGTGTGTGTGTGTGTGTGTGAGCGTGACGGGAGTACATCCATGGAGGTGTGAAGCATACGTATAATCCACAACATGGGGAAGGGTCTCACTCCATCCTCTCCACCTTGCCCAGGATCTTGCCCTCGTAGGTGGGCAGCAAGGAGCTGTCGTCTGACACCTCCTCAAACACAGCGCCGCACACGAACTCATCGCTGGCCTTCTTGAAGTAGTACCTGCAACAGAGAGACAAGAGAGAGTTAATATCATCATATACACAACAAGTCAGGCTCAAGACACATTACGGCTTCTGAGCTAAAAGTCAAACAGCTTGGTACCACCCACTTTTTTTCGACCTTTTTAACATCAAGCCTCATTTCCGCCGTCCGTGAAAAGCCAC
Source organism: Epinephelus fuscoguttatus (assembly GCF_011397635.1). NCBI lineage: Eukaryota > Metazoa > Chordata > Actinopteri > Perciformes > Serranidae > Epinephelus > Epinephelus fuscoguttatus. The sequence goes on along the minus strand of NC_064770.1, from coordinate 25,094,851 downwards.
TCAGTACACAATCAACTGAGCATGCTGAGCTACAGACTCTGACTTCTCAGGGTGGGGTGGAACCTGCTGCTAAGAAGTCTAAAATAAGAGGCTCACTCTCTTCATCCCTCCCTCCATTCCTTCTCTCTTTTACTTCTCCCCTTTCCTTTTTCCTCCATCGTGTTGTTGTGAGTTTTGCCCCGGCTAACAGGGGCCAATTAGGCCAGCGTGCAAATGAAGGGGTCCTTTGACAAAGGCTGAAATTTTGGGTGCCTCTAAGTCTGCCTGTCATTACCCCCCGACTCCTACACACCCACGTTAGAGGACACACATGCACGGGCTTTCACTCGCTCCTCATCCCCGTTTCATTATTACAGGGACAAAGAAAAGAACAAAGTGGAGGAGGAGAAAGAGCAAGCAGTACACGGTGTCCTGCCTTACCCCTGTTGATAGCATGAGCCCTCGCTGAGAGCTATAGGAAGGGCAGCCGACTGACAACTTTCTATGTGTGTGTGTGTGTGTGTTGGGAAGAAAAAAACAAAAATCTAAAGGAGGGGCTTCTCGTCAGCCATGACTTCACTGGGCCATTAATGATGCAACCCCCCTATCCTCATTTTAGAGGAAGAGAAACCAGCAGGGGTGGGTTGGTTCGGGTGGAGGGGGGTGTCTCAGAATTCACTCATTAACTATGTAATGGAAAAATGCCTCGATTTGCTCCATGTGTGGGGTGACTGGAATGTGGGTATGTTTGTGAGCATTTTGTTTTTAATGAGACGGGAGGCTGACAAAGTTGAAACATGCAATACTTATAAAACGAGAGTGGGAGAAAAAAAAAAAAACCTTGCAAAGGTGCCTGAGTGCACATGCGCCAATCGGCATGAGGGTGGTCACTAATAAAAAGCAGCCGCATTTGAAATACAGGAAGGCTTCAACTATGTGAAACACAAGAGGTCTCTCTCTGGAAAATAAAGCGAGTAAATAAAACAAAGCAGATAAATGAGGACATTAAAGAGCACAAGACACGCCTGATAATTGTCTCCTCCTTTCCTATCTGGAGGAAGGAGGGATGAAAAAAAAGAAAAAGTGGAGCCATCCGACTCTTAAAAAAAAAAAAAAAAAAATCTTCAAAGAGCTATGATCTTTTCTGCTGAGAGAGACAGACAGAGACAGAGAGAGCCTGAATTTCCACTGGAACATGTTTTATGTGGCTAGATCTGTTTCCCCCCCCTTCTCCCCTTCTCTCTCCGTTTGCACTGACATCTGGCACCAATATCGTCTGGCAGGGCCCAGCAGTACTGTTCTTTGTTGAACCGCTGCCATGTTGAAATGACCCAACTCCACACATTCTCTGGCTGCTATTAAAGCACCGCGCAGCTCTCTTTCCAAAAAAATGTGGATGGTATGACACAGGAACTGAGACAGCGAGCCAGAGAGAAAAGAAGAGAGGTGCTGGTGCTGTGTGTGTGTGTGTGTGTGTGGGGGGGGGGGGGGGACAGATGTGGAGCTCTCTCTGAGCAAAGTGATCACATTTGTTGATCCAAACACGCTGCACACATCTGGACAGGAAGAAGTTCCTTTAAGTTTTGCCCCCCCTCAATAAATAGTTTGGTACCTGTAATTATTAACACAATACTCAACTCATGCTTATCCTGGAGAACATGGCCGCCTAAACAATAAATGTTTGATCTTTTCCCTTTAATGCCAACTGGAAAGGAGCAATCAGAGTCAAAATCTCTCTCCGCAAACACACATCGAAGCCGCGCGGCCTCACTCAGGGCCCTGAAGTACAGCAAACAAGCGAATCTGGCATTTAACAATCTACCTTTCAAAAATATCCATAAAATGATTACAACATGTGTAAACACTGTGCGCGCTCGACACAAGCACATTCATGCGTGCCCACACACACACACACACACACACACACACACACACACACACACACACACCAGGGCAGGAAAAAAAAAGAGCCCCTGATAGCATCAGTGAAGAATTTGCACGCTGGCCATTTGTGTGAGTCTTTGTTGGTTGAAATGAAAGGGGCCGGGGCTTCAAAGCCATGTGTATTAAGTGTGCCTTAGCATGGAAATCAATACCAGATGGGACCCAAATCGCTGCAGTTCAAACTCTTCCACTAACCCCCGCACCACCCACCCACCCCTCCCTTCCTCTTGTCCTTTCCTTTTCATTGCACCCCCCTCAACTCACACACGCATACAAGAACCACAGACGCCTGAATCTGACTGCACACACACACAGAAACAAACACTGATAACAGTGCTGCACACAGACATGAATAAAGCGCTAATACACATGAAGAATATACAGGAGGTCTTTCAAGTCACACAGGTGCTGACCACAATCTAAAGGTATAAATTTACCCCTGGCATGTATCCTTTGAGCTCGCTTAGACGTTCTCACCTAAATTTGTGATTTCGTCTAGCCTGGTTAGACTGACAAGGTCTGCAATGTCACCATGTTATGATAAGTTGACACTAATTATCACAGATTAGTGCTGCACAATATATCGTTTCAGCATCGGCATTGCAATGTATGCATGTGCAACAGTCGCATCACAGGACATGCGATGCCAACAAAGGCAAATTAACTCGAACACATCGAGCTACAACTTTTTGGCTGCTTGATACAAAAGGAAAACTGGCACATTTTCCATGACTTATGTTACCGGCCAAGCCCTCCCCTTTAAGAGAGGTCACGTGTATGTGACGTAGTCTGGTGGTGTTTGTTATGGGAAGTGACTCTCATGCACATGTGCAGAAAAGTACCAAAACCGGGACGGCAAGTGCTGCAAAGAGTGAAGCGAATGGCTTTTCCGAAGCTATAGTAGTTAGCATTAAGTGTCTGGATAAGCTCAGGTTCCAGTAACACGAGTGTAAAAGGGGCTGTGTTTTATGTTCGCTGCACCATTTACTGCGAGATGATCACAACCATTCTTCACCGGAGAGTTGCCGGGCCGTGACAGCTAGTTGCCAGATATGAGCCAGGCTAACGCTAACCGAGTTAGCCTAAAAAAACCAGAGGTCTCCCCACTACACTTCAGAGCTGCAAGGCTGAGAAGGTAACATTAACACATAAATCTTCAAGAGATTTAAGAAACAACCAAAACACCCCCCGCTAGTAGGCGACCATAACCTGAAAATGAGTGAGGAAAAGAAGGGAAGCGACGTAGGGGAGCCGTCTTATTTTAGGGTAAACAACACGCATTATTAATATGCCATGTTGGGTCATTGACTTGAACCTGGATTAATTAAAGAGAATTATTTGAATACAATGATGTCACAGTCAGTCAGCCAGTATATTAACTACCTAACTTCCCCCTCCTCCCCGTCAGAAAAGTCTAACCTTTCCAAGTTTCACTTCCAGTTACACTGTTTCCAAGAGGGTTTGTGTTGATGTGCCAAAGAGGCAACAGTTTTATCTCAAACACTGTTTTACACCAAGGCCGACGAACTGATAGCGCTTCATTGCCGGCAATCCCAATATCACAGAAGCACCGGTGGCAAAAGTTCACATGACATCACTGTTGTAAAACTTTAACCGACATCTCTGTGTGTATTCCATTTCCCATCTACACACCTGTAATTGCCCTTCTTGCGAAGCTGCTCCTTGAAGTGGCCCAGGGTGAGACTGTGGCTCTTCATGTTCCTCCGGTAGGGGATCTCCTCACCACAGAAGAAATACGTCACCACCGTCTCGCCTCCTAAAGCCTTTTTACACTCCTTCATCCTAAGAGGAGACAAAGAGGGAGAGGAGGGGTGTGTTAGAGGGAGTGAGCACACTCATCATACTTAACAAGATCATGATCAAAAGAGAAATCAGAAACGGAGCAAAGCTTCTAAAGGGATAACCAGCAATCTACTCTTAACAAGTGTGTGCAGAAGATAGTGTTGGAGTAGAAATACAGTAACAGCACACTGACTGAAGAATAACACCAGTGAGTGAGTGACCTAGTGCCATCAGTAAGTGTGTACTTGTGTGCACGGAGAAGGGGCACAGTATTATCAATTCCCCTTCAGCTATGTCCAACGCTTTGTAGGCCCACTTCAGAGGAGCTCTCTTTGCAAAGCTCTGCTCGCCCCAGCCGACTGCCAGCCCACTGAAGGACAGCCAATAAAAATGATACATATATATGAAAGGGATGTCTCAGTCAGGTGGTGCAGTGACTACACACTCCCCACACACGGCACAAACACACAAGATTCATGCAAAACACAGGCCAAAACTTAAAATAAGCTTTGCGAAGGGGGTCACCTTCTCTTTTGAGCGACTGCATGTGGCTGTGTGCACGTGTGTGTGTGATGTGTATGTTTGCGCGTGACAGCTCGTCTGTCTCCCTACATGTGCGGTGAGCTGTGCGGGTGACAAGCAGGAAGAGTTAAAAGGGTAGAAGTACACTGCAAGGTGGAGGTTATGGCTGAGAGGAGGAGGAAGAGGAGCAGAGAGGAGGAGAGGAGAGGGAGGGCAGGACGCTAGAGGCATCGTACTCTTCTGATTGGAGACCGGGGCTGGTTGTGAGGAGGCCAGCAGGGCTGGGAGTGGCTAGAGACAGAGGGACGGACCCCTCACCCTGGACAGGCACTAGGTGGCTCTTCTCCTGCTGAAGACTGGACGTTGAATGCCTGGGAAGATACATGGCGTAGATGTTATTACTAGGATCAAAATTGATATTTCTTCGGTTAAAATCTAAGACATCAATATATTTCAAAGACTAAATCTAGACACCATAAGCAAGATAGAAAACAGACCCAAGCTAAGAGCGATATTCAACAACTACTCTCTGGTTTCTGTGTACCTTTGCTTGGTGGTCTTGGTGGAGACCTCCTCCAGTCTGCGGCAGGCCTCCTCCAGCTGGGCCAAAGTGTTGGGAGGGGGCAGGGGAGGCATGGCTGGGTCCTGGATGAATGGCTGGGCTGGCTGGTGGCTACGTAGATGGCCACAGCTTCCGCCACCGCCCCACGTGTGCGTCTGTGTAGAGGTGCCTCCGAAGGATTTCTTGGTGCTCTGGTTACTGCAAGGTAGACAGGAAATCAGACCATTAACTATGTGCAAAGGTGTCACACACACTGAAATATTTTAGACTAAAATAAAAACTTGAAACTGAAAACCAGAGGACTCGACTGTTCACCTGTGAGACTTGTGCCTGCCTTGCCGTTTGCTTTCCAGGATCCACTGCAGCACATTCTGAGTGGGGTCTGTTGTGTCGCTGGGCAGCTGTAAGGGCCCGCAGTCATCCATACACCTCTCTGCTACTCCATCCTCAGCCCCTGAGCGACAAACACGCCTGGACAGAGAGCTGGAACGCCTGAAAGAAGGAGAGAGAGATTGGTATTGTTAATTTGTATACAATTAACACGAGAAGTCAGAAATCAATGAGACATGAATTCAAACAGGTGTTGGGACTGACCCTATGCTGTTGTCTGCCGAGATGGCCCCACACATCTCTCTGCCTAGGCTGCGGCTGCGCTGGTAAGGCTGGCAGGGCTGGCACTCGCCACTGCTGGAGCACAGGCCGTGCACCCTGAGGGCTGCCTCCCTTTCAATCTGCTCCTTGGTTTTGGGACTGGCATGATGGTGGATGTAGTGGTGGTGGATGTGTTTTGTGCTCTGCCTGCTGACGAGGGTCCTGTTGGGGCCCAAGGCCAGAGTGATAGCCGCCTGGTCGGGACTAGAGACAGAAGAACTGGAGGGCCCCGTCCTAACCAGGGCCTTGATTCCGAAACCTGCCCGCGCAATGGGTCTATGCTCCGGGGAGCTGGAGCGAGGCGAGTGGCGGATGACAGCGGGGGACTGGCAGCCGGGGGTCTTCAGGACGCGAGACAGGTGCTCATCCAGAATCGCCTGGGGGTCCTCGTCAGAGGAGCCAGGGAGGAGGGTCAAAGGGTGGGGAGAGAGCTGTGGAGCACTTCCCATCTCGGTGTCTTCCTTTTCCTCCTCCTGGTAACAAGACACACAAAGTTATCGACTGAGGATAAGAAACATCTTGCAGTTGACTTTTGCAGAACAAAACCATCTCATACAAACCTCCTCAATCTGCTGCAGCTTCTCCTCCAGAGAGTTGATGGTGTCCTGCTTTCTCTTTAAGCTCTCCAGGCGGGAGATGAGCTGGGCTGCAAACTCTGACGGCTCCATTGGGACCATCTCCTTGGGAGGACGGCGAGTACGCTTTGGGGAGAAGGAGATGCATTAGCCATGTATCATGTGTCATCCTTTCATTACCTCGCTGCAGCCCTACCCAACTTCTATAAAGATATTCCTCTCCCCTCTTCTTTCTACATGTATGCACTGTTCTCCACCAGCGCCCGCTCCACCATTGGTGGTACTGATCAGGGCACTCTCATGGGCACCCAGGGCTACGGGGTTGTTTCAAGGGGTGGCAGGCCTGGTGTATGGTCACGCTGGGCTAGGCCTCGGCTGGTTCTCTCTGTCATCATCAGCAGGCTTCTTTAAAGTCAGCTCACTTCAAAGGCTTCCTCGTCAAATATCAAACACTCAGTGGGGGGAGAATAGGGTGGTGCAGGGAGGGATGGAGGGATAGATGGATGGGAAGCAGTGGCTTTACATCTAGGAATAAAAGCCACATATCGACAGGGGGTGGAAGAGAACTCCAGGGAGGAAAGGATGAGGGATTAAAAAAAGAAATGGGAGAAGTTGAGATGCAGAGATGTGTGCTCGCAAGAGGGGGGGAGAGAAAGAAAAAATGAAGAGAGAGAAGGATTGAAGGAAAGAGATAAAGGTGCCAAAAAAAGGACGGGAGATCAGAAAGGTTGAGGTAATTTATTCCCCCCCTTGTCACACAACTGGGCACCTTTGAGGTACAGTATAGTGACAGTACGAGAATGTGTGTGTGCGCACACATCTTAAATTATTTGCATTTTTGCACAGGGGCTTTCTTGATTTTTCTTCCTCTTTTTTGTTTCTCCTATCCCTTTGTAGTAGGGATGAAGGGGAGAAAAGAGTGAGGAAAAAGAGGCGCTGTCTGATGGAGCCTGGGGCTGGTGCACCATGGGAATGGAAGCCATCGCCAAAAATCAGACGGGAAACCAAAACAAGAATAAAAGCGAAAATGAAGCGAAAGGGGGACAGTGAGAGAAGAGTGGCAGGAACCGATCTGTGGATGTTTTCCTCATACAAGTAACACTTGCTGCATGTCTCATAATGTTGACAAAAAGGGGGTTACGTCAAGTTTATCTCAACAAGCTGCTCCTGTTACTGCTACTTCCCCCTGCCTCTGTTTCGGACCTCCTTTCCTGTTCCTCTCTCAACCTGAAGTCAGCCTCTCTTAAGCCTTAAGCTACCCGCTCCCCTCTGACCCACTGAGAGCTCACATGACATGCTCAAACTCTTCCCTAAGATCCCTCACTTTTAGGGGAGGGGGCTGGCTGGGAGTGTGTGTGTGTATATGTAGGGGGGGGGGGGGTGCTGTGGAAAAAAAGGGGGCCAGCTCTGTTGGAAGTTGTCACTTCCCTATGCGTTTGCTCCATTCATCCTTGGATCAAAGCGCTGCGTGCATGTGCGTGTGAATGTGTCTGAGTATCTTTGTGTTTTTGTTGGGGCTGATTTCAGAGCCCTCGGGATAAAGCGGCAGAGATCTTTCTCATTTCTCCCTATTCTCCATATTTACAGCATCGGGAGGGAAGAAAAACCCTGGTGTGTTCCGAGCGCTGCGGCGATAAACAGCTTAGAGACCCCCCCCCGTCTCCCGCAGACTTCAAGGAACCCTAATGGGGGTGTAGGTGACACCAAAGGTAGCGAGGGGGCTCGTGTTTGTATGCGTGTATGTGTGCTTATGTGAGTGTGTGTGTGTGTGTGCGTGTGAGTGGGAGGCTGGGTCTTTGACGTTACTCTTCAGATCTTTGCTGGTGTTGTTGAATTGAGAATGCTGAATACAGTTTGTGCGGTACTATTCATAGAACCAAGAGAGACCCGGAACAGAGGGTGGTATGGAAATTACACTGTGGGACCCAGGTTCAAAAAGACTTTGGAGCATGTGTGTGTGTGTGTGTGTGTGTGTGTGTGTGGTTATGTGCGTGTGTGTGTACACTTACAGGGAAAGCAGGCAGAGAGACTTGGCTGTTCATCCTCATGTTGCGCTGCATCTCTCTCTGTAGCTGTTTCTTTGAGCCCAGTTTATACGGAGGGATGCCATCTCTGGGGGGTGCAGACAGATCACAAAGGTCAACCACCCCCATCGGATACATTTAAGACCAAACAGCCATTCAGGAAGAAGCTTATTAGCTAACTGGGTAGATCAAACGCAGTTCAAGCAAGCATAAATCCAATCAATTAATCCTCACGTACATTTTGTTTTTCAACTTTTAGTCTTCATTTGAGAACAAAAAAAAGATACTCAGAGGTGAATCATGCCAGCGTTTCTGGTCTTGTTTGTGTGTCAGTTACATGCCTCTGAGTGAGGTGGTAGGAGGTTTTGTTTGCCCTAGAAATGACTCTCATTTTCATCTCTGGCTCCAGCACAGAACTGGGCATCCTGCTGGCTATTTCCTTTCAACACTACACACACTTACACACACCAACACACTCTGCAGTCACAGTGTGCTCTGCTCTACTGGCCAGAAGTAGTGTCAGCATTAGCATTCCCCTACTGACTTTTATGTTGAGCTGAGGACACTGTTAGCGTTAGCAAGTCATTATACTTATTCAAAGAGTTACTGCAGGACAGGACCCAAGGGTGTAGCTAACCTGGTTAAATCTATCTGAGGGACTGAACGGCTGACTGGCTAAAAAAATTAAATCAAACAACAAACAGCAAAGCTCAAGCTTCAAACTGAAGCACTTGACAGTGTAAAACAGTGTCTTTTCTCCATGCTAAACAGCAGTTTCCTGGTGACCTAGCCTAACTGAGGAGCACTTTTCCACTTTTGCTTTGAAATGCCACAGTCATGCGCATAAGCAGCCCCCCCCTACACACCCCACCCTCCTCCCAATCTTCATTTGGCAAGCGCTGCCGCAGCCAGCCTCTGATCTCCGCACATCAAAAGGCTGGTTTGTAAGATAAGGTAATGTTTGAAGTCTGCGCAGCTGCATTCCCCAGCGTCCAAGCAAATCCATAAATAAGATATAAGCAAAAATCCCCCCTCCACCACTCTCTTTCTCTTCCCACCCAACCGCCTCCTCCCCCGTTGCTTTTTCCCTTTTCTATTCTTTTCTTTATCTGTAAATGAGATTCAAATGTTTATGGCTCCTTTTAACTGACCTAAAGAGAGGCAGATATTCGGATCAAGGCCAGAGCGGGCAGGATTGAGGTGTGTGTGTGTGTGTGTGTGTGTGTGTGTGTGGGGGGGGGGGGGTTGTGTCCCTGTGGCCAGGGCTTTGTCACTGCACTGGGCAAAGTACAGCAGGACTATATTGGCCTCGGCCTCTTTGAAGCAGGGATGTCTAGAGATATGCCAGAGCAGAGGACCCTGTTGTAAAAAACTCTTTATAGCTGCCATATTTATGTGTAGCCCAGCCCACTGGTTGCATTGAACATCAGTGTCTCCGTCTTTAAGTAGCTTGGTCATGGTTAACCTCGTTGCTTCAGTGACATCATCCAAGTAGGCCTTGACACCTCCCATATGAGATGAGGTAAAGAAGAACTTGTACTTTTCTGCTTTCTGTCCAAAAACCTGACCTGAGCGCTCTTGGCCTTGAGCTGTGCACCGTCGAATGACTTCATAGCACCCTGTCACTTGAGAGACACGTGATTACGCCAAGTAAATCCCTTTGAAGAACGAGGCACTAGGCACGTACGCAGATAAGCGCAAACCACATGTGGCCAGAGGCGCAACACTTCTGCACTTCATTTGTGTTCAAACGATTAGCCAATCCCTTGATTAGTCAGTCCATAGGCCATTAATAAACAAAGGTTTGGATGATTGGCCAATCATTTACGTCACTTAGTGATGTGAAAAGTGTGTCATGTAACAGCAGTAGTGCCAAGCCTGGTGCCAAGAACAGACAAATCAAATACTGGCTCTAGACGGGCCATTCATGTTTTTGTGTCGGCCATCATAGTCACACAGGAGACGTTTCAGTTCTGCAACCTCACCGCTAGATGCCACTAAATCCTACACACTGGACCTTTAATTGAATATCTCTGGGTTTTGGCTAGTGAACCAAGCTAGCACAGGCTCTCAGAACGTGTGACATGTTATAGACACATTATAAATCAGTTAATCTGATAGAAACTAGATAATGAAACTAAACATTAGCTGCAATGCTACACTACTTTGTGAAACTATCTTACTAACAGATGCACTAAATGTAAAGCCTCTATACTCATGTATCAACCCAAAAAGTCTCTCTCCATGTACAGTAAAATGTTAAAAATATATCTTTCAAGGTCCCACCACAGCAAACCATTCTTTCAACTCCCAAAAGCCGCTTAAGGACGGTGTCACTTTCTTTATTTCTTATTCCACAGCACCTCATTTCACACTCCTTAAACACCCTCATATGTTGGCATTCTCTCTCTCTCTCTCTCTCTCTCACACACACACACACACACACACACACTAATGTTTGGTTAATATTCACTTACACACTGCTGTCAGTCACAGACATGGCATCATCGGTCAAGGCGTCACTGGACACCTCGCTGTCGTTGGTGCTGCTGACGGGGGCGAAAGAGCCCACGTGGCAGGGGTTGAGTGAGTCTCCTCTCTTGTATGATCTGGGAAGGTTACAGCAACAAGAATCAGATTAATGCTAACACAACACTGTGACACAGGATCCAACAGGTGGGTGACATGTCATTTGTATTCGCTGAGGATCAGGACAGGTTTCATCTTCGGAGGTTTTAATGACACAAAGTGATTAATGCGTGACCTCGCCTGCTGCCACAAACAACTACACCCTGTAATGAATGAACTGATGGCTACTCTGGGGCCTGGCAACCTCCACCCTGTGCATACAAGCTCATCTGCACTGGGAAAGCTGGGGTTTTCTCCTCATGCCCCATTTGTGCCTTTCTCAACAGCACCACAGTTTCTCTCTTTCCATTTCTCTCACTCACTCTTTCCTCGGCATTCATGTCCCGCTGTGCATGCATGCATTCTTGCCGTGGTACAGGAGGAGGAGTGACCAAAGGAGAGAGAAAAAAGTATGGAGCGGAAGCATGAGAGTGTGTCAGAGAAGGAAAGAAAGGGGAGAGGAAAAAAAAGAGGGGAGGAGGGGGTCTTCATGAGGGAGAGACGCAGCAGGACTAAAGCTGTAGGCCCCCAGCTCCAGGCTGACCTTCAGAGGGGCTTGCAAAGAGTCAGGTATTTAACACAGCTGGCCTTGCATTCTTCCCTCCCTGCCTCTCTCTCACCCCCCTCATTTATCCTTTCTCCTCCCTCCCTTTCTTTCATGATGTGCACACGCCCCCCCTCCCCCCCCCACCCCTCTCTGTCCTTCCTTTCCGCTCTCTTTCCCTTCACTTTCGCTCCAAAAGCACGCCTCATAGTCCCCATCCCTGAGTTTTCAAAAGGAGGAAAAAAAAGATAAAAGTGGTGAAGGCAGTGGGGGAGAGCAGCTAAAGGGGGGAAACAGAGGAGAATTGACGCAAACAAGAAAAGAGGGAAGAGGAGAGTGGGGGGGTTTGGGTGGGGAGGCGGAGGTGGGTGTTGATTCTGCACTGTAGCTGCCGTTCAGGGTTTGTTTTTAAAAAGTCAGATGAGGAGAGGGAAGCGGAAAAGGGAGAAATGGGTTCCACATGTTTCGAATCTGTTCAGGTGATGATGGGCCTTCGTGTCAATAAAAGGACTTTACTCTCACTTGAGGCAACAAGCGTCACTATAGGCAAGTCCCCACCACTCATGCTATCAGTCATGCTGTCCAAAGCAGGTAGCTGTCAGTTTGCTTTGCCTGTCGTACTCACTGGAAAAGTTGGGATCTCTGTGCAAATTGTAATGCAGAGCCCCATTACAGCTACTGCAGCATTAAAAGATGCTCCAATATAACAGAAAAATCTTCAGAAATTCTAATTTTTTAGGATGCAGTTTCAATGCAAACTTTGATTTTACTCAAAACTGACAGGCAGATATGTTAATGCCATAATAAGCATCCAAATGAAGCTGCAGAAACCCCATCTCTAAGTGCCGTCTATAGATCTGCTATAGCTGTATATCCCCGCCACAGGCTTGAGGACAGCGTGGTACAGGAGGAAGCATAGCATAGCAATGTCATCATCTATTATTTGCCGGCTGGGGCCAGAGCCAGCCGTGCTCTGTGAACTTTTCCCGTGGAAGACGATCCCTCATTCTGCTGAACTATTTCAAAGCCCCGGAAATCCAGGCGAGCGCCAGCAGAGGGCTGCTGCTGCTGGAGATGGTGATGGTGAGAAGGGCCAGAGAGCCAGGGAGAGAAGGACAGACAGGAGTTTTCTACAAACTTAAAGGAAACCCTGAGGTGGTTGCACTTTTACGCACAAGGAGAAATGTGACAAGTTGCCTGTAATGTGGACTATTACTCATGTGCAGCATGGATTCTGATTTTTAAGATTAGTACAGATTTAAAAGGTGGAGCAGACATACCTGTATCCCCTTTCCATCACCTCCACTGCCCTCATGGACACGGTGGCCCTCTGCGCCTTCGCCGACAATTCAACCAGCGCTTTGGCTTTGAAATCACAACTCCACTCCTCCTCTTCATTGAGCGTGGGCAGGTATCCACAGACAACTTTCAGGTCGCCCAAGCCGTTCGAGTTGACGTGATTCGGGTTTTCTCCCCCGGTCCTCACGTACTCGAGGTAAATGTCAGAGGTCAGAAACATCTGATACGCGTTCTCCTCCATGTTGGTTTGGATCTCCGTCTGCGCCTGGTCAAACATCGCAGAGTCTATGTGCTGCTTCTTGATATTATCCCGTATGAAGGTCTTAGTCGCGGGCTTGAGCTGTTTGGCGACAATGCTGTTGTTCTCGATGTAGCGCTTGTAAATTGCTTTGGCGACTCTCTGCGTTTTGGTATCCTTGAGGTCCATTTGCCTGAAGCCATTGCAGGCGAACCAGAAGTCTAAAGTATCGACACATTTCTCTCGCTCCAGGAATGTCCTAAAAAGAAGGGCACCGTCCTGGTCCCCGAGGAGAGAGTGCAACGACTTTGTCCACCGGGAAAGCGGTGAATCCGGGGAGGCACTCCCCTCGGGCTCCCCAAGACCATCCTCGTTCCTCCTCGCCGAGGAGCCCGGCGAGCCGAGCAAAACCGATTTAGGGGGGTCCAGGGGTTTCATCATTGCGAGTTTGCCGGGGCAGCAGGGCGCCTCGCCCTCCTCCCCCGGCACCGGGGGTCGAGGAGCATCTTCTCGGAAACTACTGGCGATATGGTCCATAAGCGCCCGGCTCATGGCTCTGCAGGCAGCAGGAGAGAGCCTGTGTGTTGTTCGCCTCCTCTGAGCTTCTACTGTAATCTCCTCACTCTCTTATGTCAGCGGGGGAGCTTCTCTCTGGCTGCCCGTCTTCTCTCTGAAACACAAAGTATTGATCTAATCAAAACCAGATCCGCCCCAACTTCAAAGGGGGAGAGACGCAGTAAGAGTCTTTTCAGACCCTCACTGACTTGTACAGAAAAAGACAGCCTAGTTCACAGAGGGAAGAAATGTGAGAAAACGCTGCAGCAGCATTACATAAACAGCCTTTCTTCACATCTCAACCTGGATTGTGATTTCCACCGAGGCGCTATTGGTTACATTAACAAGAATTAAACAGTGATTACGCACCAGCCGAGCAGAAAACCACCTGAGCGATGCCTCAACTAAACCATCCTCCTCTCCGGTAGTAGTAACCACACGTATGTCAAGCGGAGGCTATGAACTGATCATTAATAAGTCATTGATCCAAACAGGCACGGCTTTATTAACGCTTCCGGATCCATCATGTCAGGGTTGTGTATCCTGGCTGCCTGCTGCAGAATGCGACCACATGTCTTCCAAGCATCCCTGCCACTTCTCTCATTTCTGGGGCAGTCATTTCCTGCGTCTCAACATCTCATCACAAGCCTCTAAATCACGTCAAATTGAGCCTCCCCCCGCGAGTACCTGTAGGACACCGATGTGGGACAAACTCGGAGAGATCGAAAAACGTGACTAACATAGTTAATGGAGTTAACTGGCTGCAGCTGTACTACTCCTGGAGCTTTAACGTGCTCAAATGCCTCTCTTGTTACATTATCGCAGAGATTACGAGCAGTTTGTTGCATGTGATCGCTTCAGCATCAGTGTTACAACGTGTCTGCGGCTGATGTGCAACACTGCAGATGTCACTTTGGATCACACGGTTACATTGCACAACTTAAATCACAACCATAAATCCTCCTTCGGCTACTTCTACACACACATATGAGCGACTCTAAAAAGGTTGTGTTCACTGAGACCGCGTACATTTACAACCCCACTCGCGTTAACACCGTCACGTACTCTCACAAAGTTTCCTTATTGTAACATTTAAGGCGAAAAACAACTCCTCTTTAAACGTCCAATCCCAAGTAGCCTCCACCAAAGTCTCAGATCTTGTGGGGGAGGAATTCCGCAAAAAGAAACACACACTTCTCAGAAATGTTCAGCTCTAACTTCACATGGAAATCACAGACTATGGAGAAGGGAATAAACGATACAGAAAGGCGTTTTTGTCGTCTTTAAAAACGTGAGAAAAAGGGTCCCATTTCCCCTGAACATTACTTCAAAGGCGAGTCAACAGCACATCAAAGGGAGCTCCAGTGGGGGCCAGTTTGAGGAGGCACACACTCTTGTAACTTACCATCGATCCGCGAGTTCTCTCCTCAAATTAAACTCCAGTTGTTTTTGGTTTTATCCACCATTAAGAGAGAGAAAAGCGCGTATAATCCACAGTGTTTGCCTCCGCGACGCGTCCACATACAGTCCGTTCAGGTTTGAGTCGGTTTACGGAGAGAAAAATGCACTCGAGAGGAAAAAAAATACCGCTTTTCTCCCTCCTCCTTTTCTCCTCCCTATGGTTTCAGGCTGCCATGCCGCACGGTAGGTCTCTCCTGTAGGCGACTCCAACACCAACTGAGCCGACAGGCTGGAGCAGCGCACTTCAAAGTAAGGAACCGACTGCCGGGTCCCGACAGCTGCATAAAAAACAATTGCAGCTTGATGCTCGCGAAAAAAATAAAAACAAGTGTCGGAGCTGCCTAGATAGGTCGCACTCACTCGGGGTGAGACATATTTTCAATGTTTCTCTGTTTATTTTCTCACCCGCGAGCTTTTTGTTGCGTTTTACCAATCTTTTCCCAGATCACGAAGTTGCAGCTACATAGTGAGGACCTTATCAAAGACAAGCAATCTTGAGCCAACTCCCCGAGGCTTTGGAGCGTCAGAAGTAACTGATCTGCCGCCCCAATAGCATTATCGCTACAATCCCTCTGTTGCTACATAAACTTTAAAGACGCAGGGATCTTTTCTTTGCAAGACCCGCATAGTTTTTGAGATTAACCCATTGGAGACCTGTGGATGCACAATGCATGCACCGGCGTGCATCAAACGGCACATTCACGTCCTCGTATGCTTTTCTGGTCACATTACAAGAAGACAACAGCCCCGGGGGAATAATGAAACTATGATGAACTATGATTTTTAATCCCCTTAAGACTTTATTTGGAAGGCAGAGAGAAGCAGATGTGTGCCTCCTGCAGCACTCAAAGACTTGCTTGAGAAAATCCAAGCAGGACAAACTACATTTAATAAAAATCACCCTAACTATCCACAGGCATTCATATACAACATGTTGCAATGGGGAATCAAAATCACAGTGCTGTTCGTCACTCCACAGCTCCTACCAGTGGCAACCAGGGCACATGGTACATGCATGCACACCAGATTAAAACATCTGTTCACAGAGGATAAATCCCGTGAAGGATGTTATCATATCATTTAAGCAACAGAAGAATTACTCCTCTCTTCTCCTCTCTGACAGTACAGCTCTCTGCTTTGTGCATTCCCCTTAACTGCTGCAGATACCATGAAAAGGAGTGAAAAGCCCATAGACACATCCATTCACTGCTCCAACTGAGAGGAGTTGTTTGGATACAGACAGTAGTGGACATTTTGGACACTGCATTTTCTTTATTCGTTGTGGACAAGCTACAGGCAGTGTTGCTGCTCATGTTTATAGAACAGAGTCAATAGTGTTGTGGATAGGTCTTTAGTGTTCAAATGAGGCACCACAGGAGACCCTTTGTACAAGATGACTGGCTATATTCTTGAAAGGGAGACAGTAGGTGTCTGTGTGTCCTTGTTGTCTCAGCGGACGGACATTCAAAAAGTACAGTACAAAGACGGCAAACACTTTGATCAGCCTGCTTGCTAAAGGTGCTGTGAAACTTTCTCCCCTGGTGCGTCGCTTTCCCATCAAGGTTAATAAAAGAAGAAACTGCTCTTGAAGAGGCCATGATGACTCAGGGATTACTCATCATTCAAAAGCCACTTTATTGCCATCAAATTCTGCTCACTCCCGGCCCTGTGCGAAAACATTCCCAACGCGTCTACATCAAACTTACTGTCCCAGCAAAAGACAAACAGCAGTGATTGCAAAGCAGGGGCACTGTCACCACAGGACGCGCTTCTGCAGTTGGTTGCGGGAATGTGGAGGGAACAACTAAAAAATTGAAATTGCAATTAAAGATTTCAAAGATCTACGTAACACCTGACCTCCAAGTGTTAAGAGTACATGAAAACTAGTTAGCAAATGAGCAGAGATCTTGAAAAATTTAGCTAAAAGTGATAGTGATAGAAATACAACACCTGTACCCTTAAAGTGATACCGATACCAACAGAGTACTTCATTTGTTAGCCATAATGCAGATGGAGTGGAGTGAAGTGAAGTATGGCCATAATTTCAGAACATTTCAGTGGCATCTCGACACGCTGAACTGCCAGCCTCTTCACACACACAATGCCTGACTTCACCACACCACAGACTGTAACATTATGGATTGTAGCTGCTGCTGCGGGAGTGTGAGCTCCACGCCAAGGACAGTTGTCAGAGTCCACCAGGCCTCACACACACAATGACAGGGCTAACTCTTAGCACTGCACGGCTAACGATTATTAACAGGTTTAACAAAAAAGTCAAGCTGTTTCGGTGTCAGTGTGAGTTTGTTGGGACTGTCTGTAACAGCTTGGTGTTGGATGTTAGATGCTGCTGTGTTCACTTGTGCTAACTGTGCAGACTTAGCGGCACCAGAGATGGCTGCAGCAGAAAGTTTGCTGATCCTGCCGGGAGTCGGGACAGTCTGGTATCAGACCCCTAGCACAGAAGGGAACAAATGAGGGTATTGTTTGACTGGAGATGTTTAGATACCACTTGGTGTGGGGATATTTTGGTCAATACCTTAAAGCAGTGGTTCCCAACTGGTGGGTCACGGGTCCATTCTGAATGGACTGCAAGTGACTCGCAAACATATCAAGTTTGTAAAAAACACACTTTATTTTGGAGTGCAGTGGATTTTGGGGACAGAGCTCATTTTGAAGTGCCGTTTCCAGATGTAGACTGAGTGGCTAACAGACCGCTACTTAACATACTTAACAAAGACGGCAAACTAGTTCAACGATCCTGGATATATTAAACTGTGTGGACCTTGAACTAATGACTAAGGAGAAATCTAGACCCTGTAGCTGGACCAGTTGGGGACCACTGCCTTAAAGATATCTAGTAGCGATTCCCAGCCCTGATAAATGGTTGAAATTGTTGGCTAAAAGTATGTGTTCAAGCCCAGACACACCAAATCGGCATCAAAGAACCAGCAGTGACGAAGGCCGACTGTTGTGTCACCTCACATTGCTTGTGTCTCAACTAAAAAGTTGCACATGAACACAACGCAAAGACTACAGCCATTGGCCAACTAACACATGCGTTCTGCGCCTGTGTGAGAGGAAATAACTCTCCATAGCAGCAGGTGGAGGTCGTCTGTCTCTATCATTCAAAGAGGGAAACTGGAAGACAGGACGCTAGGTAGCTAGTTAGCACATTAACGATGCAAACCGATGTTGAAAAAACAAATGACCAACAGCAGACTGTCGGCTTGCTGTGTCAGGGCCTTTGAACTTAAATAAATGTTGGTGTAAATGAAGGAGTACTTGAGTTCATCTGAGAAGGCATGTGACCAAAAAGGTTGAGGACCACTGATGTACAGTGTATCTGACATCTGTGAGACTCAGAGTTAAAACAAGTCTGTACAAACAAAATTTCCTATCTCATGAGAGCTCATCTACGCCGCAGTTCAGGCCTTTCTGTAGGTATACAGGTCATCTGGCTAATATACAGACCCGACAATGTCAGCCTTTGTTAACTTTGGAGGGCTCAGGCTGACCTCTGACAGTAAACACACCAGGGTGGAAGCCATCACCATGGCGATGGTGCAGACCCCCTGCCAGTACCAGGGGCCAGTTGGGCCCTCATGTCTTGCCTTGTCAACCCCCTCTATGGTTCATGGGAGGTCCCCATAGGTCAGGTCTTCCTCTGCTGCCTCTGAGGAGCTGACCCCAGGTTTGCGACTGGCCTGAGACCAAGGGTGTCCTTGGCTCCTGGCCCTATAAAAAGACCCTTGAAAGAGGGCTTCAGGGGGAGAGGTTATGGGGTGTAACTGTCTCTCTGTTTGGGAAGATATTATTACAGGGACAGGTCAAATTCAGCCTGACTACAAAGAGCCCTATAAATAGAGATTGAAGAGCATGCTTATAAATCATTTGTGGGTCCAATCAAGTCTTTAACGTTGACGGCTTATTATTTTTTTTGCATGCGCACAAAATACACAAATCAGCTTAATTGTCTACGGTATGTAAAGTCAGATTTGAAGAAAACCCCTCCTATATAACATCTTAAGAGGACTAGAGAGGTTTTTACGACTGTGTTATATGGTCTCCTGAGCAGCCTTGGCCTGTTGTAACTGCTACTGGCCACCTCAGTTGCAGTCATAAACACTCAGTGTGTGTGTGTGTGTGTGTGTGTGTGTGTGTATATACCGGTGCTGTCCTCTCTGTGCCGCAGCCCTGTGATCAGTAACTGCTCTCAATTACAGTATTGTGTGCCGTTCCTTTCGGCTTGGGGTTAAACTCTTTGCAGACCCCTTTGAAGTACTCATCCCTTTATCTCAAGCCAGAGCCAAGAATTTGGGGGAGGACAATGGAAAATGAAACCAAGAGGGAAGCTTATGGCAATTATCAACCAGGGCCATGAGGAGGAAGTCAGCTCACACAGACAGAGAGAGAGAGAGGGAGCAGATAAAGAGAGCAGGAGACAGCCAATGTAGGACAGGGGGTTACTGTTTCAAGTTTGTTTGGTGTGTACACACCCCGGGCAACAACCAACTGCCGAGAGAGGAAATGGAGGCTACCTCTTCAAAGTAGGTGACAACAGGGGGACAATGGCCTCTGAAGGGAGCAAGGAGCTGATGAGAGGAGCTGAGGTGGCGGCGGCGGGGGGTCAAAACACAACATAATCGAGGAGCAAAGAGCGGTAGAAGAGGGACAGGAGGAGAAGGATGGAGGAGAACGGAGGGAGAAGTGCTGTTGTCAGCAGAATCAAATGGCACGCAGAGAGCTGGGGAAGATACAATTAAAGTGTGGAGTTAAGACAGGCTTTGAAGTTGGACATGGTGCATAATACCCTTAAAAGTTAAGGAAGGGCAACAATTCGCCAGCTTGTTATGGGGCTGTTTTGAAAGAGGAAGAGGAGAAAAAAAGAGTGCGAGTGGTAGGGGGGGTAGGGGTTGTTTTTTGAAAGGGTTCAGTTTGAGGGGAATGAAGTTGGATTTCAAGCGCCAATTGGCCCCAGAAGGATGTTTTTTTTTGCAAAACAGAGAATGTAAAGTGTGAGTGGGAGTCGGCGCCTACCTGTGCATTTTGATGATGGGGATGAGTGTGTGAAGGATGGAAGAAGGGAAAGAGAGATGTGTCAGAGAGAGTGGAATAGGGAGCGAGACAGGTGAAAGAGAAAAGACTATGAAGGAAGAATGAGACATGAAATAGGTGGGGAATTGGTAGCGAAGGAAGGCAGAGAAGAAATAAAAGAGAGGCAAGAAGAGAGAGGGGGGTTGTTGAAGGTTATTTATTGTTTTTTTTTCCCTCGTTTTAATCCCATTTTGCGCTTGACTTTTAAGTCTACCAATGTATAGAAACAATGTCGGATGCACTGTCTAATCCCGTTTGGGCCATGAAGCTCACTCCACGCTGACAGTAATGACTTTCATTTCCTCTGCTGCTCGCACTGAAGCACCATGCAGACACTTCACAGGCCGGACGCCACTGTTCTGCCATGCTTGACAGGACAGCGATCCGTCTCTGAATCAGTCTTAACCTGAACCCTGGGCTCCCTCACTCATCCTTAATCCATCACTTTAACCCCATCTTCCTCTTTCCTGACTCCGGCGCGCAGAGGGTTCCCAGACTGGTAAGGTGATTAACTTGCTCGTGCATTCAACAGATGCCAGATTTTTATCTCTTTCCTCCCGCTTCCTGTTCCTCCATTAGAGGGGTGTGACACATCAACAGGGTGAGCACCATGGCAACAGATTTATGCTCTGGTGAGGGCAGACCGCTCAAACGCTGTGAGCTGCATTTAAACATGCAGCGTGTCCACACAAATGCAGATGAATATGATAATGTCATTTACATGTCAAATGCTTGAACACTAAATTACCAAACCAAGAGAAAAATATGAATTTCTCCTCTCAGTCGTACAAGTGCAGGCAATTTGAGCCTGTATCGTCACCTTTTTTAAAATCAGAATCACCTTTACTGGGCGAAAATGTGTATACATATAATGTACTTACAGTGGCGGATCTTTCTATAGGCGACAAATACATCATGTGACACTCAGATCCTTTAAATTACATGACAGTTATACTGTATAACACCATTTTAGAACATCTTTTTCAGGGCAGTAGCTACCTTTGAGCAAACAGAGGGAATTTAGGGGGTTCAATGATCTGCACAAGGAATCCACAACTTGCGATCAGACTTTAAAAAAAAGTATTAAACAGGGAATTTAATATTCTCTACCACAGTTACATGGGTGTCAATGTGGAGAAGGCTTTTGAACAGCATTTTGGCCAGGGCCCAAAGTTAAGAGTCCCATCACCTTCAGGGATATTAAACAAAGCCAACGCAGATGTGCCAAAAACTACAGTTCCTCGAATGGCCACTAAAGGCTGGCTCCAGAAGTGAGTCAATCCCCACAAACACCACTTTACAGGACAAACAAACATGTCTACAGCCTGGCACAACAAACGGTTTTGGTCTCTAAAGTGAATTTCAACATTCATGACAACTGTTCGAGAGGTGAATTTTTACATTTTATAATAGCTAAATAAAGTTACGCATATTTAATCTGAGTCAGATTCACCCCTCGCTCCTCCACAGCTCCAACCTGTCTTCAAAATATGGGCACTGCTGGCTCCAAAAAAACCAAGATGACGATGGCAAATGCTGAACTCGATGCTTCAAAGCAGCCGTCCACAAACCAACGGATGACATCACGGTGGCCACGTCCATTATTTTACACATTCTATGGACATACGATGTTAGCCACTTTCACCTTATAATTACTGCATCACTCACAAGGTGCCACAAGTTGTCATTCCTAACTCGACAGACACTAATTGGGGGGCGCAATTTGACACAGTAGCCAAGTAGTGTATTAAATATAAGATATTAGAAGTATACGCAGTATATGTGTGCATTTCATGTCACGTTCAAGGACCGCCACAGGCCTGCGAGCCCGCTTTGAGCAACTATGATTTAGACCATAATGTTGGAAGATAAAGATGTAAAGAAAACACATCTAAATGTATGAATACATTTTGAAATTCTGTAATTTAGAAAAGGATTTTTTGGATGCATTTAGAGTTTAGTATGTAAAGGTATGCACGACACAGCACAACTGGGCACAAAGAGATGCAAATTGACGCTGGGTAGTGCAAATTGAAAAATAAATGCGGCTATCCCCGATGACCTCACTTCATAAACTTACAGACAGAAGGAGAATCCACAGCACTGTGGAGACTTTTTTTTGTAAGTTAATGAATGGAAGGTCAAAAAGACGGAAAAAAAAAATACATTTTCAACTTCAACTGGTGCAAGAATATCTTTATAATGATAAAAGAGGCTGAGAGAGATAAAAAGAAAGAGCGAGACAGAGATACCAGATACCCAGACAGAGACATAGGGCAAATAATACAGACAAACCTCCCACACTGTCTTTAGTGCATGGTCTTCTGTCCCTCTGCTCAACCCACACTATCAGCGCAGACGGCAAATTCGTGCCACAATCACGCAAACACAACCTGCTGTGCCTTCTTCACTGAGGCTGCATCGCCTCTATCCCACTTGTTCTCAAATCACACAGCTGCATATCCTTTTCATAGCTCTGGTTGCGCTTGAGTGACAGGACCGGGGAAAAAAGGAAAAAAAAATCACTGCCATAAATACCGTATCAACAAAGAGAGAGTGATACGAGCTAGGAAAGAGACAAAGGCAGAAAACATGATGGAAGACATCAGTGTGTGTGAGAAGTGCTGGCGATAAACAGGTTTATTTATGCAAGCAGCGTACAGCAGCCAAACGTAGGCCTCCTAGGGTCTGACTCAGAATACAGCGCTATAAAAAGCTTCAGTGACACATGGCTCATGCACACGCAAACGCACATGCACAATGACTTTGTCAATCACACGCTGATGTACAGTCAATCCCAGAGGCCTGTCACGAGTGTGCAGAGTGAAGCGTGCACACACAGAGCGCATGTTACATGTGTAGATCTAGTAAGAGGCTGTAAAGAGAAGCAGTCAATGACCACATTAACTGAAATTGAGTAGAAATCACTGCTGCTCTTTAAATACATGTCCTCAGATAACCCTTGTGATGTAAAATACAAAACAAAAACTGGTTTAAGGTTCCTCTGTGCAGTATTTGCAGCTGCTCTACATTTCTGATTCAGCACCATGAGGCAGTTTTTTTAATCTCATGTGCAATGATTTTGAAACGCTGCAGGAAAACTATTCTTCAGCCAACACATGAAAATCACCTAAATTACATTGCACCAGCTGTGAGTGCTAGCGTGAGGTGAGAATATGGTGGAAACCTTGGGAGCTCCCTGACTGCCCTTTACTGTTGTCACACAACAGTCCACTGTCTGATGTGGAGATAACCGAGAGGAAGAGAAGGCTTTGATCCTTAATGGGGCCATGGCGGCTGTGTGGAAATGACATTCATGGCTTGTATTTACACAAGCACAATTATGGAGGTTATTTTGGAGGTAGACAATCAATTAGAGTGAAACTATGTCAGAGTAATAACACAGATTAAAGGAGAGGTTAAAGCTGGAGCCTGTTTGGGTGTAAATGAGCAAAACACGGGGCGAGGACACATTGCCCTTTATATCGATGTTACCAGCAGTTCCATGTTGAGTTATCTCTGAAGACTCCGTGTGCTTTAAATCCTCCTCCTCAGGTCCTCTAACAGTTCCTGAAACATCCTTTACAGAACGTGAGTGGCGCTGTGTCCTACAATTGACTGATCTAAGCCCCGGCCCCCTTAGTTACTGTTCCTAGGTTGGACAAGCTTGACAAAAAGAACGTGGCAACGCCAGTTTTTTTAGCCAGTTGCTGCAGTGTTTATTAGACAACTTCTGGGTATCAGGAAATATAGGTTTAAGAGAACGACCTTGAACGACTAGGACTACAGTTGGAAGGATATATTCACAAGGTCACCTGTAATGAACAAAGAAAAATAACGCAAATTAAAGCCCAGTTCGGACCAGTGATTCCCGATGAGACAAAACCGTTTTAGCTAGTTGCAGAGAAAAGTTGCAGCGGTGTGAACTGGCCGTCTGAGCTCGACTCAAGCCATCACCTGCAACTCCGCTGGTCAAATCGCCAGTGGCTGGTTTTAAAACGAAAGGCACGACACCTGTTCCTACAGCCAATCAGCTTGTAGTGAAGTCTGCTGGTCGAGTCAAAATGACTGCAGACAACGTGTTTCCTTGCTGTGGCAGGTGCTCCAACCTCGCAGAGCCCTCTGTTTCCATCTTCACATGTGCCAGTATTGGATGGTGGGTCACTGCTGCTGCTGCTTGCTGTATGTGCTTATGCTTACTTATATTATTGTGGTGTATTTAATATGAATACAGTCCATCTGATGCTCGTTTTGTTTCTGTTTTTCACCATTTCATCACTCCTACAAATGCAGCTGTAGCCAGTATCTCACTATCACTATCCTCATTCATGTTTTAAGAATCTACAAATTATATTCAGCCACAAAATAAGCCTGAAAAGCTGGAAACCAGAACAGAAGTACAGACGGTTGTTGCATAGAGATGATACACTGTCTTGTATAGTTGCATTGGTGTGATCCGGCAGGGTGTTAGAATGTTGCAGAACGGCGCATTGCAAGTAGATGCCTGTTTCAAGTCGTCTCGTTGTGGATCTTTGGTCTGAACTGCGCTTAAGTGTTCTAGTCTCAACAAAAAGGGAGGAATTAGACCGAAGTTGACAAGACTAAAGCTATTAGTCAACATTGTTCTTGCGCTGCCAGATACAGTATGTGTGCCCTTTTACCCTTCTGGGGATCAGTAAAGTACTCTGTGTATTTATTATTGGCAACGGGCCTTAATGCTGATCGGCACGTAGCCTTATGGTGTGGTCACAACAAACTCAAAGTGAGTGTTTCACGCAGCAAGATTACATAGGCTACAAAGTCAATGCAAAGATGCAAATAAACGCAAATTTGTGCCAGGTGACGAGAATGACGGGATGCAAAATTTGTGTGAAGCTGTGACATTGGTGTTACCCACACAAGGAGGATACAATCACAAAAGGTATGTAGACCTTGCTATAATGTTTTGGCTTGACACATTGTGACTGATAAGACCCAATTGGGAACCGAACGTGGGTGTCTGCTTTGTCGATTTCAAAAGTCTCCCATTACACACATCCAGGCTAAAACGCAACCCCTAAAAAACTGGGTCAGCAGCATTTTCAATTCTCCATTTTAGGGGTTCCAAAACGCTGGAGCAGTGTGGACGCCAGGCATAAAGGTAACAAGTTATACATTTTAAAACTAAAACGCATTACTATGAATGCAGCCTAATGGGTAGAGTTACTTGCTTTCTGTTTTACTATAAGGCAGGTATCAGGAGCAGGTAAAGTTGTAAGAGAGAACATCCACACATATCAACACCCAAAGATTTCAGTGTCACTGAAAGTACTTCAGCTGCTTAGAAATGTTTAGACCAAAGCTGAAGGAAGGTTTTATATCTCTGTGTATACTGTCCTTTACTTTTTCCACAGACAGCTTTGTTCTAGATGTAACTTGAATTCTGTTGGATCTGGAGACAATCTATGAAACTGGGCAACCTGGTATTTATCAGCTGTTTCCTGACATCTCTACCTGCTCCTGTAGATGGTTTTCAAGTGAAACTGAACCCTTAAAAACAGCAAAAATACCTGTGTCCATTTGTACGATTGATAGGGTCAAGATGTGCAAAAGACACTTATCGTAGAATGAAGAGGCTATGAGGGCAGACAAAATCAGTGTTGTACGTTCTCGTTAGTTTGAAGCATACTGACACAAATGTAAACATGTATACAGTACATGCAAAAAATGTCACACATATTTCCTCACATGCACGTATGTTGCTGTGTTGCAATAGTTCTGAATCCTCTGTGCACGTCTTCCAGAAACAACAGACTCTACAAAGGCTTTGTGCTGAAAGACTAAATTCCTGTTTCTCAGATGTCGGCCTGACAGTCCTCTCGCCTTTCGCCTCTTTTTTTTTTTTTGTTTCTCCTCTCTCTCTGCCTGGGCAGCAGAATCAGCACATCAAATAAATACAGAGAAGGGTATAGTGTTTCGTTTGGAGACAGCAGAGCAGGTCACGGACAATGGGAACACATGGAAGTGCGTGAACTGCGGGTGTAAAGAGAAAGCAATTCCAATGCAAATACGTGCAGAGGCCACTTTGAAATCAAATCTGATTTTGGAATTTAAGAATGCCTACAAACTGTTTTGCAGGGAAAAACTGGATCCTTTTGAAATGATCAGTATTCAAGCCCACGCATTCCTCACCTACCAGAGACAAAAAAAAAACTGATGGATGGGGGCTCATTATGAAGCCCATCCTCGGTCCACCAAATGTTATTATCATCATAAAACCTCTGCACGCTGGAGACATCGGAGGAGACATGGAGACATGGAGACATGGCGGCCATTTCATGGACTCAAGCGTCTGAGTCATTCAACTTGGGTTTGAGTGGAGCCGTTGGTAAAACACAAAGTGGTGGCGGAGGCAGAAACGCTGGGCCCAAGGACTGTAGCGCTTGGCCTGAGGTTCAAACAATCGACTCGCAGCGCTCTTTATCTGAACCAACCACAAACCCCCAACTACTCTTTACAGTTCAAATGGGGGCTTGAGCAGAAAGGCGATGCTAAATAGTGATGAGGGCGATGGGAATTCAAGGTCTTTGACTTTAGTATAAAGTTACAGAGCTAATCTTGGTTAACATGCATGTTGTGGTCATATAAAAACAAGGGCAACAGCGTGACTTCCCCTAATTGAGGGACTAATTACGAGGTATTTGAAGTAGATGAAAAACATGCTCAGAATTAACAACAAAATAGCATGACAACAGAAAATGATGCAAAGTCTTTTATTAAAAATGATGGATTTTGGTAACAAGTTAATGATATAAAAGTATAAAACTGAACAATGTAATCAGAACATAAATATTTTTTTCCAACAGGACAAAGCAAAAATCTGACAATGAATAAATAATTCATGTTAGTAAAACCAAGAGCACATAAAACTAAAAGATGGTGGGTCCAGTGGCATGAGAGGTGTGTAAAATACTTGTAACAGTCAGTAAATGCTCACATCTGATTGGACGCTGTATCCTTCATATCCTGGTGTGGAGTCAGGCTGTGGTTCTCCCATGGTTACCTGTATGGAATAAGTCCCATTATTCCAGTGTTGAACCATTAAACCAACATTATAACACAGTTATATTAAAGAATACCATCATGGATTTTAAACTATCTCTCCGTGATTGACTGTTCCTTTGAGATCCTCAACGTCTCCGTCACTTTAAGTTGTGAGGTAGAGTACAGTGAAATAACAGGTTATTTACTGTGATGTGTGTGACTGACAGTCCTGAGAGATGTTTGCAGAGATGTGAGCGGCAGCGTCGTTTGACGAAGCCTCTTATCACTGCATATATAAGATGCTTTTCATAAAGACATAAATGGCTCTTACAGTATGATGGATGGGAGGCAAATGAAAGCCCTCAGGACGGGAAGCTGTCATAGTCAAAGACAAGACTTTATCTAATGTAACTGCGCCATTAATAGTGCATTACAAAGTATACTGCAGATGGCTAATTCTTGATGTTCACACTCACTACCTGAAAACACAAGCACATACTGTACATGCATTGTGATGTGCCGAAGCACAAACTTCCACATGAACTATGTACAGGCACATACGCACACACATTTTTATACAATCTAAACAATCATGCTAACCTCCTGCTGCGACAGGCATCCAGGTCTTCCTGTAGCAAAGAGGCTCTCTTCTGAAGGAAGTTAACCTGCAACACAGACACACAATGCAAAATTTGGCACAGAGGAATCTCCAAAAATGGACTATGTTTAGTTGTTTAATCAGAACGAGGGAAGTCGGAAACTGGTCCATCAGTGGAGAAGGTATGATGGCTTAGGGTCAATTGTGCTTTTGGGTGGAGGAGGTTAGCTAAGTGGAAGAAAGGCTTGGTTGTTGAGTCCAGAGGTCAGGACAGCAGGGGCTGGGGGTCAGGAGATTAGGGCAGCGGGGTTAAGGCACATGGGGACAGAGGGTAGATTATGAGCCAGGTTAGTTGAGGTTAGGGCACTGCGAGAGCAGGCAGCGCCATTCTTTTGTTTGGCTACAAAGTGTGAGTTTATTTATGAAGTGTCTTTGGCTGAAGTGAAAATAAACCCCATCTACATTTACACGGCATCTAGAGCCTGGCAGAATAATCACGGCTCCGAAAGAATCTGTATTGTTCTGGGACTACCGTACTGGAGCCGAGGGTACATTCCTTTCTGTGGGGGAGACCTCAGGAAAGTTCTAGCATTTCATTTGGCACTTCACGGTGGTGAAGTATATGCAAAACCCCAATGAAATGTGGTCGGATGCCTCCAGAGACACGAAAACTCTCCCCACCTTTTTTTTTTTTCGCCCATGTAAAAATAATGCACTTTAATGTGCAAAACCCAAGACGTCGTCAATGAGAGGAGAGACCACTCTAGTCATGAATTACATCTTATAAACATATCCGATCACAGAGCTGTGGTCTGCGCACTGAAACGGGATCTTGGTAGACCTATTTGAACAAGGCAGGGGTTTATGATGAGCCCCTTTAACAAAAACTTGTACTGCATGGTTCCATTCTCATTACCGAGATCCCTCATTTGTTTACAATGTAAAAGAAAATTAAGCCCTTTACTGATATTCAGTGTCCAAATGGGCCCAGTGATATACGTACGAGACAGCTCAGAGGAAAAACATGGTTGGTTACATGAATGTGGTTATAAAAGTCATGATCTGATGGAGAGACGAGGAGAGATTAAATGAGCTCTATATGACATTCAGAACATCAACACTATTTGCTATGTAAAGATATAGCTAAGCAGTTATGTTGCTGCATCTCTGACGCATAAAATTCTGAAAGGATGCAGTAAACTTGTTATTGATGTGTCCCGGGGATGCACATAATTACTTTCCCCAACACTGAAAACAGTAATGTTGTGTGACTGTACTTGTTTTAAAAGTATTTCTCAAGTTACAGAGAGTACTGCGAGTGAAATCTGTGTTTTGGATGTTACAATGCTGTCGGTGGTTTTGGTAATGTTCTCTACACTGATCTGACGTCTGCCTTCCTACCCGGCCATTGTGATCCCTAGCTTTCCTGGCAATGTTGGCGGAGCAGCACAGAGGTCCCTAGAGATTGCTGAGGGACAATAACCTTATATTTTTAGGTTCATTAAATGTACTCAAATTGACAAACATGTAGGATATTATCCTAAGAAGGTTCTGCAATCTTCCGTCGACTCCCAAAGTCTGCTTTGACAGCAGATGCTGTATTTACTCATGTTGATGACGATAATGTTTTACCATCCAGGAGACGTGCTGTTTGTTTTACCTCAGATATTGCTGTGATAATGTGACTGTGTCACTGATAAATTCTGTACTGACTCATTCTGATGATGACTCAACAAAGTTTTGCTGTCTGGGGATGCGCTGTGTTTTCTTTTTCTTACTGTATATATTATCTTTCCCGTGCAAGACAAGATCCTGTTCTGTTCATAGTTTAAATAAGTAAAAGGAAAACACACACAGAAAGAGAATGAACATATTTCTCAAGCTGTAAGCTACTACCTTATTTAAATTTTTAAGCTTTTTCCATAGAAATTCTATTTCTATTGGATTATCACATTTTACAATCATATATCACATCTGATTAACTTGATACTGGGTAGATGACTCAACTCAAGATGTGACGTTTGTGTAATGTTTTGTACACAGACAGTATATAAAGATACATATACAGTCCTTGGTTTTGTAAATAAAGGTTTAAGATGTGGGATTGTATTTATCTAATTCTCAGCTACATTTTTAGCATACATAAATAAAGCCATAATTACAACCATTAAACTTTTAAAACAAGTGTAACAATTTAAATTTCATTGGGGACCTGTTCAATTGACCACCTATAGGTCCCTGGACTCACTACATTGGAAACCTATGAATATCACTGATGCAGTAATGGCCTCCTGAGCAGAGACAGTAGTCACGCTACCTCTACGTGTTGTAATCTGAGTTTTCCTTTTTTTTTGTTGTGGTCGATGGTTCGGGTATTCGTGCATGTTAGGGCATGTGAGTCTTGTGTGTGTATCGCACTTGCAAGCTAATTACCGCCACTCTGCACTGCGCTCATACCACATTTACTATGACAACGCCATCCTGACCCACAGTGGCAGGATGGCAAAAGTGCCGTACCCCCCCTCCGCTTCTCCCTGTTAGCTCTGTTGGCGCTTTTAGCACTGTTAGCTCCTAGACGCAGTCTGAGCCACCTCCATGTTGAGAACCATGTGCAGAAAACCTCTTCATCAGATACATTCTGAATATTGTACAGAGCTCATTCAAGGTTTGTAAAGAGGACTGGAAAAGTACACAGGTACAGCAATAAATGAGTAACTACATGCATTTTCATACAGGATGTTCGAATTATGTATCTGAGAGACACAAAGATACAAACAATCCTTGACAATCTCTACAATATACTGCATATTGTGGTTAAATGGGAATGGATTAATGAAAGAGAAAAAGACAGGAGAAATATTTTGAAGTTTGAAAATGAGAACCTGAGCCCTCGGACATTTTTTAACATTCTTGAAACCAAAGCCACCAGATTGACTATGTCAGCATGTTTGTTCTGGTCCTGCCTGTATCTGATCTGTATCTGGCAAACAGTCAGCTCTCACCTGAGCTTTCAGAGAGGCAATGGTGTCCTCCAGTTCCTGTCTGAGCTCCGCTGGCATCAAACCTTTGATCTTCTCCTCGTACTCCTGACGCACCAGGGTCACCTGAGAAGGCAGAGGCAGAGCGGCCAAACAGTGTCGGTTAACTCGGAAGGAACACCTGAACAAAACATTATTAACAGTTTAAAAGCCTCGGACGTTGTCACATTCCAAAGGCAATGATGTGCGGGTAAAAAAACAAAAATAAAACAATGCCGCAAAAGCCTAATGCAACTGGAGTGAGTGAGGAGAGGAAACTGCAGCGTTGTGTGTCAACTCGCTGTTGAAGAAAGTAGTATCAATAGTATCGACACTGCGGAAAATGAGTATCAAAACCGTTTCAGATATTCAGAATCCATATGTATCTATAAATCAACATATTTAGACAACACGTACATGCACACACACAAACACTAAGACCTTAAAATGTGTGATCTTCCTCTGTGTTTATGTCATTTGTTGGTATACTTGGACAAAAACTTAACACAACTAAAGGCAAATGAAGCAAATAATAATCCATTAAAATCACTGCTGAATAAGTGCTTCTGCTACCCATTCATATAAACACTTGTCATGTATGCAATTCCAGACATAGCGCCCAAGTGAGTAGCTCCCTAGGAGGAGGCACACACACATGCGCACACACACACGCACACACACAGACAGTGGGTATCCCCTCTTTATTCATGGCTCAGAGTATTCCCTCGCTCTTCACAGCTCCTTCACATCTCCACAGGGGGTCCGCAGGCCGGCGTGACTCGCTCCGCGCAACACCCCCTACTGGCTGCTGATGACTACAGCCAGATCTGACACAATGCATTTATGGGCCTGACACAGCTGGGTTTGGAAGAGGACAGGGCCGTGGTGGAGGGCAGAACACATCAAACGCAGCAGCAGCTCAACAGCTAGCTAGCTAGCTCCACTGGGGAGGACTGGAGGAAGTCTGTCTGGGGCTAAATTACACTCCACTAAACCAGAGTCTGATTATAGAAGTTGAAAAGGGTTTGGTTAGCGCAACCCCCCCCTTTACCCACAAACACACATGAATGGACGCACACACACATGCACAAACACAGAGCTTTTTACAGTACTGTAAAAAGCATTTACAGCATTTTGAAAAGAGTTGCCGAATCAATTAATTCGGAGCTTGATGAATAGTTTAACAGAGCTGGAGGGATCAACGGGGGCTGTGAAAAGCAACAGTTTTCACCCACATATTTCAAGGTGTAACCAGGGGAGAGTCTGAGCATTTCCACCGACCATAATGTCTTTGACAGAGCCAAAGTCCAGCTAACGTTAAGAATATCCCCACGCTCCCCACCTCTCCTCTCATCAGTCCGGTCTTTCATGTGAAGAGAGCGTGAATGAGGTGAGGGGGAGGGAAAAAGATTGGTTTTCCTAAAATAATTTTCCTGTTGTGGATTTAACTGATTGTTCTGGCTTTGGCTAATTAATCTTCCTGGGCACAATGAAAGGGATTGGGAAGCACTTCAAAGCAACCTTCAGTATAAATGATCCCAACATGAAGCAGCTCACTTTGTCTCGGCACAGTGTGCAGTAGATTAGACTGCCACAACTTTGCCAATTTTTCAGGGCTCCTTCTGCCCTATTCATTTTTTAAGTTTACAGAAATATGTCCTTTTTCTTCTCTGTGTGAGAATGAAGTCAAGGATAATTTGAGAGCGACCTTTTCAAACAAGTGGCAAAAAGGAGGTTTTGGAGGCTTTAATTTGAATGTCCGGGAGTTAAAAAATCAGCTGAAGCTACGGGAGTTCAGATTTTCAAAAAGTCTATCTATCTATAGCAGCTTCTGTAGTCATAACAAAATGGCAAGCCAAGACAAAACACACTCCACTACCTCAGACCAAAGCAATAAACAATGGTTGAATAAACACATCCCTTACCAACCACTCTGAATATAAGTCTAGATTCTTCAAAAGCCACGCTCCTTAGTTTTGCATTCTTGGTTCATGTATGGTGCAGTCACCACAGCAATGAGAGATCCGCTCTGCCTAAATTACAAGCTCCTTTGTGGCATTGCTGTCTCCATTTTCCTTCCCATACATCAGAATGGGCAAGGCTACAACGGGGTATTCACCGGGACTCACAGGGAGCAACAGGGACGACTGTTTACTGTACGTACAGTCGTAATGCTGATCAAACTGGACAAGCCATGAATGTTTGCTTTCATGTTGGGGAAGCTGAACACTGGAGCTAATGTATTATGTGATACTGTAAGGTTCTGGCATTTGTCCTTATGACTTCACGGTTTAACTGCACTGAGGCTCTATCTAGAAGTTCACAGTTAGTTTTGAAATATTTTACAATATTTTCCTCTATGTTTTCGCCTCTCGTCCAGCCAATCAGACTTCAAAGTCACTAAACAGGAGATTTTTGAAACACCTTCTCTGGTTACTTTGAATCCGTGTGGACGTGTAAAACAAAAAATTTTGGAAACAATGACGTTGTCTCGTCAATTCACACATGCCCTTTGTTGCTCTGGGTAATAAACATGAAACAATAACAAGGGGCGTCAATTATGGTTATTTTTCCTTTTTTATAACCCAACACACATTAACTGGTAACTTGCAAGTTAATTTTCAAGAAAACAAACAAACAAATAAAACAAACCACAAAATTACGTGGAATACAAAAGGCCTTTGCTTTAAGTCCAGTGCACTCTTAACTGTGTTAGCACCATTATCCCTGCTGACACTGCTAATGATGCAAACAGAGCTAACAGTGATAGCTAACAACGCTAAAGGGGGGTTTCCAGCTCAAAACTGAGCCGCTTTCTCACCAGGCAACCTGGGGGAAGACTGAAGGGTGGGCACAATGTTTCCACAGCAAAGCTATAGGCAGGATGGCGTTACTAGCGGTAATAATCGAATGACTGGTGCTTCTCTCACCAGAGCTGGTTGGTGCAGAGTGCAGTAAACTGAAGAGTAGCAAAATTAACCTGTCGACTGGCATGCGTACCTGAGTAAAAATATTCTGGATGGTTAACTGATTAACAATTAACTGTTGACATCCCTAATAACAGCAATGGCAGACTACCTGATTGTTTATGTTTTGTTAGCACAGCTTGGTCTAATGACTACTTTACATCTAAACTTAGTGTTCCTGCACATCTTCAAAGACGAATGAAGACGTCGGAAGGCCTGGTCGAACCAGCAGCTGGTGTGACTACTTTTTAAGCATGATTGTTATCGATGAGAAGTGGGAATGAAAACTTTTGCATGTCTACAGCATCATTTGTATCTTTGCGTGAGCTCATTCGTCCTTATATCTAAGGAAAATGAATGTAGATGACATCCCCAGTAGGTGCTTTGAAAAAGGTAAAGTTAGCCTGAAGGCAGCTGGTGCAGGAGTGTTTGGAGTTGTTTTTGCGTTATATGGACTAGTATGGACGGAGATATTTTGTACATTGAAGGTAATAAAAAAAAAAATATCCGTATACGTGTAGTCTGGATCTAAATGCCTAGTCCAGCTGTTAGTGTGAGACAAAAAGAAAAGCACAATAAAATATCACAAGGGCTGGAAGATATTGCTTAAAAATAATGTGATATTTTAAGGCTACATCGCAATACACAATATATATCTCAATATTTTGAAATCTCCTCTAGTGTGGACTATTAAAATACCAAATTTTATATGAACTACAGTTCCAAAAAAGTTAAATAAAGTAGCTAGTGTTATAATTAAGCACTGGTATAATTAAATAAATCACAGCAGAACCAATGGTGCTTTTATTTTGGAGTGCTCCACTTGTCTCAGGCCAACAGTGTTGATGTTTTTGCTGTGAACTTGAAGCTGGTTATATTAGTAGTTAGCAGAGAGTTAAACTATTATTATTCACAGTGAGCTGCAAACACACTAACAGCTCCTCAGTTCATAAAATAATATTTGCAAGTAGTACTGGTGCTCCGTGGTCACAAAATGCAACTAAAATGTCGCAGTCTGGAGCCCTGCAGGTATAAAAACACACTGCGTCTGCTCACACTATCGTTACACTCATTAAATTAAGCTGTTGCTGTGGTGCCTTTAAATGTGAGGATTAATTCATGCTGAGCTGGAAACAAAATAATAGCTCTCTAGTCCACTCCATGTCTTAATGATAATTGAAAGTTGCACTGGTGCTCCATGGTTGCAAATTGGAACTAAATAGTAGGCACACTTTGCCTGCTGACACACTTTGATGTTTATAAGCCTTATTTTCTGTGTGAAGGGGAGAGAGCCGTAGAGGAGAGCAAGAGAATCAAAATGCAGAGGCTAGTCTCATGTCAGTGGCTTAATAAACGACATGACAATTTATACTCAGGGTTTGCGATATTGTCATTTTATACATCCCATGTGGAAAAAGCCAGGATACATCAAATATATTCGATATTTCGCCCACCCCTACTTATCACATATCATTTTTCACACTTGCATTGTAAAAGTTGTGTTGTTCCTATTCCAAAATCAGCACTGCTTTTGTTTCATTGCATCATATAGTATGCATGTAACCCGAAGGTGTATGATAGAGTTCTGCTCTTGCAGCACAGTGGCACACCAAAGCATTTGCAATCACATCTTTCCACAGCATGTCTAACTAAAGCTTAGCCATAGTTTACTATGCAATGTGTGTGGGTGGAGGCAGAAGCCTTTTTTTTATATCAACATCTCTGTTGTGGAAACGTATGCTCAGCTAACAGATACAGCAAAGAGCAGAAAATGATGGGTAAAGTACTGATTCAAAATGTCTGCCTTCACTGTGTCTCTCAATGATGTTGAAATTCAAAACAGGAGCGTCTCTCAAAGTCCCCAAAGATGTCTTACTTGTTCCTTCAGCTCCACATCCTCCCGCCTCCTCCAAGGTCCCTCCTCTCACATCTCTATTTTTCTTCTCGCAAACACACATTTTTCTCTCCTTTCAACATCTTTTTACAGCAAAGGCATGTTTGTTTTTCTGACAGGTGGCAGGAGGCACATGATGGGAAAAAAAGCCTCTTCACCATTAGGACAGATGTCAGGTGCCTTTGAACAATACTGCTGATCAAATCTTCAACAAGGTTTTGGTCATTGACGGACTCCAGATGAGAGTGAGCAGGGAAGAAAAGAGTGGAAGGGAAACACAGGGAGAAAAAAAAAGAAGTGTGCCACTATTTCCCACAGCAATGAAAAGGGACTTTGACTTTCAGGAGAAAAATCAGGTTTCATCTCCACAGCTCTTTTTAAAATGAGATTTTGTTTGTTCCTGATGAAGCGTGATTCTCTAGTTTTGAAGACTGCGAGGAGCGGCAGTCGTTTTCCCCTCCCAGTCATCTTAAAATGACAACATTTCATCTATATATAGTCTTTAGATTGTGGTTTTGACTTTCCCTTGCGTTTGGTACTGTCACATGGCGTGGTTTTTGACAGCTGCCAGCAGAAAGAAACAAGCCCTCAACACTTTCAACGTTCAAATGAAGTTTGTCACATCGTTGGGAAGCTTGATGTATGCTAATGAAGTTGGGGTGTGTGTGTGTGCAAGCTTGCGTGGGACAGGTTGGGGGGGGTGAGTAGCTGCTGGAAAGACATTTTTGATATACCCCCTTGTTCCAAAGTGACAAAAACCTTGTCAGGAACAAGGGGGTACATCAAAAATGACGCCACTCACAAAGTTTGCACCTCCACATCCACTAAGTTGGCACTCAGAGAGTTCACCAAGGAGCGATTTGAATTCAAAAACGCTTTGCTGGGAGAGAGAAAAAAGAAACCGCTTCACAAAAGTGAAAAAAAAGAGAGAGAAAAAGGCAGGAGGAGATTAGAAGTGGCTACAGATCTTATTGAAGTTGTTAGAACTATGGGATGGATTGGTAGCTGCTGATGTAATGTGCCTCAACAGAAACAGCACACAGGAAAACGACTGAGCCTACAGAACTTAAGTTCAACTCCTCTGCATTTTTATGTCTGCATCAATACTGAAAACATCTACAGAAATGATTTATTTTTTATTTTATCAAGCTCCCATGTTGCAGGAGAACACATTTCTGAAAGTTGTACAGTTCACCGTGCCCACTGTATCATTATGTATTTATACAAAGAGCTGTACTCTTCAACATTCTGCTCCTCTCTTCAAGGAGAATTTGAACCACACAGTGAGCTGCTGATCCGCCATTTTAGAGTGGGGGAGCCTGCGAGGGCCCTGCAAGTGTAAGGCAAGCAACATCTGTGTGAAGTCTGGGCAGAAAGGCTGTTTTTGCATGTGTGGGATCGGATTACAAAGACAAGTCTTGGCAGATAAACTAGGGCAATATCAGTGTGAGGAGACTGAGAGTGGAGGTTTATTATCATACACAAAAAACAATGAACTTGTGTGCACACGACAATGTGGATGCACATATGATGTACAGTACTGTAAACACTCACACACAAGCCGAAATAAAATTGTACAGTAGAAAAGCTGTTTTCTTACTAACATGCACCACGCACACTCAAAACTGACACTCATATACACCTGACCTTCGGTGAGAGGAGGTTAGGAGTCAGGAGTAAATATATGATTCAGACAGTCTCTCTCTCCACAGGGAGCAGAACTGTGACTCGCTGCCAACAGAAAGAGCTGCCCAAACACACCTACACACCCAAACACACATGTTTAACTCTGTGCAAAGTCTTAAGGAACAGTGACAATGGGACAATGCCTTTAATCGATGCTGTACCTATCTTCCTCTGAGTAGATGCGTACCTAATGCTGTAGCCTGAACTACACGTCCCGAAAACACAGACCTCCTGTTTAGTTTTTGTGAAATAAATAAATAATAAAAAATAAATAAAGTAAATAAATAAATAAATAAATAACAAGTTTTATTTACTTTTTGCAAATAACTAAAAAAAGAATAAACCATGACATATTACACTGCATAAGTTAGCCTAGCTAGCTCCTAAGCGAATTTATGCAATGTAATATGTCATAGGCTTATGCTAATAACATTAGCAAGTTGTGGGGATGTGTGGGGAAAACATGTCTAGCTAAAGACAAAAGTTTGGTCTGTAAACCTTGTGAGTTATAATGGAGCCATTTTTGTTTCATGTTGTCGTTATGAAGCTATGTTTTATGTGCGTTTCAAGCACGTGGTTGAACCAAACTTTAAAGCACTTCACAGAATGTGGGGCGGCAGTAGCTCAGTTCACTTGGGGCGCCTGAGCAAAATAAAAAAATGTCAAAACAGGGGCATAAAAACCCGAATGCCAACTAGTGTTTTGGAGGTGTAATTACAAAGCGATGCAGACACACCACCACATAAGCACAAATGCTCACAATGGCTGCCAGTTGTCAGGTTCGCACTGGACACGGAAGTGGCCCAATCAGCTGCCTGACAGCAGTCACCTGGCAGTTCAAACCAGAAGAACATTTCTCTGCACCTATCAGGAAGCTGCTCTTCTGTTTAAATTACACATAGAGCTCTGTCTCCGTCTGGTTGTGTGTTTGTGTCTGTGTGCTTGATGTGAGTGTGGCTGTTTGTGGCTCTGCCCGTCTCTCTTGCTCTCTGTTTTGAGACAACTGACATATGTCGAAGCATGGGATGCATACTCTATAATTTATCATAGATCATTAAAAGCCTTTGTAATTTACACTTTATATCATTTACAAACATCTTCAGTGTGTTTTCTTGCCAGATACACTTGCGGCTTGGGGAAAAAAACGGACCAGACGCTGAAACCATCGCTGAGGATCACGAACTGGCCTGGCTCTTGGTCAGTGTGAAGAGCTCAGCTGCTAAACAGAGGCACCAAAAACAAGCAGACAGCGCTCCACAGAATATTGTCACACAAAGCTTCGGTTTGCAGTGTGAACCTGGAGTAAGGCATAGGCTCTATGTAGAGCCTGTGTACAACTATAAATCAGCCCTAAGGGTGCAATGACAGGAGAAGGATGATGCTGGGTACTGAGACGCAACTGAACAGGTACAACTACATCAACAGATTAAGTAGAGGCACTGGTGTGGTAACACTCATATACCACTACAAACAGCAAATTGCTGTGACCAAGAAAAAGAGTCTGTCTACCCACTGAGCTACGCGATGACTAGAGACTAAAGATCATTGGGTAGATACGGCTCACTTCCTGGGAAAAACTGTGACATCTTGTGACCAAGAATGCAACTAGATCTGTTTTCTATAATGTTTCTACTCTGCTCTCCAGGAAATTTGATATAAGTAAGAATCTATCTATTCTATGAGAGACAGCTATCAGCTGGGCACAGGCATTTCAAATGTCTACACTGCCTCTTCTTATTATGATGAAGACATGCTTTACATTGGAACATAAGTTGCCGCACCTTATTAAAAAGCTCTTTCTATAACCGTGTACTTCAGATCTCATCACTCCAGATCCTGCCTCAGCTGTCGTTATCTGCTGAGGCATCGCTTTTAGCTCTGAGTTGGCTGATGCGTTGAGATTCCTTCATTCTTATCCGACTATGGCACACTTCCTGTTTGCGTCTGCCAACTTTGTCACAGCAAAACAATCTGCGATAAATTAGTGAGATGTGTTTGTGGCGGAGAATTAAGAACTGTCAAGTACGTGAAATTGGTACCAAATGCTTCATCAAATTCTTAGTCTTGTTTACCCGTTCTTTGCTTTGACATATTGCCCGATTTAAATCATAATGTTGCTCATTTGATACGAGAAAGAGGCATTTTTTGGTATGAGTACTAAAATCTGTGTTTCTTTCTGGCGCCAGTTAAAAACATTTCAGCCATACAAGACTAAGCTTTATAGACCGCAAGCAATGAGTGGGTTTTGAGTGATTTAATGTGCTAACTAAAAGCATAAATATCAAAAATGAACATCATGAAACTTTGCACAGTAGAAGTCAGAGTATGTGTTAGAATCTCCAAAGAAGTGGAGAACTATTCGATTAAACCAACATCATCTGCCTCAAGTATACCTTTCTGTGGCAATCTATCTGAGGTCATGTGCAAGATGCTGAGAATGATCCTGAAAAATACTGACCTCTCTCTTACTTTGTGTCACTTGCTTAATAACTATGAGCAGCTGTAACATATGTAGACAATATGCCATAGAGGTTGCTGGGAACTTGACCATGTGTTTGACTTTAGAAATATAAAAACATTTGCTCTTCACCTTGAGAAAGAAATACCAGAGAGCAGATACATCTCACAGCAAACTAAACTCCGCAAAATAGTTATCAAGTCCAAGGATTTTGGCAATCTGTGGGAAAACCAATAAATCAATCGACCGTGTCGTCAGTGGTGGATCACGCAGTAAATGACACTAACAAAACATATGAAGCTGAAAAAAGAGTAACTCAAACCCTTATCCAGACAAAAATATCTGACACTACAAGAGACAGGTTCAAGGTTCAGCTCCTCCTCAGTTATAGGAAACAACGTGCAGCGCCTCTGGGACTGGGTCGGTGACCAACGGCTCCTAAAAGCCACTGACCCCTTCCTGCAGATTTATGACGGATGACTCCGAGGTGTGTGACGAGTGTGTGAAGTGTGTACAAGGGTCAGTGGGCGGATCAGAGGGGGACACAGGAGGATGAATGCCTTTGGTGTACATACCAGGGTACAAAGAAGAGCCTCCTGTGTGAGTGCAGTCATTAGTGCTTTCTTCTCTGTGTGTGTCAAGGTCAAAACAGAGCATGATTACAGGGCATTCTGGAGAGCAATGGGGAGTGTGTGCACACACAGAGGCTTCCCTCTGAACACAGGCGGTGGTGGCATTCCTGGCCCTAGGCGCTGGCTCTTGAAGCCAAATCTCAAGGAATTTGGGAAATGTGCGAGGGGGCATATCTGTAGCTTCGAACAGGAGAATGAGAGATGGTAGAGTGATGAGGGGAGGGCAGGAAGGAGGAAAGAATGCATTTTTTTGTCTTTGTGGCCCCCTGGAGGGTCTAGTAAGGATGGCAACTAAGGGGTGAGGGGCTTGGGGCGTCAGGTGATGGGGGAGCAGAGATGGGTGTCCAAAGGGTCAGTGAAAGAAAAAAAAGGACTGCATGATTAATAAAAAGAAGTCAAATAGAGGTTTGCGCTGAATAGAATCAGAAAGAAGTGTGACGAAAAGGCTGAGGGCAGCGGGAGTGATGCAACAGTAATGCTGAGGAGCAAATGAGCTTGAGTGAGAGACGGCCTGCCTCTCCTGTGAATGTCTGACGAACGTGAAAAAGAGATAGCGGGAGATGGAGAGGAAGAGAGTGACTGCATTACCTTCTCTTCAGTCTCAAGCTCTTTGCTAAGCAGCTTCTTCTCTGAGCCGTGCAGCTGCCTCTGTAGACTTTCCACCTTTTCCTGCAGAGCCTGGGGGAAGGGAGAAACAGTCAGTGTTGGAAAAAGCAAAGCAACTCCAGATCTGTGTGATGTGTGATATACATTAATGTACAATTACATCTGAACTAGGAAGAGATATATCTGAGGAAACAAGCGTGATCAAGATGGACAAAGCCAAAGAGAGAATATACAGGATTGAGAAAGGTAGACAGAAGGAAGGACAGAGGGACAGTGAGGAGAGATGCAGCCTGTGATTAGTTTCTACGGGGTAAAAGGCTAATAATAAAGTCATGACAGTAATTACTGGCAAACTGGCCTCATTAAGCCCAAACTCATTTCTAGACAAGGGCATACAGAAAGAGAGACTTGCTCACTCAGGGAATTAGCAAACTTCCTAGGCTTTCGTAAAGTTGCATTCCTTTAAGGATCATTATTTCTTTGGTGGTAATAAAAGAGATGTACTGTATCATTTAGTGGATAAGAGCCTCTCTTACATGTACTCCAAATACCTGAACTGATCAAATTTCCCCTCAGGGCGCCAATAAAGAATTTAATCTATTTTGCTTTCTAAAATTCAGGCAAGAAAGACGAAAAAAGAAAATGCACTCTATGTGTGTGTGTGCATGTGTGTGTAGAATATTCTTTTCACTCTCCGTCTGTAAGTGATAGCAGTGGAAAGAAAGGCGCAGTTCCTGCATGCGACGCAGAACCAGATGTTTCAAGCGCACATGTGGACACTTCGTCTTTGATTAGTGTGCATGAAAAGCAGAGCAAGCGATTTGTGCACAAGTGCACACACACACACCTGCACATAAAAGCAAAGACTTGCATTTACACTTCCACACACACACACATGCACAGAGCCTCCGACAATTGTACGGGGGGCACTGGCTAGCATCAATATCCTCAGTGTGTCTCCCCAGTGGAGTTGAGTGAGAGGGCCAGGTGTTGCCTTGTTGATTCTCAGAGCTGATGGAAACACAGTCCAGGTGATGGGCATGACCGGCCTGATCTACAACCCACTACACTGACATAAATCACACACAGACTGTTAGGCTTCAGGGCGTAGTTGAACTTCAGGATAGCAGCTCTCTGAGAACTACTGACTTAAAAGGAAAGCAGGGGCAAGATGAAAAAACAGTTGACACCTTTGTTGTCAGATTGTTGGATACAGTAGCTGAAACTGATAGAAAGTCACCTTATATATTTTCATTTCATGACACTTCATAATATTCTTTTAATAAGACTGCAGCACAGTGCGAACCTGTACTTGAACTGCATTGATGCAGGTAAACCAGCCTTATAATCAGCTTTATAATGTACCTCCCTCCTCTGCAATTTAAGCCTCTGGCGAATGGAATCCTAGATCAACACACATTACTAGACTATTATGATTCTGGAGCATGTTGAGGTCAGTTTCAGCTCTGCAGCATGAAAGGCAGCTGGTTTTCCAGAGCGTTGATCCTATTAATCAGGGTATTTCTTAGCCAGTCACGATCCCATCACAGCCCACATCTCCATCCACTGCAACCCCTTGCCTCTGATTTCATCATTTCATTTTGTTTATTGGTGAATCAAAAGGCTCCACGACACAAGAAAAGCATTTTTAGTGGAGTTGACACCATTTAAACAAGCGTTAAGGTTTTAGTGACCAAGGCATGAGAGTATGAGGTTTTTTCCCTCTGTCTTATGGAGTTTTTCCACATCTGAATCAGAGGTTTAGGG
Organism: Epinephelus fuscoguttatus; assembly: GCF_011397635.1. NCBI lineage: Eukaryota > Metazoa > Chordata > Actinopteri > Perciformes > Serranidae > Epinephelus > Epinephelus fuscoguttatus. The sequence continues at coordinate 25,052,322 of NC_064770.1, read as the reverse complement.
ATTGAGTGTGACAGAATGTACTGCACAAAAAGACACATTTCTTGGGCAATGGGAATAGAATCAATTGAGAGGTGTATTTTTTGCTGTATGCCAGTGGATTATCTAGTAAGTACTTGTAATTTTTACCCTTCTTTCCTCCAACACTACCCCACTGTGACCCTAACCTCGCCTACAACTATCCTTTAAAGGAATACTTCACCCTGCAAATGATCATTTGTGTATTAATTACTCACCCTGTGTTGTGTCGAATTCATGAGGAGAACTTTGGTTTTCTCGCATGCCTCCACAGTGAACAAAGAAACAAAAAATTGGGGGAAATCTTTGATGAATGAAGTCATGATATCCATGTTTCACAACAGGAATACTATATCAAAACATCCATTTCCAAGCTCCCACACAACTCAGTATAATCAAAGTCTCATTTATCCAGTCACATGCTCAGTACTTCCCAAACACATTTGTTTGCACTAAAACCTTATGATATAAATCTGAGCTAAAAGTGAAAGTTATCTATGCTCTCTTCAAAACCAGACTCCATTGACAAAAACAGTAATTTTACACCACTGAACACCGGAGCTGCTGGTCTATCGCTGCCTCGGTCAGTTAGTTTGTGTTATTGTGTGACTTTGGTGTTTTAAAGGTATAGTTCGGATTCACCAAAGACACACGATAACATTAAAGCAGTGGTAGATAAGCAGCTCCTGTGCTCAGCGAAGTAAAATGGCCATTTCACTTTAAGTTCCGTTTTAAATCACAAGGTTTTAAATAAAAACATTGAAAATGCTTGTCTTTGGGAAGTACAAAGTGTACGACTGGATACACAAGACTTTCGATTATACTGCACCTGTTGTTTGAAAGTTTGTAACTGGTTGTTTTAATATAGTTTCTCCATTTCTTTGTGAATTCATCGCAACACAGGGTGAGCAACTGATACACAAATCATCATTTTGTGGGTGAAGTAAGTATTCCTTTTAAGGCAACAGTTCAGTTGAGAAGGAAGACCCTGATTAACTACCCCCCCTTTCTAAAACCCACTTCTTATTCCCTGCACTGTGACACAGCATTTCTGGACCAGGTCTTCTGGGAAGTAAGGCTGACTTAGTGGGCCTCACTGGTGACGTGTCCGTCTCTTTCATGTGGGTTCTGTATCTGATGTGCTCAAAACAACTCTGAGGGTAGAAGTTCAACACTTGTCAGTTCATTAATAGAATCATATGGGATGATTCTGCGGATGAATAGAAGCACTTTGTGAGTCAGAAAGGGCCTCGGAAATATTTAGTCTTCATCGCTGTCAGACATAATGGTCTTATTATACTGTATCGAGGGCTGTGTTCAGGCGCAGAGCAACAGATTTCACACTAACTCTGGCAGCCACAAATATTAATTCAAGGAAAAAGACTACTGAAAACAAAACACAACAATACAATGGACAAAGCAGACACCTGTGAACACCTGCAAAGCCCTCCTGATGCAGTCTCAATACCATTGTCTGGCTTTGACTTTAATCCAGTGCTAGCCCGGGGGCTAACATTGCAGATGCTAATGAATTTGTACATTTATATGGCTAATTATAACTCAAATAATTTATGGATAAATCCTGGACAGATACTTCAACAAAAAACTACAGGTGCTGTAGCTTTGGTCCGTTTTCTCTTTATTATCGATCCCCAAGTTTCTTTCTGTCGGTCTTATATCTTTACTGTATACACACAGGTATTGAAGGCACACACATACGCACAAGATGCCGGTCGTTTCTATAGTGTGTGAAAGTATGTGAATGACGGAGTGTAGAGGATCCTGCTAAAGTGTCTCCAGATGCTCAGGGTGATATGGTCTTTATCAGTCATGCAGACTGGGATCATTGTGAACAGGCCAGGGAGAGAGGGAAATCAGATTTCCATAGGGAGAGATGAGGTGGGGGGGCAGGGGGTGGTGGAGAATGAAAGCGTAAGGTGCATGAAGGAGGAAAAAAGTAAACAAAATGCAAAGCAAAAAGCCTGGGAAGATAAGCCGGGAGGTGGATATCAGGAAGAAAAGAAGAGAAAGCTCAGAAAGGTGAGAATACGAGAGAGCAAGATACTGAGAGACATGAAGGAGAGAAACACGTGGCCGGAGTGAAGAGACGGGGCAGCGGTGTACCTCTGCTGCACAGTCCCACAGTCGGGAGCTTGAAGGCCTCTCTCACCTCTCCATCAGCAATGTGCCTCTGCCTTTCATTCCAAACTTTGGCTCAAAGGATTAGCGAGGCACACGCGCACGCAAGCACCAACAAACATACCGCTCAGAGCCATCCACGCAGGTATAGGCATGCATTAATATTAACAGCAAAAGTTCTAAAAATGTGAGTGCTACACTCAGTCAAATGAGTGTGCAATTCCACAGTTGTATGCACACAACATACACACACACACACACACACACACACACACACACACACACACAGGCGTACAGACACACCGATGTCTGAGTCATCTTTCCTGGGTGGTCCTCCTGCGCAGATAAGGCAAGCATGTTTCCCTGGGGTGAAGTAAAAGCAACAGAGGGCAGGGAAAAAAAGCAAAGAAGAAAGAAGGAAGGGAATAGTGGGAGGAGGAAAAAAGGCCAGGGGCCTCTTTAAACTTGGTGTTTTGTTAGGAGCTGAGCTGCTCTTCATGTGCGGCAGGGCCTTCTATTTGCAGCGTGCTGTCAGAAGTTTCTCCCAAAGTCTGGATTAAAGAGATCCTCTAATGACACTGAGGCTGGACGACTTCAGACAGCAGCAAAAACCTCACACTGCACCGCCTCCAGCCAAGGACACACACACACACACACACACACACACACACACACACACACACACACACTCTCACAGACAAGCAAAAGGGTAAGAACAGATACATACACAAGGGGCACGAAGCACACAGACATACATAAGCAAAGACACAGTATGTGGAATGCGCCCACACACACACACACACACACACACACACACACACCAGCTTTAGTAGAACAAGGCGATGTGTGTATGTATGTCTACTGATCTAATAGTAAATAATAAAGGAGGTGCTAACCTCAAGGAGAGGTGGATGGCCAGAGCGATGAGCACAGACTTTTTTTTATCTGCACTTTTATCAAAGGATTGTGGGAAAGGTAAAGAAGTGAGTGTAAGAGAGAAGCTGGAGGAGGAGGAGGAGGAGAGAGGTCTCCCTCCTGAGGTGTTAGAGAAGTGAAACTTTTGCTTTTGCTTTGCTGTCTGTCTGTCTATGTGTAAGAATAAAAAGACATGGTTTAGCAAGTCGACCAGGACAGCCCCTCTGAAAGATATCACTGATATTGGTATGAATTGACTTGCTTCCAGCGCTTTGATGCATTTCAGCTCTTCTCCCTGAGTTGATTTCGAACTGAAGTGGGAAGATACCGTGATGGCGGCGGCAGCAGCGAACTCTCCTGAACGGCAAATGGAACGGTTATCTCGTCTACTGCAATATGCACGCATGTCGGCACAGTTACGGAGGTGCCTTTCCTAGCACTGATGAAAATAGTAAGACAATTGCCGCGGTAATGAAGACATGTTGCAACCGAGCTATGCCCACAGGGGGAACACACTGTTCTCTATCTTTCCGTCTCTGTCTCTTTCAGCTGCTGTGAGCTACAGTAGAAAGAGAATAGGAAACAACTCTGAAATATGCACCATATGCCCTGTGTGTATTTGTGTGTGTGTCTGTGTCTTTGTGCGTATGTGTGGGTTTACATACATATATCATTTAATGGATGTAAAGTTTAGCAGAAGTTGCAAATACATTTGCAGCAAAAAACTCCTGTCTTGAATGAATAACGTAAAACGTAAGTCCCGGTTTTATATCAGGATTAAATGTTCATATTTTTACCAGAAATTCAGTCACTGATGTCACACACGCTGCTACAGGTAACAAAATGTGTCTATATACGTCTAGCTCAGAGTATTTTTAGCTGCTCTGAAGTCAGTCTTTTAACCTGTTGACTGCTGCCTGCTTTAAAGTGTAATTTACATCACAACAGAGACAGAGTCTGCACACTGAACTATGCTCCCATAAATATTTAATTAAATTACCACAGAGAGATTGCGTTACAGGTCCTGGTGCACAGGTGCGGTCAGGACTTTATAAAGGGGTAGTGACAAGGTGCCAAACCGTAGTAGAATTGTGGACACAGTGCCGGAAAAAACGCAAATATATAGTGGCGAAACGGCAAGCACGCAAAGCTTGTTCCAAAGTAGATTCAAAGAGTAAATCTGGGGTTCAGGGGTTACTATTCCTGCATAGTAAAGGTAACTCTCAGCTCTTTGCAGATTTTAGCTAATTATCTTGGTTTTCTGGTCGCCGTAGTGTAAACTGTTGAGCCTCAGTGCTTTAATTAAAGGTCTAGTGTATGTGATTTAGTGGCATCTAGTGGTGAGGTTGCAGAATGCAACCAACTGAAACTTGTGCTTTTGTGTGCCAAGCGTGTAGGAGAACTACAGTGGCAGTCTTCACATGTAGGCTCATTCTAAGGTGACAAAAAAACAACAATTCTTTTTCAGGTGATTACACACTAAAGAAAACATAGTAAAGGATATAATATTCCATTTCTTTTTTTTTTAGCAAGAGACATGAGATTGATGGCTCACCATTGGCCTGGTGTAGGCAGACCACTTGACCTTTTGTGGCCCCTGGTTGGTCCCTTGTCGGGAAGTTGCTCAGACTGTGATTGAAACGTGATGATTTAATACTAATGGTAATTTAAGAAAGTAAAGTTGTTTTCATGGAGCAGAGCCTTGTCCCCTTTACATGTTGGTTGTTGTTTCAGCAACACCAGCACAGAAAAAAACGGCTAGCTATCTGATTAAACTAAATTTCATTACTAAGTTTGAGTTTTTTTATATTATAATCTTTATTATAATGCCATTTGCTGACCATACTACAACATATGACTGGTTCTACAGGTTCTGATGGGCAGATTCCTTTGTAAAAACACTTAGAAGTGAAATTCTTTGCATGCATTATAGTGTAAAGCAGGTGTTTGCAAGTGTGGTGCCACCGCAGTAATGGCGGCTTGTCTACTTCTGCCTACAGACAGATTCGGCTATTCATGTAACTCTTCAAACGGGGAAGGACAACACATTAGGCCGTCATGGTTTCTTTGTACTTAGCATTAGGCCTGTGGTTTAATGAGTAATTTCCGTTTGTTGTCCGAGAATTGAGTGCGGTCTCTATGAGCTGTTCTGCTTCCCACGTTCCCTGGTTGCATCCTGGAATGTTATCTCTCTCCTACTTCCACCTCCTCTGATATGTGGATCAAACACTGCCGGGAATCTGCCCACAGCCGGAAAAGTCATCAATCAGCCAACACCAGGCACACATGTAGAGATGTACACACATACACACACACACACACACTAACATATACATGGACATGAAGGCAGATGGGTGCTTACATAGATAGATAAAGACAGTCAGAGAGTGAAAGAAAGAGAGGGATCCTTGCCTTCATATAATAAATAGATATACAGATCCAAGACGAGACATTTCCTGTGGACACGAGTGCTTATATACAGGACAACACAGGCCTGGACCGAAAGTTGGAGAGCAGCATTACTGACAGCACCACAGTCTCATCACTCCTTTTAGAATTTAATAGCACAATGGATATATAGATAGTTAGTGTGTAGTGTGTGTGTAGTGTAGTCACCAGGAGCAGTTGCTCATAACCTTATTTGCAGAGGTGCGGTTTTGGTTTATTAAACAGGTAAACAAAAGATTTGTCTCAAGGTTAAAACACTCTGCACAGAGCTACAGGCTGAGGTGTTGATTCTCAGTGACACTGATAATAATACCCTTCACTACTACAGGGAGTCATTTGATTTATTGTTAATACAGTGGAGACTGCTTGTAGTAATCTGTAATCTGTTTAGGTCAAATTGAGTAAGTGGATTATTTCTTATAAACAAATTTTTCCTTTTCTTTATTTCTCATGCAGATTAATATCTAATTGACATTTGTATATTTATTATATTCATATAAAGTAATCAAATGGACAGTTTCAAGAATGAGTGCTCCAGGAGTCCTAAAACCCGAAATTGAGCTAGCATTTTACCACTCCCACTTCCCTTATCTCAAAGTCAGTGGGTTTTTAGAATGGGTTTTTGTTTAATACATGCATAAATAGCCTACCTGTGAATTATGAAGTTTTTATGTGTCTTAAAAAACACAGTTGCTAACAAGTGGCTAAATTAGTCTACAGAACGTCATCATGCCAAACATGGCTTTAGAGCCTGGTTGTGGTGGGGATGCAATGTCATGGAATCATGGTGTAGTTTGTTTATAGCCTAAAGGTAGCTTTTTACTTCTGCCGACTGCATATAGGCTTAAAAAAGCTTAAAAGTTGTGTTCATTTGTGAAAATTAACTTGCTGGACAAAATGTGTCAGTATCATAAATGTATGTTTGCCACAGAGATGATTTTTAGCAATTATGCAAAATCCAATGGAAAAAATCCCATAGACTTTTTGACAAGGGAACCAGGGTGACGCTGCATTGACACAACTTCTGTGTCAGCCTACAGAAAAACATGATCCCTGAAGCACTCTATGTTATTGACTGCTTCAAAATACAGTACAGCCTTCTCAAACGGTCATTAAGTGACCATCAAGCCACCTGACAAAAGCAGCTTCAACCACAAGGGCATTCCCCATGCACATTTGTTTCCTGTCTCACAATCACCAGCAGCCATGACTGTTTCTTGCTGTTTGAATAGACTACACAAGGAACATCTCTGCTTGATTTAGCAGTTTTTCCACAAGCTTCGATGAAACTGTTTTACACTGAGAGAAAATGACTTTCTTTTCCTCTACTTTCAATGTGCTTGTAGCACCAGCCTCCTGGAAGCTGGAAGCAGACGGGTTACTGCTGGGAAAATTATCACAACAGTAAAGTTAAGAAAGAAAAAGTTACCGTAGCTTTAATTTTTTTTTTTATGTTGTCACATGTGAAAAAACTCAAAATGACTATTTCATTACAATGAGCAAATTATTTAAAGGTACACTACAAAGGATTTGCCTGTATGTATAGACTCATACAGAAGCAATCCCTCTCATCATCACTTATCACTCACTAGAAGTGTGTGGCGGTGTATTTATCTACAGAGACTCTGCCCCTCTGCCTGTATTTCCTTATTTTCTGTGCTCAGAACAATTATAGGTGCGTACTCCTGCAGTGCTCAGGTGAGATTGTAGCTTTAAAAAAAGCCAGCCTGTAAAGCAGCAGGCATCAAAGACACACAGCACAGGAAAAAAGCAAATATAGCGAGGCATGACGCCAAACGGGAGTAACTCTACTTTCACTGGCAAGCGTATTCACAAACAATAACAGTTCTTCATAGTATACCTTTAAACAGTATTTGCATGAGAATGATTCTGCCCCAAGCTTTTTGATCCACATAAGCGGTTGATCACTGTAACCGCGATCACTGTAAGTGGTTCCACTGTGCTGGAAACGTTTCTTAAAGCTACAGTTGGTAACTTTGTGAAAATAACTTTGTCATATTTGCTGAGACTGTCACTATATTCTGAGACAAGTAAATGACATAGATAGATACCCTTTCCTCCTGTCTGTAATGGCATTTGCTAGAATCGACCATGGCAAACCCAAAACAACCAATCAGAGCAGAGAACTTTCTAAATGTCAATCATGTCTATCACTTCTTGTGAACAGTGGTCAAACTGTCAAACTAGGTGATGCTGATCAAATATGAGTCAAGATAGTGTTACTGCATCGACTATTTCTTGCCTTAAATCTATTAAGACATATTTTAGTGTACTGTTTAGCTGTAAAATGAGAAAGATGCTCCAGCTGGTGCTTGATACCCCATATGACCGTATCCAGCACACCTGCTGGGTCATTAATGTTCTCTTTTCACAGCTAAACAGTATACTAATATATGTCTCTGAAAACATCTGAGTTGAGAAATAGGCAATGCAGTAACAGAATCCTGTTTCATATTTGATTAGCACTGCTTAGTTTGACTGTTGAACCGCAGCTCGCGAGCAGTGACTGACATGACTGACAGCTGCTTTAAAACTCCTCGGCTCTGACTGGTTGTTTTCATTCACATGCGGTAAGGCCATTAGAAATGCTACAAGGAAAGAGTAGGCGGGGAAGAATATTTTTTCAGATTATTTGTCTCATTTAGTGCTGTATGAATATAGTGACAGAAAAAATGAAAACATTTTTTAAGGTACCAACTGCATCTTTAATAAATCTTTAAGTAAAAATAAAAATTGTGAAAGTGCTTTTCATGCCCACACACTCACAGAAAAAAAGTGGCAGAAACACAGATGGCTTAAACTTCAGGAAACAAATGCGCAGTTCAAGGTTGACACGGAGAACATGGACATGTGTTGAAGGACGTGGACGGACACACGAACAGGGAAGACAAACGCGCACACACACGCATGCACACAACGATTGAAGCAGCTCTTTGCTTCTGCAACAGAGGGTATCCAGCACACCTGTTCTTGATCCACTGCTGCCATTCCTTCCCACAGGCAAAGTCATCCTTTCAACCCCCTCAGAAACTAATGCATATATAACTACAGAACTACAGACAAACTGCAGCTGCTACAACTAGCCCCCTTGAATGTGTGCATGTTTGTGTGGCTCTGTGTGTGTGTGTGTGTTTGTGCAAAGAAGCCTTGTCCCTCGTTACTGGTAGGCATGAATAAAAGCAAAACCACCTAGATCACATGGACTTCATCTGAATTTGACAAAGAAATGTACACCCCACACTGTCAACTGTACACAGAACAGTGCACCTCATATATTCACTGTCATCCTCAAACAGAGTGTAACAATGGTCACTGTTGCATTATGTAATGTGTCTGCTGTCACTTCATCCAGAGGACACTACAACAGGACCCTGTCTTTGACTTGCCCTAGAAGTTACTGCTGGATGGGCCGGGATCAAAAGCATGTATCCCTGTGTGTGTGTGTGTGTGTGTGTGTGTGTGTGTGTGTGAAAACCCTGAGCATATGTGGGTGTATGTTAGAGAATGCAACACTATTGAAAGATGTAGAGACAAGGGCACTAACTCAAAGCTATGTTTGTGCGAGTTTGAGGGACAGAAAGATACAGATAAAGACTTAGTGAGGAGAAAATGGGAGAGAGATAGTATATGTAGGCCCATGTATAAGAATGAGACATGAGCACTAAGTTATGGGTGTGTGTGTGTGCGTGAGTACACGTGTGTGCACGCGCATGGCAGCATTCGGCAGGCAGAAAGACAGGAAGCACTGCTGTGGGGAGCAGGAACAGCGGTGCTGATCAAAGCCCAGGCGGGTGACACTATGGGCGGAGTGCCATTGTTTATTCACCAGCCACCTCTCCCTTTTGGCAGGGCGAGGTGAGCATGTGTGCTTGTGTATGTGTGTGTGGAGACAGAGAGAGAGTTTGAGACAGAAAGAGTTCGAAGATACAGAGTTGGAAAGATAGGGTGTGAGAGAGAGCAGAGACAAGGCCTGTGTGTGTGTGTGTGTGTGTGTGTGTGTGTGTGTGTGTGTGTGTGTGTGTGTCTTTGTACCTTTCTCTTGGCAGGCTAATGTGGGCTTGAGTTCTGTCAGATTTGGCAGCTGCACATTTCAGACACACACATACATACACTCTTGCACACACCGGCGAAAACACTGCCTGTGCACACGGGCCACACAAGCACACTTCATGTGCTCAAGTAATCCAAATAACCTCGCTATTAAACTTCACATTCACCTCACCCACCCGTGTTTCATCAGAGGAAAAAAGAAAAAGCATCCACAAATGGAGACACTTAACCAAGATACCACATGTAGGGAAACAGATGACATCAGGAAGCGAATAATCCTCTCACCAAAATCTGGCTATGTCCCAAAGCCCTACACTGGCTTCCTCTATATTGGTTCCCATTCCCCTTACCTGATATGAATAGACTGGACAGATGAAAGCAAATACAACGCTTTCATCTTGCTTTCACCTTCTACAGTCCTTTGACACAGGCCTGGTTCTAGTGCATTAAGACTGCCCACTCCTGCCTTGCTCACTGTTATGAGATAACAGGTAACCTAAATATAACTGGCTACAACTCCATATGAGAGATCATTCATGGGAAACAAATGCAGGAAGTAAGGGGGAGACACTGGAGGGGCAATTTACTTAACCTAAGCTTCTCTTTATTTATTATCCTATGTGACACTGCAACTTCCTGTCACTGATGGATGGATGTGTTAATGTATAGTCCAGCAGCATATTGTTGAATCTCACAATCATTCAGTCTATGTTTAAACCAGAGAACAAAAACAATGAGGGGCTAAAACGTGCAAAGCTGGGTTCAACATAGTCTTGCATAGCCAGACCTATCTTGCCATGTGCCAGCACTGGAGAAAAAATTTAGTGAACTCATCATAATTCCCGACTAAGGGTAACAAAAAAAAAAGCTCTTGGTTGTTTGTTTGTCTTTAAACCAATCACGAATGTCCTAGGCAGCGCTAAGCCCAGGATGTAGCAAGGGTGCTGTTGCAAATTAGTTTTGGAAGGGAACTTGGTGGAGAGGCAATCTCTGGCATTAAAATGGCTAAATGCCACATGAAACATTCATTTCTGTAAGCACTTATCCTATTTCCAGTCCTGGAGCTAACCCTAACTGACATGGATAGGTCATCAGACTATCACAGGACTAACACATAGAGACAGACAACCATTCACACCTAACCTACACGTGTTTGGACTGTTGGAGGAGGCCAGAAAACCAGGAGAAAGCTAATGCTAATGCATGTGAGAATATGCAAACTCTACATAGAAGGGAGTCCAGCCAGCTAATGGGTTCAAACCCCAAATCCCCCCATATAAAACCTGAAAATCTTTTTCTAGAGTGTAGGTTACTAGCTAAGAAGTTGTTGTTTCACGCATAGTGCTGTAACTAAGTGTGGAGACAGATCTAGCTCTACGAGACTAGTTTCACGTGAAATGGGATTTTGAAAACCTGTCTGATATAGGTGGCCAATGACAAGCTTTATACCCACGGGCTACATCATCTGAGCCACACTAAGTTTAGCAGTAAGCAGCAGTTTAGCAGCCATCTTGGTTTTTTGAGCTAGAAGTGACCACATTTGGACGAGAGGGTGCAACTATGGAGAAGGGAGAGGTGGAGCTGACCCAAAACATACCCTGCTTTGTTGTCAATTTAACTCTAAATGGGACCCTAATTCACAAAATGAACATCATAGTGTATTAAAGAAGACTTGAAACTAGTGATGGAGAGAATAAATTCATTAGGAAAATGTTTAATGAGGTGATAAATCAAATGAGGAGTTGAGTCATTAGAATCAGAATTCTTTTTGCAACAAGTGCAGTTGCCCCCTGCTGGCCACTAGCAAGAATGCAGGTTTCAGACACTTTGCATTGGCTTCACTTTTCAGTGCCGGAGATAACTCCTTGGTTCACATCAGTGAATCAAAACAGCAAGGCTACTTGGTACCCAACAGTGTGTCTGCTCATTAATCAGGACGTGAGCATCACACGAACCAGCCTGTGCACTTCACGTCTGCAACAGTTTGTGACAAACACTTTGATATATCGTCTTTTTCCTATACAAACTGAGAAGGGCCAGAAATGCAACACCACACCAAGCAGGCACACACTCAAGTGCTCATGGCTGTATGTACACACACATACACACACACACATACACCACACAAAAATACTCCTCCGCTAAACGTCACTTATACGAAAAACCCCAGATAATGAGCATACTTAACTGTACTACCGTTGTTCTAAAAAAGGGGTTTACGAGATACAAAGGTCCCTGCAGTTAACACCCACATTTAAGAAGTCACAAGTACAGTAGAGCCACAGAGGGAGCTAAATTCGGGCTAGAAATGGCAGAACAGGGCTGGCGAGGGGAAAAAAAGGGACATCTGATCCGGTGCAGCATGCATTCAGAACAACTGTTTTGGGATTATCCCAATTCAAATGCGCGGCTAACTTTGATGTTATTTTCTTCTCCTCCCATTGTCTGAAGCCCCTCGCTCTCTTCATAATCCGAGCCCTTTGAAGTGAGCAGCATGGAAACAATGTCAGCAGGCGACACACTCCCTCGATGGCCCACTGACAGCTCTCCGCCATTTCTTTCTTTCTTTTTTCTCTCTCTCCCCCTTTCTTCTCTTGTCCTTCTGTTTGCTGTCTCAATCCTCACACTTCCTCCATTCGTTTGTTGGTTCTCCCTCTCTTCCTTCCCCTTCATTGTGTACCATCTCAACCATCTCCTCTCCCTCTTTTTTGAAGTCAACACCAACTATTTAGCTTATTTATTCATTTTCCGTCTCTTTATTTGCTGTTTGACCAATCTTATCTTCCTCGCCCTCATTGATTCTCCTCTCCCCCTCACGTCTGGCCTTTAATAAGCAATTCAACCATTAATTGGAGTCTCATTAGCGGGTGGTTAATACAGGGGGGATCGTAATAATGAGGACACAGATAATGGAAACAGAAAGCCTTTGTCTGCTCCCAACACAGATGCCAAGGCCTGTGTCTTGTAACGGAGTCTACAACAGGGGAGACAGTGTGTGTGTGTGTGTGTGTGTGTTGTGTCATTGTACAGTTAAATCATAAGCAACAAACCTACAATATAAGCAAGTGTAGCCAGAGTCAGCGTTGACAAGTCTACCTAAGAGCAATGCTTACGTCTCCATGCAGCACTATAAGAAAATGAAAAACATTCCTCTGAAGTTATGGTAAATAAAGGATGAATTATTGGGTGCGTTTTCATATTAGGTCTGATTAATTAGTACTGTAACCGAGTATGACTGCACCTCTAATCTCCACTTACCCACCGCTTTTACATTATTAATGTTGTTATGTACCATCTATGTGACACTTTTGATGTGCTTTAGTGTAGAAATGGGCACAGCAGACCGACACTGCCGCCCCAGGGACCATCATGAGTAGGGACATGCGGAGCAGCAAGGTGAAGCTCTGCTCCTGGCTGGAGAATGAGCCACTGCCATTGGGTGCAGAGTACTCTGCCTTTGCCTCCTGCCAGAGCTGCAGCCAGGGCAAAAGGTTACAACGAAGCCAGATCTGTGTCTGTCTGTGGCGGGCTGTGCTGTCGTCTGATATACAGGCATAATAAAGTGTTTTTTGTGCCTAAACACAACCACGCGTTAGCCACAGCATTGTTGAAAGGTAAAGAAAGATAAAGTTTCAACATATCTGTTACATATTAACATACAGTACTATAAATGTTAAATATCCGCAGTTTGCAGAAATGTACAATGCCAACTTGTACAATTCTGGAGCTGGTTGCACCAAATGGTCTTTACGAAGCCTGGTTCTAACTGCTAAGTTGGTCTTTGTGACGACTAGTCCTTAGAATGGACTTCATGTCGAGTGCACCAACTAAACTTAAGCCTACTCTTACCTGCACCCAGTCTTAGCAATGCACGTTCATGTGAATGTCCAGCTACTGTGGCTATTGTCCAGCAATGCTTAGATTGTTAACATTGCTAATGTGAAGCTAATCGTTTATCATTTGCAGCAATGTTAGTATGGAGGATCAGATAGAAAGAAGAGGAAATGTCAGCAGAACTGTACAGGAGAGACTTTTCTGTGTTTGACTGACAGCAGCTGGCAGGTGGAGTTCCACAGGTAACAAGAAAGGAGAGGAAAAAATAAGCGACCTTGGCTGCAGCTTACAACTCATGGATGGTCAGTGTATTGTGAGGAGTGGTAAAGAGTAAGGACCACACCAGCAACTGAATGGACCAAAGTGAGTTTATACTGCTGCTTAATGTGCTGCTGCTGACCAGCTAATTAGCCATCTAGCTTGATAACTGATATTAGCGGTGCAGTTTTCATCAGTGAGCATTTGTTCAGACCAAGTCGCCAAGTTACAACCGACTTAGCTTAACACCAGGCATAAGCCCTGTTGGTTCAACTGGCCCTTGGAGACTGGGTTGAGCAAAGTTTGTTAATAGGTAGCTCCCGCCTTCAGTGTAACAGGAATATAAAAAATATTTAAGAAATTGCTCATGACTGAATATCAGTTGGCTCTTCAATGTGTCACTTGAGCATAAAAAGTCAGCAGCTTATCTTCTACAGTCCTTTGTGTGTGTGTGTGTGTGTGTGTGTGTGTGTGTGTGTGTAGTCCTGCTGAAAATGACTTCCTGAAGCGTTCTGGATCATAATCTCCACACAGTGTCACTGTGAATGTGTTTATGAATGATTGGGACAGGGTTTTTACAGAGATCTGCCTGGGTCTGAGCTGAAAGATTAGGACCACAGAATCACCACCAGTCTCTACTGTCAATCATGAATGGACAGAAACAAACATTTCAGGCAGAGCCGGGGCAAGCCATTTCAGAGCAAACTGTCCGCTTCAGGAGAAAACTCAGGTCCGAGCAGGGGGGGCCTGGGCTACCAGGGCCAGGGAGGAGAAGAGATCTGAAGGGAGGCTCACAGATCTGCCTCCTTACTATATGAGGCAGCTGCAAACCACAAACAGACAAGGTTGTGTTTGGAAACATGTCCCAATCCCAGACACAACAACTCTTTATTTAGTGCGCCACACCCAATCAACTGCCACTGTGTGCCCGTCTGGTTGCTAGGGCAAGAGGCAGAATAAAAGATCCTGTGAGTCCAGAAGAGGAATCTGCATAGAGGAGGATGAAGATCAGGGAAAGGAATGGATAAAATAATGTTTTATCTACACTTAAAAAAGTGTTGCACTGTGCCTGAGATAATCACGGTCAGGACAACAGTGTTTTATAGCTTACTTCAGCTTCCATAAGCTTCGTATGGCATCTAACTGACCACTTTTACTTATAATGTCTGATTTATTAAATAGTGGCAGATCAAAGATTTTTCCATCCCTATCTCTACATTTTATCAATTAATTTTTGTCTACATGTGAACATTAATTAGGAGAGGTTTAAAGAAATAAATATAAATGAGAAATACAAAAGGTTAATCATAAAAAAAAAGAAGTTAAACTGTGAAAGAGAATGACAGTAATGATATAGAGAGGCTCGGACTAAAGAAGTGGGGTGCAGCAGATAGATTTATACGGTTCAGCCAGACACAGAGCACACAGAGCCACTTTAAGACACTATGGAGTTTGCAGCTAGCCATAAAAATGACAGAGCGCATGCATACAAACTGTGACTGTGGTGTAACAAAAGAAAAGCAACCCGTGTCTACTCCATAAAAGTCAAATCCAGACAAGGCTTTTTTAAGTTTACTGACGCCCCCCCCAAAGTCTAAAGGTCTGTCTGTGCAGATGAACACTATAAAGACCACTGACACAGGAAAGGAAGTATATAAGAGTCCTTGGAGATTAAGGAGATAAGAAGATAAGAGAAACTGGCACCTTGAAGACTGACTAAAGCTGGTGCAGATGTACCAGCTGTACAGATTGTAATCCCCCACGTTAAAGTTGATAGTGTATTTACATGTGCTGAAGTAAAAAGAGTAAAGCAAAACTCAGATTGTGTACCACTTGTGGGAGTTGGGTTATTGCGAACAATGCCGTAATCAATCAACTTAATCAAACTATATACAGTATTATAGGTTCTAATTTAAAAGTCAAAGTATGTTTTCGGCTGGTGTGCTCAGATCTGTGGCTCTCTATTCTTCTTTTTTAAAATAACTCTCTGATCAGATTCATTGATGCAAATGTCGCACTCCCACTGATGTTAGACAGGAGCCAAAACATTTCCCCAGCTTTTTACCCAAGAGGCTCCGGACACATTCAACCCTTTTAGTGACTTATTTTGTGCTTTTGCCAATTTGTAAAAAGTCTGAAAAGTAATTTATCTTTTTTCCACAAAATTGTGACGTACTGCTCTGATTCATCTAACGGAAATGGAAGGAGTGCGTCCTTCAATTTTCTCTACAACTGTTCATTTGATCGACTTCTCATTTGGCGTGGAACCGGGAGCACCTTATCCTCCAAAGAGAGGGCAAGATCAGCTGCCATATAGAAGAGTCAATAAACGATTGTTTGCCATATTATGCCATTGCTATTGTTTAGAAAGTGCTGCTGACACGTTATATGTCAGACTAGAGGCCAGTGCTGTGTTAAATGTCCTGCCCGTCATGCCTGTTTTGCTTCTGTGATGCCGGCATGCTATCTAAAATCACACACTGTACTGGCAGGATACCACCTTTTCTTTTGGGCTTCATGTAAAAATGCAAAGGTGGTGTAAAGAAGGGACTTCGGAGGAGCCCTGTAGCGCTAGCTCTGTGTAAAAAGGGCTTATGTCATGGGAGGTGTATTGCTTAGGATTCAAGGAAGCGCAGATGAGCCGCAAAACCAGAGGCCACGTGATCAACCTATTACTGACAGGCACATTTTGAATGGGCACTGCACTATTTACTGCAGATTAATCAATCACTGTCAACAGCTGAACTGAATCAGACAGATCCTGACACATCTTGCCTTATGATAAATCAAGTTACTGGATGATACCTCATGCTGTGTTCACACTTTGGGCGACACAACAACAGACTACAATTCATTTTCAATGGAGGCCAGTGACATGAAGCTACAAACTGATGCCCCACACTCGTTGTTGCTGACGGGCGTGACATGCTACAAGTGAAAGTTGAGCTAGCCTCACATTTTTCCAGCGCTCAACTGATGTGGTGAGGTGTCAACCAATCATATAGTTTGTTGTTAGCTGTAGCGCTGTGGTACTGTGTTATCAAGCTTAGTTAGCTGATGGTATGCTAGCTTTCTGTGTAGTGCTGTGTATACAAGGATGCAATGGGGCGGCAAAATATGACGATAAAATGGGGCTTAGACACTGATCATATTCATGGATATATTATGTCAAACTACAAACTTTAGATCATGTTCAGTCCAGGTGCTTTGTGGCAGGTAGCAGACACACAAGCCCATGGTGACGTAAGTATGTTAAGTGCTTGAACAACATTTCAATGGTGAATCGGCGACAATGCAGCTGGGCACACTGTCGCTGTGTTGATCCTAAAAGCTTAATTATTCCTTCCACTGTCTTCGGGGATGGTCTTTATTTCAGGTATAAAGCCTCTGCCATAATATGCTGTGTCATACTCTGATAAAGCAAAGATGCTATTTTTAAGTGTAACTAAGCAGGATGTCTCCTAAGTTCCCAATACTGACCCTGTTGGCCTGATCGGCGTGGTGAGTTATTGTCCTCCTCTCCTCATCCCATCGAACACCGGACTCCTCCAACTGCTTCTCCATTGCCTGCTGCAGACGAACTGCCTCCTCCTTTGAGTCACATAGAGACGTCTGTAGTTCTGCAATTAGCTACAGGTGAGAAGAAGAGAGACGGGGAAAATGTGAAGGTTTGACTTGAATTCTAGGTTTGACAGGAATCAGAAATCAGTGAATGGACAACTGACAACATAGTGTTGACATACTGGCATACGCTGCTCTTTGGACAGTTTTTCCAGTGCATTGATAACTTATAAGTTATTTTTTTTGTGTTTATTTTTTAGACAAGTGCCGCAGTAAAACAATCAAAGTGCAGAGAAATCCTGTTACCAGATGCTAAATGCAAAACATGTTCACTAAACATAATGCCGACTTGCTTCATGTCACTGGTCTCGCAACGTAACCCTCATCACACGGAAAATGCGTTTTACATTCGTCATGGATTTTTGGATGGCAATAACTATCACCTTGAAACGCTGCTTTTTCCCAGAGTCTCATGTTTTGTGTCTTTTTTGAGACGAGACAGAAGACACAGAGAAAGTAGAGAGAGAAAGAGAAGAGGGATGTAAAAAAAAAAAAAGAGACAGGAAGGAAAAAACAACTTCCTTTTTGAAGAGCGGAGTGACTTTGTGTTGGTGAACTTGCGGTGCACACCAAGATGAAAAGGAACTGCCTCGGCTTTGAAATCCTCCAGTCAAAATTAACATTCTATTTAAGCCACTGTCAGGGAAAGGCAGAGGAAAGATGAGAGAGTAAAAGAGAGAGGGAGAGGAAGGAGAGAGGGGGGGAGACAGAAAGAGAGAGACAGAGGTGGTGGTGGGGAGGAGGAGGAGGGGGGGCAGTGCTGCTGCTAGCTTTGGGCTAGACAGATAATTGTTTACCGTGTTCAAACTCTGGAGGACTAGCCCTGCTGGAATCTGCACACTGTGTGGGAGTATGGGAGTTAGAGTGGTGCGGGTCGACCACATATGGAGAGAGTAAGGGAGAGAGAGAGGGAGAGAGATGAGAGGGAGATTAGGCTTATTTTGTCAGCGGGGAAGCCACATAAAAGCAACAAATGACACATTATTATGGGAACATCATTTGTGGGCGTAATAATTATTTTACAATATGGATTCCCTGCATCTGCCGGTCTTTAGCCTCAGGCGGTGGCGGCACTCTAAACTAGTGAACTCAGCTGTCTGTCTTGTTATTCCTGTATATACTGTATATACACACCACAGCACCTTTTTCTGTCTGATAGCCAGCCAGGCCTTTTTAAGTCAGTAATTGGTCTGGTGAGACTTGTCTATTTCCCCTGCCTGCAAGCTTCTCTGTTCAGGGCTAAAGGCAGGCTTACCTCCTCATGAACCAGAGGTAGAAAAAAAGGGGGGAGAATAGAGCAGGTTGGGTGTTTATTCACCTGTTTGTAAACAGAAAGGTGAATAACTAAGGCCATAAAAGATAGCCACCCTAGACAAGGGGATAATTCGCAGTGGTAGATAAAAAAACTTGAGTGTGAAAAAGCGGTGGCTGATACTGAAATAGTGAGGCCTGGTTCCAGATCTCTGAATCGCTTTAGTCCAGTCAATCTGTGGTTTGACCCTGGGAAAATAGCAATAGTAATCATTTAAGTTTTTTCACTTGGGACATCCAAATAACATTTAAAGTATACCATTAAATGCTTAGTGGATCAAAGTAAATTCAGGGCTCGAAATTTGGGGCCATTATGTCACAGCATGACACAAAGAATCAATATTTCTACTTCTAAACGTGATATGTTAATGTGATTTATGTCTACACGTTTTTTGGTTGTTCTTGGGATGTATTTAATCCAAAGTCAGAAAAATACAGTAAAATTACGTTATAAAGCATATTATCATTTAGTTTTCTGCACATACAAATTTGTTTGTCCATTAAAACTATAATGCACACCAGCACTCAGACTGAGACCTTTAATGAGACCAAACTTGAAACATGCCTTGGCTTTTTCATTCTTTGGTTTATCTATTGGTGCCATTGAAAATTCTGTTACTAAGCTGCCACTTGGGAGGGGTTATTATGTTGAAATATCAACCAGAGATAAAGACTTTTTCATGATACCATACTCGAATTTGCCACCTTGCGTGGTACCACTTAGTGTAAATTCTGACCTGGGCCCATAAAACATGATCACCACTGATTTCCCATGATGCTTTCGACCGTTACAAACAGAAGTTTCCACTATTGCACTGTATGTGTTTCCTATCCCATCCCATCTACAGGAGGTCTTTTTCTAAGACATCACCATAAAGCACAGCATTTCATATTGCTTTTGTATATATATATTTTTTTAATTTCAAAAAATAGTTTAAGTGAATGAAGAAAAATAAGATGATGACAATAAGAGTAAAGGTGCTGGGGCGTCAGTGGCTCAGTGGCAGAGCTTTTTTTTTCTTTTTTCTTTTCTCTTAAAAAGAAGTGTTTTATTGAAAAGATTGACCCCCAAACTTGGATAGGTGTACATAGACCCTCCATTATCAACATCATTTCATCCACACCATGTAATTGTAACAAGTTGAAACTTTGCCTTTGACCAGTGACTGATAGAAACTATGAAACATTACTACTGCATATTCTTCTAGGTTGGGCCCATTTTTGAGATAGATTAACTGGACTACTTTGATTTGTTCAGTGATTTAGATAGTGAGGTGAGAACAAAATGGTGAGTGACAGAAAAATGCTCATCATTGACAGACACAAACAGCTATTTTCTGCAAAGGCATGCACATTATGCATGGTATTTAAGAGTGTTTACCTAAACATTTAAGCTGAAATGATAATTCATCGAATAAATTATTTAAGTAGACAACTACTACAACATTTTAAAGTATTTTTTTTTCACTATTTTCTCATTGATTATTCAAGAAATTAATTCACAGATGAGTTGATATAATAGCTGCAGCTGAAAATGACTTATGGCCAACCACAAACCAGGTAAATTATTGTATGGTCCCAGTGATGGGTGACTTTATAGCTTAAGTCAATAACGACACTTTTACCATATTTGGTAACTTATAAAGATATTTTATTGTCATATTTGATGAAATTGTCACGATATCCACACAGTAGCAGATGAGACCGATAGGCTATGTAAAACATCATGTTCCTCTGCCCTCTTGGATTTCTTCTTATGGCCTTGCCGCACGTAAACGAAAATAATCAATCAAAGCAGAGGAGTCCCTCATGCAGCTGTCCATCATGTCAATCAAACTGTCAAAGTAGGCCGTGCTGATCAAATATGAATCAAGAATCAATTACTGCATTGCCTCTTCCTCACCTCAAATGTTTTCAGACACATATTTTAGTGTACTGTTTAGCTGTAAAATGAGAAAGTTGGTCCAACTGGTGGGCAGTGTTTGGTACTTTGCTTGATTGCCTCCAACATGGCGGCCAGGTAACAAAACTTAGTTGGTAACAGCTCCAGTTGGCTGTTTTGGGCGTACTATTGTAGATTCTGGCAAATGGCATTAAAGGCAATAGGTGGAGGAGGGACATGACATTTTTTCACAGACTGTCTGTCTCATAATACCTTGTGTATGTAGTGACAGTTTCAGCAAATATGACAAAAAAATTATTTTCATGAAAGTTACCAACTGCAGCTTTAAACCTGCATTAACTGTTGTTTTTTGTCATTTGGGAGCTGTGCAAAATGCTGCAAACACAACACTAACAAATCCCGAGTTTGTAAAGTTGGAGCAACTGTAGAATTCATGTAGTCCAATATTCAGCTTTGTTTTGGTCTCTAATAACTCCTGAGGAACATATCTTAGCTTTTTAGCTGCTAAATGCTCCATTATGTTCATCAGCTAGTTTGTTATCTTTGCCTGCTGTTAAGTGTTGGGCAGGTGATGTAACTCCTGCTACATCTGGAAATGACACCAGTGAGAGTGAACCACAACAGTAAATTCACGTGCAGTAAAATCAAAACAAAGCCCTATAAACAGTGAAAGAATGTGTGTAGCTGATGCACGCTGCAGAGTTGGGTGAACACTGTACCAGATCCTATCTGCATAAGAGGTCACATGTGAACACTGTTTGTGGAACTTAACAACCGGCACTGTGCTGAACTCAGTACGGAATATTTGCACATGGTGTGAACTTCAACCTCTGTCTTCCAAAACATGGTACTTTTCATGCACTGTGCCTCCCATGGCAAATTCCCTCCACCTCCTACCTACTCCCACGGTGAGACGGTCAGGGATAAAGTAATGATCTCCTCCCAGTACCACAGCTACCACCCACTATAGCCTGATCATTAAGTAGGGGAAGAGAGCACAGCCCTGCTCAGTTCACAGGTCACCCAGGAGGACCACTCACAGCTAGACGCTTAACACACAGGACTGGATTGGAAAGACACTAATTAGGAGAGTCTGTGCATGTGCGTGTGTATATGAATGAGAAAAAGAGACAAAAGCAAGGACGTAACGTGCAAGAGGAAGGAATGTGTGTGTGCATGCATGTAAAAATATATTCTTACTTGCTGTGTCTCCAGTCCCCTCAGGATAATGTATGGCGTGGTATGTTTTTAATTGGGTTATTAGCCATGCAGTTGAGCTCAAGAGCGATGCCCCCTGTCAGACACTGAGGGGTTAACAACTGGGGTTAGCCTTTGAGGTTCAAAGGCCTCTTGTTTACATTTGACTGAGTTGCCCCAAGGGGTAGGCAACAAATCCCCCTCCTGTTCCACCTTTACCTTTTAAAACAAAGCCGCCCGAGCCCACGACAAATAGCCTGCATTAATCACGCATATTATTATGTTTGCACACAAACCCACACCTTCAGCATAACCCTCTGTATAACAACACACTTCAACAACGGTGTTGAATTCTGCGCACAGAGACTTTTCTTTAATGTCAGAGAGAGTGTTGTTTGTTGAGCCTTTGCCAGCTTTGTGTCCCCAAAACAGAGGATTAATCACTTGTTGCTTTGTCTGCGGCGGCGTACCGCACCGCCAAAGCGGGCAAACATGGCTGAACTTTCGCACAGCATCCGACTTCTTTTGAAGTCGAGCATTGTGTAACCTAATAAGCTACCGTTTTCTCACAACATCTGCTTGTCAACCCCGCTTTCAACTCTGTGCCTTTGCCAGCCAACCCAAAATGGGGGGATTTAAAGAGGAGAAGAAAGAAAGAAAAACAACCCCCCCACCCACCTTTGAATCTCTTCTTTGGGTAACGAGGTGCAATTACGGCCAAATGATTGTGATATTTTACCCTGCTACATAATCAAGGAGAAAACTCTTTTCTTTTGTAATGTAAACACTACTTAGGGTGTTTGGGATCTTTTAAACTGGTGAGGAAAAGCTGACTGAACTTTCGGAGACATGTTGCTGAATGACAGAGCATGTCTTAGGAAGTCATATTCCTGGTTGGAAAGAAGAATTAACTCAGTTTCAAATGGGCTCAAAGTGAGGAGACAAGCAGTAATGTTAAACATATGGCCCTCGACTGGAGGCGTGGACAGACGATGCAATGACATGAGGAGGAGAAACAGGTATGCGGTGAAAGGGTACTGGAGGCAGGGGAGAGTGTGAGGAGGCTTTTACACCTTTAGTTCGGTAGACTCAAAACACTGCTCGTCAATTGGACAGAATATCAGAGTGAATTAATCCTGGTCTCCGAAATAATGGAGGTAACCCAAATTTGCTTTGGCGGTTTTATCAATCAAATACGAAGACAAACCATATGAGCTAATGACAAGAGAGCCAGTTGTCGAGCATTTCAGTCCTCTAATGAGACGAGTGAGATGGTACTCAAAGAAAAGAGAGATGATGAGAGGGATTATGATGTGTTGTAGTTATACAGATGACAAGTGTGGTATGGTCATAGTAAGATATCAGTAAGTTTTTTGATTCACTACCTATACATGGGTGGGATTGTGTTCTCACCCAAGTGAACCAAATTCTACTAGAGACCTACTTTTATAGGCGGACCAGAGTTTGTTTCGTCCGCAGTGGAGTCTGAGTGAGCTTTCACACCACCACAAACAAACCGGACCATCTGGGTTCGATAAAAGCAGACTAAACGGCATGAAAGCACCCTATGTGTGTGAAATATAATTAGGGACTTTAAGTGATTATTTAAGGTCAATTATACTCCTGCTTTAAGATGCTGCAGAAGACTCTGTAGCTCCCATGACAGGGACAACAGTACACATCGGGGCCATAGTGATATCACACAGAGACATAGGCAGCTAGCAACTGATGGTGCTAACACGGGAACAACAGCACCAGTGTTGACTGAGCTAACAGTGGCAATGTAGGTGAACCAGAGACTGCGTTACACTTCTGCAACGATTCCCTGGGTTGGAATGGCGTTATCAGCAGTAACCACTTTATTAGCGCAGCGCAGAGTGGCGGCAACTAGCTTGCCAGTGGGATACAGACACAGGGACTAACATGCGCACGCAGCCGGACTGTCTACTAAAATAATAAAGAAGCTCGGATTACAACACTCACAGAGGGAGTTTGACTTCTGGTCAGGACACCATTCCTCCACCATATCTTTACATAGCAAATAGGTGTTCTGAATGTCATATACAGCTTCTTTAATGTTAGCAAACAGTTACCTATCAGCACATTCAGGAGACACTGAGCAACATTCATTTAGAGTTGTGTGTCTAGCCACCGGATGCATGTACATGTAATATTTACAATGCTTCTAGAGCACTACGAACGACCCCGTCCACATTATGCATAGGTATCTGATTCACTGTCATCGAATAATATTGATGAGAGCAGCTTTAAGGGCAAACACATATATTATCAAAACATCCAACATATCAGGTATAAGACCTGATAACCTGTCTGCCTTCACACAGTTCTGTCTGAGCTGCAAAGGAGAGCCTTTCACCTCTAACACCTCTGAAGACAGAGATGAAAGATGGAACAGGAACAGTAAATAAAAAAAGCCAGACAGTAGAGCTTTAGATATTCTTTATGCAATGCAATCTTCTGTTTTATGTGTAGATTTATTTGCCTGAGCTCTGCACAAACCTCACACCAGATAGGGTGTGTGTGTGTCTGTGCTTGTGTGTTTGTTCATATCTGCTTAAGGGTAAAGGTCACGGTGTGTTCAAGAGCGTGTGTGTTTTCATATGTGCTTCCTCACCTCTCCCATCAGTACGTTTGTCCAATCTTTTAAGCGGTTCAGTGGGAAAAGAGGAAAATAAACTGAAAGAGGGGAAAAAAGACGGGGAGAAGAGAAAACTGATTACCTGGGCAGACTTGGCGAGCTTCTGACTGTACTCCTTCTCAATCTGCTTCAACCTGCTGTTGGTCTGCAACAAGAAGGGAGAGGGGAGTGTGAGAAAGAGATATGCAGACAGACGGATAGAGAGACACAAAGAGAGAGAGTTGTGAAATTCAATCTTCTGTTAGGAAGTGCACACACTCCTACCCTCCTAACCTACCCTTGCTCTCACACACACATACACACTCATGTTGACCTCTGCCTCTTGGCAGTGTGTCCCCGCGGCGCAGGCCTGTGGCCCCTTGGCACAGCGCCAGTCCCAACGCTCATGTGTGCCAGCAGGTAGTGACGGGCATGGCGCACAGTGGGCACCACTCCCCTTTGATCCCCTGCCAACAATTCATCACTTAACAAGAAGGGGGGCAGGGAGGGGGGAATTAAAACGTTGCTGCCAATTAGCTATAGGGAGGAAAAAAAAGAGAGATGATCGGGAGAAGCTGGGAGACACAACACAGTGGAGACAGAATAGGAGTGAATGGAGATTGTTGTTAGGAGTTTATTGAGCGGCGCTCGTCTCTTTGTTTTCGGTTGTTTCTCTGTGGGAAGCTAGCCAGCTGGAAGCAAAGACTGCGAGTGCCTAATACAAGATCTGCCTCCGTTCAGCTAGCAGTGTTGTGATGCCAGAGTTTCAATGAGAGGCTGAACAGTGGAGTGAGATAATTAGGTGTGAAGTGCTGGAATTCGATAGGGATGTCGATGGCTGCCTGTATGCATGGTGACAAGGTCTATACAAGTACTGTAGTGAGACTAAGGCTTGAATTAATGGGGGATATAGGTCATTATTTGAAAGGCAGGCAAGTCTTTTTAAGGAATGCGGATCAACCTAAACTTTGAAAACATGCTCTCTATACCCCAGTAAGCATCTTGCAGAGCCAATGGTAAGCCAGTGATAAGCAACAAAGTATAACACACCTATTGTTTTTAATTCTGGAAAACTTCCTTTTCAACAAATGTAGGAAACATAAAAATATCGATAAAAACAGCAGCTGTGCAGGGAAATTTATCTAGAAAGTTCTTGAGAAATGTACCAGATTTATATACAACAACATACATACACAACCCCACGAGACACACACCCCACACACACACACACACACACGCTTGGCTCTCTCGTCCTGACAGCCACTGACAGACAGATAACTCACGAAAACACACAGCTTCACTGAACGCACCCCTCGCGAGCCATCAACACCTGAGCTGCATTTGGACTCTGCACCCCATCCAAACACTTCCTGACAAACACCGCCACCCCGCTCGGAGCGGACACACCTGTCACCACGGAAACACAGAGCCATCACCAAGGATACCGGCCTGTCTTCCTGCGCCAGGACTCTTTGAGTGGCAGCCCGCTCGTCCCTAGGGGCCCTGTAGCAGCTGATGAGAGAGGGGGAGACAAAGAAGGGTGTAGAAAAGGCGAGAGAAAGAGCTGTGTGTGGGAGAGGGGGCGCAAACGGAGTCCTTCAATGTTTTTCTTTACAGCTGACACATTTGTTGCCTCCCTTTAATGCTGCCGGACTGCTCTGTCTTGACTACAGCTTAGCTGAAGCGACGCTGTGGTAGTTAGTGTCAGATTTTTTTTTTTAAACCAAACTCTCAAGCGGGCTGCATTTGTTAGAAGAGCATCATCACAATCACCAAAAATATGATTTTTTTTTTTTTTTTTTTTTAAAGATGACACTTAAAAGTGTCCCAGAAGTGAAAATGTTATATATCAGCATCTCCTTTGCAACTGACTGTCAGGTAATGAGGTGGGTGTGTGTCTCTGTGTACTGTATATGACATGTGAGTGTATTCATGGAAACATATGGCCATATTGACATGCAAACAGGCTCAGATGTTTCATAAAAACATAAAGAGCTTGCTACTAGCCTATTCCTTTTACCTACAGTCACTCGGGGGAATTTAGCAGGAAGCATTATACAACATCATACATTATACAGCCTTAAACATCTAAACACACAATGAAAATGGCTGGAAATAGATGAAGATACGGATGGTACATGCAAGGGAAAATAGCCCAACAGGACTGTGACAAATACAAAGGGAAAAATCAGAGCTAAATTAAAAGCCCAGCCATATGTGTGTGTGTGAGAGAGAGTGTGTGTAAGCACTTTCAAAGAGACTACCTGTGCCCTGCCAAAGGCATTTTTGTGCTGAAGGCACTTTGAGGCTGTATCAGGCTCTTCAATCGCCTCTTAATCCTAGCTGTGTGGAGTGCGGCTGCTTTGAAGTGTGTGTGTGTGTGTGTGTGTGTGTGTGTGTTTGTGCATGTGTGCTGGCACTTGTGTGTGTTTGTGTGTGCGTGTGTGTGTGTGTGTGTGTGTGTGTGTGTGTTAAAGAGAGTGGAAGTGGATCTGAAGGCAAGGCATGCACCGCTTACCAGAACTTAATTAATAATCTGCAGTGGGAACCAGGCCAAACACACACACACACACACACACACACACACACACACACACACACACACACACAGACACACTCTGACACGTGCACACTAAAAAAAGGACTGACGGCAGAGGCGAAAAAACGGGTGACAACTTTCTCTCTCTCTCTCTTTCTCAAACACACACATGCACGTAAAGATATGCACACAAGCCACACTTATTCAAACACAGACAATGGACAAACAGGACACATGAAGGCCAAACACACATCAGGATTTTGATCTGTGGCTGTTTGGAAGTGAAATTTGCTCAAGGTGTGCAGTCTCATTGTTTGGAATAGGCCGCTGTATTGTTGCTAAAGGAGGAAGAAACCAAAGTAAACATTTCTCAATAGAGTAATCCTGCCAACACATGATAACTTCTGTGTGTGTGTGTGTGTGTGTGTGTTAAAGTCAGTGTGCCTGTTTCCAGTATTTCAGAATCTGTTCAGTGCAGTCTATAGTCCTGGACAGGATATTGCCTCCATATGGCATTTTTCTTCGATATGTTTCCAATCATCGCACATTGCTAAAGAGCAATTATGGTTTTCAGCATCATCCTAGAGCTGAACTCTGACAGGAGATAAAAAAAAAGACTGACGCAAGGGTGATGTCACTCCACACATAGAAGGGACACAATGTGACAGCTGATTGACAGGAGATTAGGTAAAGGGCTGGGCTGGTTTTAAACAGTCACAAAACACTTTTAATGGTTGTTGGTAGTGTCACCCTGCACACAACATGCTGTATACTGCACACTGGGGAGCTGATTTGTTGGGTTCATTCCTCAAAACAAAAAAATATGATTTCAAAGAGAAGCTTTGCTCCATGAAGCCTTCACTTTTAGTGGCAGCAGTATTTGTAAGCATTCAAAACGATCCTCTGTTCACCACGCATGTCTCTCATAACAATTTGAGTTCAATCTGCCAGCGAGGGAGAGCTGGGAGATGTTATTTGCTCGTTTGTCTGTAATCATTGGTGTCTTGCTGTGCTCGCCTGTGTATCTATGTGTGTGTGAGATAGAGAGTTGGTGCTGTAATGACAAGAGACTTTATTTCCATTTCACAGTTTGCCATCACTGCCTGTCAGTAGTGATTCTCTTAATCCCTGCTGCTCACTGTCAGTGCTGCATCACACGCAGTACAGAAATAATGCATCACAGGCACACACACACACACACACACACACAGGCAGGCAGGCGTACACAGATAAACATACATCAAACAACACAGAAACACAACATACGGAATGTTCAGTGATTACACACTCAACCAGCTAGTTCTTGGTATCAGAAAACCAGTTACATCCATTACCATCAGTGTGAGTGGGCCAACATCTAACCCACACCATAGGGTCAGGAAAAAAGCTTAATGGATGAAGTCCCTTGTAGAGTCACAGAATGCTTTAAAATAAGCAGGAGAACTGACTTTAAAACCACAGAAGAAGAGTCTCACTCATACTTTCTATGAACAGATTTGTGCGGAAATAGAGTTTTTCTTTAACTTATTATTTTAAAGTAGATGATAATTGCAGAATATAATAGCTATAGAATGATGACACCATCAACATTTAAACTGTTGTCTTATAAACCTTGCTTTCACTGTGCAATTCTGTCTGCCATGTATGATTTTTTGGGAAAACGAAGTAAGCTATCCCCAGCTGCCTAAGAGTATCACAGGCATTTTCGGACTGGAGGAGGAATCCACTTTTTGGTTGTGTCTGCACCGAAAGAACTAGGAATGACCATAGTTTTTAGAACTATTTCAGAGTACGTACTCTCTAAGCACAAGAGGAACCCCGAGTGATCAAGGTGAACGGTGGTCGAACACACGAGCCAGTTCAACACTGGCAACCCCCATTTCCAAAAGCCTGTTAGCCATGTGAACAACAGACAACACAAAACAACAGCTCCTTACAAAACAAAAGCATGAAAACACAAAAAAATGGACCGACAGTCCAGGATATACTGAGCTGTAAGTTATGCAGAAGTGACGACTATACCAACCACAGGCTGGCTTATGTCACTTAAGCATTCTTATTGGTGGTGCAAATGTATCCAGAAACTATGCAAATAGTTACTCTCACCAGTAAAGTAAACAGTGGTTGATGGAACAACCAAAGTAAATGAGGAAACTGTCATACTTACTAGGCTCTGAGGAAACCAAAAGCAATCTGGTTGTCTTTGCAACAGCAGTGCCAACAATGATACCACTTGTAAAAGCTGGGTGAGCAAAAGTTGCCTGTTTGCACTTCAATTCATGTATAGGCAAAGGTAACTTAAAGGTCCAGTGTGTAGAAATAAGTGGCATCTAGTGGTGAGGTTGCAGCATGTAGGAGATCGACAGTGGTCAACGTGAAAACACAACTGGCCCAATCTAAGGTCAGTGTTCAGTTTGTCTGTTCTGGGCTGCTGTCGAACAACATGGCAGACTCTGTGGAAAAGGACCTGCTCTGTATATAGATATAAACAGCTCATTCTAAGGTAACAAAAACACCATACTTCTTATTTTCAGGTGATAAACTAATGAAAACATTGTTATGAATATTGTATACCACTTCAATAGATGCCCCTAAATCCTCCACACTGGGCCATTAAGATGACTGTTAAACTATGACGGCAACAATACTGCTAAAGGAGGTGTTAAGTTCTTTCAATTGGTCATTGAACTTTGATGGAACTGTGATGAAATTCTGTCTTTCTGCCTAGGTAGACCTCGCTTCCTATTTATGCCTCCGTCCCTGCTTTGATCAATAAGTCTGCCTGATGTTCAGATGTAAGATGACTCCGAGTTGAATTAGGAACTTAACCCAAAAAACAGAGCCCAATATCATGGTGTCCCACTTAAAACTCCACTTCAAACCAAAGTGTAATCTATAGCGTGCAACAAGATGGGAGCTGCCTGACGCCATGTTTTAATGCGATTGAGAAAGTGTGTCGCTTCCCTCCCTCCTCTTGGATGACTTCAAAAAGTGAGCAAGGGAGCTGTGTGATGTTTTTTTGGGACGGCAGAGCCTTTACTTTGACTCTTTCATCTGCTGGGTGACTCACTCACTCACTCACTCTCTCTCTCTCTCCGCCGCCGGGCCCGATGGTGCACTGAGGAAACGAGGAGCTCAGATAGGTCTGGGCATGCGTATGCGCACACAAACACACAACATATGTTCATACACAAACACTTTAATGTGAGTGAAGCAGCTATGATGTAAACATATACCAACAGCAGACACGTAGATCCAATAATCTGAATGCCTTACACTAAACATCCTGAACTTAACCGCTTTCTCGCTTAAAATCAGATCCTTCGCTCTGCCTCCCCCATCTCTTTGTCTCCCATTTAGTCTGTTAGTGTGAGGTGAATGCGGGCCCTCTTTGATCATCCCTCAGCCTATGTTTCTCTCCTCCTCGTCTAATCCATGACCGACTGAATAATGTGATTTGGTGTATCTCCAAATGGCAGAGGACCAACCTAATAAGTCAGCAGTGACAGTGGGCAAGGGAGAAGACGTGGCTATGACAACAACAACGACAACAACCTCGTACCACCATCTTCTGGCTGAGAGAGAGAACGGTACGCCCACTGATGCAGAAAGCACAAAGGATCAAAGCTAGTGTGAATGAACTGATATCGATGTTTTATGAAATGTTAACAGGCGCACGAGAACACTGTATTAAGCATCAGATCTCCCTGATTTAACTTCGTGCATTCTGAGGTTAATGTTACTTCTGTGTAGTTTTTTACGAGGACGCACAAGTTCAAGATCTAATTTGTTTACAACAGCTTTACTTACAATGTCTCATCACTGCTTGTCCATATTTTCCTTGTGTCAATGAGGACTGTTAAAAACAAACACGCAGCACAGGAAGAGATCAACGATGACAGACACATGACTGATGTTGTTGCCTGGTTTTAAAAAATGACTATTTTTATCAATGTGGTCTAGCTTTGAAGAGAGCACGATTAAGTTTCACTGTTATTTCAGTTCCCTGCCAGAAATGGCTGCCCGTTTGGGAAGTACCAAGCATATGACTGAAGAAATGATAATTAGGTTATACTGCAGGAGTTGTGTGAGAGTTTTGCAAACAGATGTTTGATACAGTTTTGCTGTTATTAAAGCTACAGTTGGTAACTTTTATAAAAATAACTTTTTGTCATATTTGCTGGAACTGTCACTATATTATGAAAAGAAGCACGTCAGACAGATGATCTGTTAAAAAAAATGATGTTATGTCCCTCCTACTGTCCCTACTGCCTCTAGTGGCAGTTGCTGGAATGAACCGCGACTCACCGAAAGCAACCGATCACAGCTGATGAGTCCCTCACACAGCTTTCAATGTCAATCACTGTTCGTAAACAGCAGTAAAACTGTCAAACAAGGCAGCACTGTTTAAATATGAACCAAGATTCTGTGCTGCCTCAAATGTTTTCAGAAACATATTTTAGTGTACTGTTTAGCTGTCAAATGAGAAAGTTTTGCTCAGGCCGATGGGTGGTGTGTTGTTTCCACTAGACTGTTTCCAACATGGTGGCAGGAGCAAACTTTCTCATTTTACAGATATATTTGATCATATTTGACCAGCGCTGCCTTGTTTGACGGTTTCACGAGCAGCGATTGACATGATAGACAGCTGCATTAGAGACTTCTCTGCTCTGCTTGGTTGTTTTTGTTCAAGTGCATTTAATGCCATTAGAAAGGCTACGAGGGAAGAAAGGAATACATAGAATTTTCCTTGACGGATTATCTGTCTCATTAAGTGCAGTGTGAATGTAGTGACAGTTTCTACCAATGTGAGGCAGCTTTAAACATGGACCCCTATGGCTTCAATTCATTAAGAAATGTCCTAGTTTTTGGATTCTTCGTTCACTGTAGATAGTATTTGTTTTTAAAGAATTCAGTGTAACGTGGTGTGAGTAATTGATACCCAAATAGTCATTTTGTGGGTGAAGTATTCCTTTAAGAGCACACATTGACACAAACTGATGCACAGAAAAAAGCAACCAAGACCGGCACTTTGTGCAGTGAAACTTAGGGAAATCAGCTGTGTACATGTTTGGCACCAAAACCATCTTGGGTGGTCTGTTCACAAATGCACCGCTCTAAATATGGATGTGAATGCAACAGGAACACATTAACATTCAATCAGTCAAACCACATGTAAGGATGGTCATGTGTCCGCACATGGAAAACTGTGTGAAAGCAGATGCATCTCTGGCCACATGAAAAGATCGCCTAGTCAGCTTTGTGTATGGCACAACAAACAAAAGTTATATACAGATGATTTTCTTCTGCCAAACAACTTAAATGAGAGTCTGTGCCTGAGCTGAGGCATCAAACTGCCACTCCCGTCCTCTTCTCCAGCTTTATTACTGATCACAAACAAGTTTTTATTTTCTCTTTTAACGACTGTCACAGTTTCTTAGAGATGAAATCGGAGTGCTGAAATAAAATCTGCTCACAAATGGTCACTTAGTACATATTATCCACTACTACTGAGTCAAGATGCAAAAAGAAAATCTGGATAAAAGATATTCAATCCACAGAAGGCCAGAAATGCAAGCAAGCTGATCTTATTGAAACATTCAACCAGTATTGGCAAGCAAATAGTCAATTTGAAGTAATAAAAATATAGGAACCAGGTACAATAGATCTTTATTTGGTAGAGGCTGTAGCCAACGATACTAAAGAACATCAGCACCTTCAGTATCTCTAACTGTCAAACAAGCCCTTTATAACTGCAGTGTCTTCTCATAGTGAATGGAGGAACAAAAAAGAAAAGCTCCAGCTCAAGCTAGGGAACGTATACTGACTTCTATACTGACTCACACACTCTGTGAACCAACCTAACTTTTAGAGAAATAACCTCTCAAGTTGTTGGATTTATATAGACGGCCTCTTGGAAGCAGGAAGAATTACCTGTGGGGGGGGGGGGGGGGACTAATTGCAAGACAAAGGCCTTCATCACTTAGCTTTCTCAACCTGTGTGTGTGTGTGTGTGTGTGTGTGTCAGAGGAAGAGTGAGAACTGTCGTGCCTTTCATGTCAAGAGAGTCACATGGGACATGGCCAGGGGGACACTGGTGCTGTGACACAGGGAGCAGGGATTGGTTACTGCATGCCAAAAAGCTGCTTTCTCATTGGCTGATGTTTGCCTCCAGGTGGTTTTGTCACACTTGGTTAGTGTTTGATGAAATGCCCTGTGCCTTTGATCTGAAGTGAAAGTAGGCAGGCATGCATGTACACACACACACACACGCACATGGAAAGACCACAAATACACACACATACACATTTTCCTTTTCCACAACTTGTCAGAAGACTAATCAGAAAGCTCTGTCATTATGTGTATTTTGCAAATACATACTTTTTAGGCACATGTTTAATGACATTAACACCTGCCATTAAAAGCCATAACAAAATGGCAGTGTACGCAGTCAGAGTCCTGCATCGGGCTGCGGATACCCAGCTGGTGACCCACCAAAAGGTTGACTCGCAGGTGGCATTTGTCTTAATTTTATTTACAGGTTCGGTTCTGTTATAAACAAAGTACTTGCAGGTTGGATCACAGCTGTTGGATTTATGAAATGCCCCAAAATCATCACTTTAAACTTCACTTTTAGCTGACTGATTTGTCTGGCATCGTGACTGAAACAGCGGTTTCTTAGTTAAAATAAAAAACAACCAACGAGCACCATAGTAGGACTCCATTAGACAATGAGTGCCACAGGTGGGACTAATGCTGTTGTCACACTGTTGTCAAACTGCTGTCAAGTGGTGCACCTGAACCTATGAAGGGTACTAACAACAATACTGAGCGCCATAGACAAGACAGACGCTGCTATCAAGGCTGTTCTAAATCGACGTCTTCTCAATTTCGCTCACCAGTGTAGTTTGTTTTCACTTAGCTCTACTCCACTCTTAAAAGCCCAGCAAAACAGTCATGTTAGCATGGCTACGCATCAGTGTGGACTTAGTGTGCCAGTCTTCCACTTAACACGTAATGGTGAGGGCGGGGAAAGCTGTATAAACTGTGTATAATCTGTTAGCCAGCAGCAGCAACCATGTAATTGTCAGCTGACAAAACTACAATGTCAACCTACAGGGCAAAAGCCATGGTAGCTTAGCTGACAAATAATTGTCTGCATGGTCAGTGATCTTCACAATCTGATTTTATTTAAGCCTGAATGACATCATCAGTTCTCTGTCTTATCAATCTCCCTTGACTTGTTTGTGAATGTTTGGGCCATGTGGCTGTGGTGACATATACGCTGCTCTCACCGCTGCAATTTAGCGGCAGATATGGCGTATCTGCTGGCTATGACTATTCTCAGATGATGTGACTCCACCTACTCGGTGCACCACAGGTGCATGTTGGAGTGCCAATACTGCAGACCCACTCAGGCGGATACACTGGTCTCTAGTGATTGGTTAGGGAAAATCGAATCCCCCTCCCCCACAGATATCGTGCAGAGTGGATGCAATGTCAGACTGAAGATGGAAACGGAGTGAAACTAATCAACAATCCTGTTTGATATCAGGAAACATTAAACTTGCTGGATTGTTTGAACAGTGCATGGTTATTGTAATATATGCGGTTTTGCTTTGAGCCATGGATCTTGTGTCGATGGGTTGGGTCAGGTTGCGGAACTAAGTGGTCAAATGTGCGGGTCTGTATGCAGTACAAGTGCAACGTACATACAAGTGTGTGCTCTCTCTATTACACTCAAACACTCCGATACACAAACAACTGCGTCCACACAAACATATCAGGCAAAATTTGCACATCTAATCTCCTGCAGCAGTTCAAAAAGCCGTGCTCTCCAGACAGAGAGAAAATATGAATTCAAGGTTCCAGACGTTATTCACTCCCTATCAAACCTGAGGCCTTCAGATCTTTTGTCTCACAGTATCTCAGATCTCTACTATTGACAAGCAGGGAGTGAGTGCGATACAGCTGCGTGAGGTGAGGAGGTCACACACAAAGACCTTTTTCTCCACTAACCAAACTTTAAGCTCATATAAGTGCTGCCTATTAAGCACTAATTGCAAATATGACCTGTGTTTTCTATGCTAGGGATTGCACAGAGGAGTGTGTGTGTGTGTGTGTGTGTGTGTACGTGTGGTAAGTTAACAATATTCCCACACTTGCTCAAAGCCCTGCCCTGATTTCTGGTAACTCTTTATAAAAGTCCTAATGTTCTGTGCTTTGCCACAACTTGAAGGCAGGGGGGAGGGGGTGGGGAAAGACAGAGAGAGATGGACGGCAGAGGAGAAAAAGAAAGTCAGATAAGGAGGTGGTGTGAGTGAGAGGCAGGATTCGTGCTCACTGTAGCCCAGAGATGAGGCGACTTTATCAGGCACAGAGGCAGCTTCACAGGCCCCTCAGTGGAGAACGGAGATTGGGAGGTCTGGGGTTGTGTGCGTTCAGCCTCACCCACACGCACACACACACACACACACACACATACACATACTCACAAAGATAAACTTCAATGGCAACCAGACTAAAAACCCCCACACCTTCTACTCAGCCTACCTCCATCACTTTTCCTTCTCTCCTCCTTTCTTTTTGGTGCAGCTCAAATGTATGGAACTATCTGAACGTCTGATCTTATCTCCTCTGATATTCTGTTTCTCATTATTTCATTCCAACAGCTTCAACTGTCTACTCCCAAAACACCCCCCATCCCCCTGTATCCCTCTCTCCCCCTCTGTCTCTCCCTTAAACGCATGCGTCTTTGATGGGAATCCATTCATGGATTTAATGGATTTCTCTGGCCTTTTTTCCAGGATCTGGGAGATGTGTTCAAAAAAAAAAAAAAAAAAAAAAAGGGAGGAAAGCTGGCCTGCCCAGGCTCTGCTTCCAAGAGGATGGTGGACTGCAGAGGACAGCATTTCTGTCTGCATCAAAAGAATGAGAAATTTTCAGCTTACAAAACAGGGCGAATGAGTCAATATGGATCTGAGAGCTGACTGACTTCAATCCCACGTGAAAAAAAAAACAGGGCGCAACGAAGTAGTGAAACTTTTCCCTGCCCACTCCGAAGTCAAACTTGGAGACAGA